>NC_056733.1:1679918894-1680068894 GCF_019279795.1 Protopterus annectens
AGCAAGAAAGCTGGACAGCACCATAAAAATTGGGGGAGGGGAGGCCCAAAAATAAGGACAATTTTTAAATATTGCTCTTATAAACTTAGAAAGTTGATAGGATAGCAGGCTTTCCATTAGCATGGATTTTCTGAAGGGCATGAAGTTTAAATGTCAAATGCCTATTATTATTTTTTTGATGTTCATCCTCAATGATTTGACAATAATCTGGCTAAAAACCAAACATTTATGAGGAATAGACCAAAATATGAATCAAAAATCTTGACATTCTGTGAAAATCTGGACAGTTGAGAGGTATGATCTTAGCAATGTTCTGTGTGTGCATTGTACCAGAGTTTGTTGATCGGAGGTGGTGTCATCTTTTAGCCAGCATCTGGATTCCTTGGAATCCTCATAGCAGTACTTTAAAATTTGATAGGAAAGATATCTGACAGGCTATACATTTCACACATCCACACAGACAGAGAGAGACATCATTTGGCTTTTGCTGTGGTAAGACACTCAGCACACATCAGCTTGTCCTGTTTTAGTAAGTAGTCAGGGAACAGTAATTCTTAACTTAGTCAGGGACATTTAGTGAGTATAGTTTTGTATTTTTTTTTGCATCCGTGAGAAACTATCCAGCTGTATTATTTTTTTATATATCTCTGGTTGAAACTATGCTGTTTCTTGTATTCAGTATTCTCTTGTTTTCTGTTTTACTATTTATCATTAAATATTTTAATATCTTTCATTCAGAGAAGTCTTTTAACATCTTGAGAGTACTTATGCTTGTTTTAGTGATACTGTGGTCATTCCTGAAAGCCTTTCTGTTTTGGTTACACCCCTACCATTTGTATTAATAATAATTTTACACAGTATAATTGGGTACCCTTTGTAAGAGTTTTAGGGTAGCTGACTGGTGGCAGCATGATTACCTCAGAGTCTGGGCAAAAAAGGGCACAGCTAGTAAATCTGTGCTAGCTTTTCCTGTGTGTGTGTGTGTGTGTGTGTGTGTGTGTGTGTGTGTGTGTGTGTGTGTGTGTGTGTGTGTGTGTGTGTGTGTGTGTGTGTGTGTGTGTGTGTGTGTGTGTGTGTGTGTGTGTGTGTGTGTGTGTGTGTGTGTATGTGTGTGTGTGCATGTGTGTGTGTGTGTGTGTGTGTGTGTGTGTGTGTGTGTGTGTGTGTGTGTGTGTGTCTGTGTGTGTTTGTCAGCTACTGAGAACAGGGACACAGAGCTCCAAAGTGGTCAGTGTGGAGTTTTGTGTGGGTCTAGAGAGAGAGTCCAGCCCCAGGTCTGGGGTGTGCTCCGTGTATGCTCTTAAGGGAGACTGTGCTTGGTGCAGGGAGCTGCATCTGAAAATACCATGTGAATTAATCTTTGCTCTTAGTGACCATCCCTCACCAGAGTCAGTGGTGAGAACTGAGGCTTCTTGATTGCTGGCCAAGCCACACTAAAATAAATAATTAAACAAAAATTAATTTTGTTTGCATATGAATATGTGCATCAAAATGAGTTGCAATATATTGTGTCATTCTCACAAGGCAGAGTGAGGAGCCAAGTAAGAAGATGGCTACCTAGATGCATTGCTTCTTTATTTGTCTACGGTCAGTTTTAAACTACAAGTCTTGTGTAAGATAATTAAATGTAAGCAAGAAATTATAGTGGTAGATCCTTATTGGAGGGCTAAGTGATGAACCACATCAGCATAGTCAACTGACAAGTTTAACTTGGTATGACAGTTAATCAGGTATGTACCAAAGTAAATAATGTGCTAAAATAATGGAGTCCGTAAATATAAAGAATTTTTGACTCTAGCTGACGAAAGTGTTTGGGAGGGATAGTGTCATCAAGGGACTGCGGGACAAGGACAGATCATATCAGAAAGTTAAGAACAAAATAGCATGACTGTAAGAGTTTGGAGGAGTTTTGGAAAAAAAACACAAAAGTGGTTCAGATAAAAGGCATGAAAGGGTTTTGAGGAACACAAAAAAAAAGAAGAGAGAGGAAAGAGCTCAATGGACTGGTGGACAAGAGGGTTACAGAAAGAAACGCTGCCCATTGATAAGCCAAACACCATCTACTACTAGGTATGCTTTTATGGTAACTAGAATGATTGAAATTTGATTGAAGGATATTTCCTTATATCTGATCAACTGTGTAGCCACCACCTTCAAAGGTCAGAATGAAGCTGCCTGGGAGAAGATAATCTGTGTGAGCTAGTCATTGTTTAGGAAACTGAAGGTGAGAGAAACACTGGAGAGTGGTGATAGGATGTGAGGATAATACACTGCAGTAGATGTGAAGAAGGAGAAGAAGAAGAATGTTTATGGGCACTGGTTCAGTTATTATCCAGCAAGGAAAATTAACAAGGCTGTAGAAATTGAAAGTGATAGAAAATATTTGAGCCTGCTGACATATATTCTGCTGATAATGTATTTTTCCTGCTAATATATAACTATGTTACAAGGATAGCTTAAAATTCTTCATATAAGTAATAGGTTTATACAAATGCTTCACTGAAAAAATGTGATTTGTTGAGGCTGGTGAGAATGATGGGCATGCAAAAATGAAAAATGTGGAAATAGGGGTTTTATTGTGTTACAATAAATGTGAAAAAGATAGTTTTGTAATAACGTAGAACAACTTTTTTTCATATTAGCACAACAGGTATATGCAGCATGATGGAGATGTGAAATGATTTTGGGTTGCTTTGAGAAGGGAGTCCATTTATGTTCCAAAAATCATTAAAAACAAAAGGAACACTTTACAATATAGAGAACGAAACAAAATGGTACTGACTGCTATGATGGTTGAACTTAAGCATATAATGTTTTGTGACTAAATCAGAAATTGGATATTAATAATCGTTTTAAAAAATATGGTAAAGCCTGCGAATTTAGATTGCTTTCCAAATGAGATATGTATGTAACTTCAATGAAGTGGAGCAGAAAATATCATGGGAAAGTGTTATTAAGTTTACAAATGACTATGGAAATGGACAAGTGATATCTGCACTGTGAAGCCAAATATTTGATGATTGAAGATTAGTGAACTATAGGTGAAAGAATATACTGATCATAGCAGGTAAGTAAGGAGATGAGCCAGATAGGAAAGGAGGTTAGTAAATGACATCTGTGTTGCAGTGGAAGGTAGGGCTTCTCTGTGTGATACATGTTAGGGTGTCTTCAGAGATGGCAAGCAAGATCTTGCATTCTTTGCTTAGGAAGGTCCAGGTGGGGATTCGGCCTCTACTGAAGTCTCCATTGGACCTTGTCTATATGGAGTGATGGTGAGATGCAGAAGATTGCCAATTAAAATGGAAAACATACTGAGCTGACTTTTTAAGGATGGGGTAGAAACTGCATTGTTGCAGGAATTGAAGTTGAGAAAAACTAAGATAAAAACTAGAAAGATAAGGGTTTGTATAGCAAGGGATGAGTACATTTAAGAATAGAAAAAGAAGGGACTAGGGATTCTAGTGACAATAAAAATAAATAAGAGAAGAAGAACTTGATCCAGGATAACAGTGGAAGATGAGTGGTAGTTAGATGGGAAAATGAGAGGCATAGAGTTGTTGTAGTAGTGATTTATGATCTTAATGAAGAAAGGAAGGGATGGGGTAATGTTTAGCATATACTGATAGAACAAAAAAGAAGGAAGATGGAACTGTGATGGAGGACTTTAAGATTCCTTCAGCCAAACAAGGATAGACTATTTGGCAAATGTGAAGGCAATAAAAACATAGCAAGAAGTACTTAATACAGGTATGAAGATGGTAAAGTTAGTGGATATATGAAAGGTGGCAGAGAAGTAAGGTAGTTAGACTTTTCCAAGAGAGGCCAGTAGATTAGGTAGAATTCATACTGGCAAGGTGACTGCATGTGAAATACAGGATGCTAGTGTGAGAGAAAATAAGTTGTCAGATGACAGCAAGTTAATTACAGATTCTGAAGGTACGTTTGATGTGAAAAAAATGTGAAGGAGGAATTTGGGAATTGTTGTGATGCTAGTCATGTTCAGAGGTTGCAAGAAATAAGAAAAGAGGTGGCACAGAAAAAAGAGAGTGGAAGGGTGGATGGGGAAGCAAAGAATGGGGAGTTAAAAAGTTCATGGAGAATTAGGATAATAAACCAAATAGGGACAACAAGATAAAAGGCAGAATGTAAGGTGAAATAAGTGAAGCAAAATTTACAAAAGCTACAGAAAAGAATTATGGGATATGATGTACAGAATGAGGATTATTCTGAACTACTGAAGATCCAGCTTAATGAGAGAAAAGATTCAAGGGTGAAGTTGGAGTTGACTAAGACAGGTGCAAAACAGTAAGAGCAACAGGAACTAGCAGTAAAATATTGCGGGAGAAATTGAGAGATCAGGGAAGAAAGGCTTGGGTGGGTGGGGCTAGAATAGGAGAGAGAAAGGCAGTACTTAGGACAAGAGAGATGAAGAAAGCATTTAAAAATTATGAAATGTTCTATATAGAGCAGATAAGGATTACTTTAGGTTTTGGAGATTGCACAGTTATGTTTTTTTCTGAAATATAAAGATTTATATAGAGATTTTGGTGTAGGAGAAGTGATTAATGGAATACAATGATGAAAGAGTGTCAATACAGGGTGATTGGAAGAATTTAATATAGATTTGTATAAGAAAGTTGGGCTACAGGTGATGGAAGAGATTTACTGATATGGTACCTAAAGCAGAAATGCCTGAATCCATGTATAAAGCCTCATTCTCAGGGATATTAACTGCGTATCAATTGAGTGGAGTACCTATACCTCCAACACAGGATATGCACAGATGTATTTATATCTAATAAATACAAATTCAATGGACCACATTGTTGATAGCCCAACTAGAGGACAAAATATTCTTTACCAGATAATAACAAACATAGCGCCATCATGCACATCTCCCTCAATAACTATCTCTCCAATTAAGTCAGTCTATCTCTTTCATTTCCCTGCTATAAAACCCACATTTGCAAGGTTTTGTGTGCAGGGCAGTACCGGTTATCTAGGGTATAATTATTCCTGGCTCCACAAAGTGTACTCTTCAATTTTTCCCTTGGAACTAGACAAACTTTCAACTTAAGCACTCAAAACATTCACTTCTCATCCTGACACTTGCTCAAAACTCATAGCAAGCACTAATAAACCTTAGCACTAGACCCTCCTGTACTGTAGAGAAGGACAAGGCTCTCTATTTGACCTTACCGGACAAACAGTAAAACAGTTCACTGTACCTATCCAGGCATGTCCAAAGGACAGTTTCAGGTGTACTCTCCAGTCCAACTGATGAATCTGGGCATTTTGAAGCAATGTTACAATTGCCTCATGTACACAGATAATCCTCTCCTCCTTCTACCAAAAACTAATACATGCAAGAGATGCAATTATACAGCCAACCTGGAGGCTAAGCTCTCTCAACCCAAGACTGGACCAGGCAGTCAAGAGGAGAAGGGAACTACTTGTATCACACCACCAGTCTCACATAGACCTATGAAACCAGCACCGGCAAAAAACACACAAAAATACACAAAAACATACTCGGAGACTCTAAATAAAAATCTGCAAAAGCAACAGAGTCCTCCAAAGCAGACATCCAAGCAACCTCCACCCCCAAACACAAACCATGAAACACATACTTCACAAAACCAGTGTGCCACACAATCGCAGCCCTTAAGGCAAAATAACATACCCAACACACTAGTAATAGGTGACTCTATAATCAGGCACACTGACATTCCACTCACTAGGCTGATCAAGGAGAAGGTTACTGTTAGCTGCCTGTTGGGTGCTAGGATCCGCCACATAACACAAGCACTCAGGTCACTCCAGAACAAGTACAAATATGACTCTGTCATTGTCCATGTTTGTGTGAATGACCTGAGCCGTACCTCCCTGGACTACATGAAAAGAGACATGGAGGAGCTCTCTGATCATGTAGCCCAGGCCGGTATGACCCTGACCCTGAGTAGCATCCTGCCCTCACCAAGAATGATACCATGGTATAGAGAAAAAATTATCAGTTTCAACAATTGGCTAAGCTTCTGGTGTCATTCAAAGGGGATCAAGTGTCTGTCAGCCTGGGATGACATGCTCGACAAGCCACACTGCTTCACTAGAGATGGCTTGCACCTGTCAACATTAGGCTTTCAAATACTGGCCAAGGCTCTTGCCACCCCTATAGTGCCTTTTTTAGGCAAGACTCAAAAGACAAACCCACTGCCATAAATAGCACAAGTAACAAAAAACTGAGGGTAATGCTACTCAATGCCAGAAGTCTAAACCTCAAAATGCATGCACTCGAGGCACTCCTCAGTATGGAGAAAATTGATATATGTGCAGTAACAGAAACCTGGTTTAAGGCTCCAGAGAGCACGCCAGCACTACCAGTCTACAACTCATACCATACATTTCGGCCACAAAACCTTGACCAAAATACAAAAGGCAGGAGAGTATCCATATTCATCAAGGATACCCACACCTCCAGGTTAGTGGCACAGCACGATGCTTCAGAGATCATCCACGTGCAACTAACAACAGACAAAACTGCTATTCAAATTATAGCTTGCTACAGATCGCCCACCGTGTCCCAGGACCCCCACTCAACATTCCTGGAAACACTGGGAAACATAAAGGTCCTAACAAACACCTTGATATTGGGTGATTTCAATTACCCAAACATTAACTGGGAGAACTGCTCAAGTATAAACTCCCTTGCCCACCACTTCCTAGACTTTATAAACTCAAATGCCCTGGATCAACTGGTCAACACCCCCACCAGAGGTGACAACATATTGGACCTGGTCATCAACAACATGAGCGACCGGTGTTCCACACCGGAGGTCAACCCCTCGCTGGTTAGATCTGACCATAAACTAATCACTCTGGATATCCACATTCCACCACCACCCCTTGTCAAAGAAACCACCGTGAAAAACTTTTCAGAAGCAAACTTCACATTACTTAAGACCAAGGTGGGAAGTTTCAAAGCCCCCATGCTAAAGGATAATGCTGTCCAAGCTGCAAAATCCTTTACTAATGCACTCTACAGATGCCTACAAGAATGCATGGATTGTGCTATCCCAAACAAAATCAAGACTCACACCTCCAGGAAAATGAAACCAGTCTAGTGGACCCCTGCCATAAACAAGCTATACAATAGAAGGAGGAAACTGGTATAGAAAAGAGTAAAATCCCAAGAAATAAGACATCCCTGATCAGTATCAGCAAGAAACGATGCTCCCTCATAAATCTATCTAAGGCTAGCTTCTAAAGAAAAATTGTCTTGGACTCCAAAGATAACCACAAGGCATTCTTTAGCTATGTCAAGAATCTAAGTGGCAATTCTCAGATCTGCTCAAAGTTAGTGCAGAATGGCACAAAATGCACTGAACCGACTGATATAGCCAAAATCCTGGCAGAGAGGTTCAGTGCAAACTTTACCCCCTCTCTCCCCCAAAAAGGCCCAAAACTATACCAGAAGAATGTAGTGCCCCTGAAATCACAGAAACAGCCCTCTCAAAAGCCGAAAACACAGTGGCAATGGGACCGGATGGTGTCCCAAGCTGCATCCTACACGAGATCAAAGATGAACTAACCCCTCATCTAAACACACTGTTTAAACTCAGCATCTCCACAGGCTACATACCCCCAGAGTGGCACACAGCAATGGTTATTCCACTCCACAAAGGTGGAACCACAATGGACCCCAGGAACTATTGCTCTATAAGCCTGACTAGCTTGGTCTGCAAAACTATGGAGCGCATCACCATGGATTTCATTAACAGATACATAGGAAACCTCCGAACACTGGACCCTACCAAGTTCGGCTTTATTAAGGGCAGATCATGCCTCCTAAACCTGGTGGACTTCTTTGAGACAGGTACCAAGGCTATAGATGAGGGAAAGGTGGTCCACACAGCCTACCTAAACCTCGCAAAGGCCTTCGGCACCATTCCCCACTCAGGTATTATAGACCACCAGCCTGATCATAAACCCGTACATCATGAGATGGGTTGCCAACTGGCTCATGGACAGAACCCACATGGTAAGAGTTGTGGGAGCTAGGTCTGACTCTAAACCGGTTACAAGTGGCATTCCCCAGGGCTCAGTCCTAGGACCTCTCCTGTTTGGCATATACTTCTCAGAGGTAGAGGCAAGCACAGAAGGACTATGGCTGACCAAGTTTGCAGATGACTGCAAACTAGGGGCTATAATTGACTCTCTGGCTGGCACAAACATCCTCCAAAAGGGTCTCACTGAGACAGATACCTGGTGTCAAAACCATGGTCTCAAGCTAAATGCCAAAAAGTGCATAGTCATCCCCTTTGGAAAAAACAAAGTACCCACAAACTACCACATAGGTGGTAGCCCCCTAAATACAGAAGATGTAATAAGGGATCTGGGGACCCAAGTAGATAGTAACCTCTCCTTTGATAATCACATTGCCAAAGTGATTAGAAAATCCTTCTATGTGGCCCACCTAATCACGAAAGGGTTTGCATGCAGATCGAAAGATGTCATTGGGCCCCTCTACACATCATTCATCAGACCCATCATAGAGTACAATGCCCCATTTGGGATTTACCTTACAAGACACCTGCAACAACTGGGAAGACCACAGAAGTACCTCACCAAGAGGATCACTGGCCTCAGTTTGATGCCCTATGCAGCTCCACTGAAGAAACTCCAGCTGTATTCGGTTGCATACCACCTAGTCAGAGGTGATCTCTGCCTGACGTACAAGGCCATGTCCAAACCAGAATTGATGGACATGCTCCACCTAAAGAAAACCATATCCCCTCAAGCCACACACTCCAGGGATCTAAACCTCACCACAGCAATAAATAGGATGTGCTGGAGGGATAGATTCCTGTCCCAGAGACTTCCCATGCTCTGGAACAAGATTCCAATCTACATTAGGCAGAGCTCCTCACTAACTCTCTTCAAGAGAAACCTTGATGAGTGGATGGGAAACAAAAAGTTTACCCCAGGAAGCACTTCAATGGGTCTGCTGGACAGAGGTACAGGGAACTAATCTAAGGGGGCAGTGAAAGCCAACACATTCCAGCTAGGCTTATAAATGCCTTCGGGCAGATAGCCTAGTACCTACCTATGAACCTATGAACAAGCTAGTAACTTTTTTGTCAAGTTGTCTAAACCCAGTCAAATCAGTATATAGGAATCCAAAGACTTTAAAGGCACAAATCACTTCAAATTATATGATCAAGTCTCAGCATTCACTTATTAGAACATTACCAGCAGGCACTGCAGCAGCAGATAAGATTCACAAAGGAGTTTTATACTCACCTATGTTGGTGATTAAAATGTGGCAAACCTATCTAGCTCCACATAAAATGGGATATTTAAATGCAAACAGTCTTGGTAATCTGGTGATATTAATTAACTCTACAGTAAAAGGAAGAAACTCAGAGTATATAGCGGATCCAAATATGGCAATTTAGGGAAAATATTAAGAATATGACTAGTAATTTAAAAAGATAATTAGATCAACTAAAGCAGTCCATAAATTCAGCTTGGCATCTGAAGCCAAGGACACTAACACAACCTTCTTTATTATTGATAGAAATCTAGAAAACAACACTCAGCAATGTAAAGAACTTGACCAGTGTGGTGGCATCAATGCATAAAGCCCAAACTATGGCCCAAGTGACCTAGGTTTGATTAGTGGCTCATATGTCTGAGGCACTAACAGGGAAAGATCAGCATGCCTATTGCAGGAGTAGGGAAAAAAGGGGAGTAGCCCTCAGTCAGATTAAAAAATGAAGGTAAGGTGGGGGAGTGACAGAAGTAGAGTACATCATAACATGGAAACAATCCCTCTCTTTCACAGAAATAGCTACTGGCAGACCCACCAGGATGCCCTTAAGTTCCATGCTGGCCCTAGTGCAGAATAAGAAGTTAGTCCAATGATGGAAGGAGTAGCTGGCAGATCTAGTGACCGATGCCCCAAGGTAGGGCTGACAGATACAAAGCAATGTGAGAGGGGAAAAAATATATAGAACTCATAATAAATGGCAAAACCTATTTGGACCTGCTAGACATTTGCTAATTTTGCTAGCAAGTACATTTAGTGCAAATTTCATTATTGAGATGATTATCCAAAGCCCTACGATACCTGTATCTCTCAACTACCCCCCCCCCGCATCACTAAAGAAAATATACTGAAAGTGTTGTCTAAGAGTAAGAATACTTGCCAGTTATACTAGCAAATAAATTTAGTGTGTATTTCACTCTTGACATGATTATCCACATTCCAACTATACCTTTATGTATCAACCCTCCCTTCTCCCATATCACTAGAGAACGTGTACTGAATGTACTGTTCAGGATTAAGAATACTTCATCCATGACACTACATGATACATTGGGCTGTGTGTTAAACAGTGCTAAACTTCCCTGGTGGAATCCCTTCACAGGTTATCTCATCTGGGTCTGTCTACAGGCTTTGTACTGGAAGTATGGCATAGAGCACTGGAGATGCTACTCCATTAATGTGATCTTTCTACCATGCTCATAAATCTATGGCCCCATCAGCCCGATGAGTCTCATTTGTAAGGTTGTAGACCACATTAAGACTTTATTGACACAGACTTTGAAAATCTCATCAGGCTAGATTCACAACAACTTTATTTATTTATTTGTTAATGTTTGATCCTGTGTAATTTACCTAATAAACTTCTTTGAAAAGGTAACACAACTAGCTGATAGCAGTCACATTCCACAAACACCCTATCTTGATTTGGCCAAGGTATTTAACACCATCCTCCATGGTAAGTATAATTAGCAAACTAATTGTATAATAGATAGACTCCAACTTGTCAATTTACTCATTGGTTAAAAGACAGAACCCAGACTATGCAAGTGGCAGGAGAAGCACCGGATAGCATGAATGTTACCAGTGGTGACTCAGGGCTCAGTGCTGGTTTTACTTTTATTCAGTATATATTTTCCTGTCCTACAGACTAAAAAACAAAGCCTATGACTAACCCCTTTACAGACAACTGCAGACTGGGAGCCATTGTCAAATCCCTTTCTGACAGAAAAGCCCTCCATCAGAAATTTACACTTATAAATCCCTGGTGTTAAAATGTGCAACATTGTCACATTTGGGAGAAAAATATTTTCCTATCATAGAACTGACAATACTCATTTCAAAATTAGAATGTAGATGAAGGCCTGGAATCCCTGGGTTGATAGTTTCCTCTCCTTTGATCACCATATGGCAACAGCTGTCAGGAAATCTTTCTACCTGTTGGAGCTGATCACCAAGGGAATATCATCCAAAGCTAAAGATGTTATTGTCCCCTTGTATTCAGTACTGATCATGCCAACTATAGAATATAGTATTCTTGGATGTACCTTACCAGACATATCTGATAGTTGGAAAGACCCCATAGGTTCCTAAAAAAGAGGATCACAAGTTTAAAATCCCTAAGTTACCAGAAAATGCTAGAAGGAATGTTGTTCTTTCGTGTGCATTAAAGGCTCCATATGGAAGACCAGATGTTCCAAGGATCCTCTTAGGACACCAGATGTCTGAACCTCTTGTTCCTCTTATACTGAGCAGGATTACTATTGCAACAAAACATCATCAGTAGGGTAAAACTAACCTGTCTCACTACGGTCTAATACTAGCTCACATTCCCCATTAGTGGGTGGACAAGCCAACGCTTGGTGAATTCTGCTTCACATTGATAAGAAGAGCTAACATCAAAGGATTAAAAAGTGACACTGTCATGAACTCTTGGCTGCCACAAGCCAGTTATCCCTGTGGTAACTTTTCTGACACCTCCTGCTTAAAACCCAAAAAGCCAGAAGAACCATGAGACCCTGCATTCATGGTCTTTATTTATACTGAAAATCAAGATCAATCAAACTTTTGCCTTTCTGCTCCATGGGAGGTTTCTGTCCTCTCTGAGCTCACCTTAGGACATCTGTGTTACTCTTTGACAGATGTACCACCCCAGTCAATCTCCCTACCTGAAACTGTCGCTAGAGCAGGTTACACCTGGATTATTATTCCAGGGATAAAAATTCAAATGGGGATATTCCAGGGTGACTCTCTGTTACTGCTGCTATTCTGCTTGCCCTTAACCTATTAAGTTGTCTACTTAACAGCTTCAGCCATGGCTATAACTTGGCTCCTAGAAAACATCAAAGTGTAAAGACCTCTCATCTTCTCTTTGTCGATGATTTAAAACTGTATATCTCATCAGATGAAGAACTGAAAGCACAACTGCAAGATGTCAAAACTTTTCGGATGATATAAGAATGCCATTTAGTCTTGATAAATGTGCAAAAGCAGCCTTTAAAGCAGGAAAACTGCAACACCAAGAAAACATCAGTTTGGGACAAGAATGTGATATAAAAGAACTTGAGCAAGAGGGAGTGTATAAATATTTAACAACTGATGAAGGTTCAACAATTAAACATAAACAAAAATAAAACTTAATAAGGAATATTTTAGAAGAGTTAAAATAATCCTGAAAACAGTGTTGACATCTAGGAACAAAATTAAAGCAATAAACCAATTTGCTCTTCCTGTCATACCTTACAGTTTTGGAGTGATTGATTGGCCCCAAAATGTGTTGCATAGATTAGGCAAGAAAACAAGAAGGATGTTTCATGGTCACTAAATGATTTATAAAATCACTGCATACCAATATTATATATTTCCCATTCTGAAGGAGGTATGGGCCTCCTTGAAACTGATTCCATGTATAAATCTGCAATCATGGGACTTCACACATATATTCTGATCTCACAAGACCCAAAAGTAGTGAAAGTTTTGAAACATGAGGTGAATAAATCTAAGATTACTTCCCTGCTTAGTCTAGCAGAAGCATATCGGCATCAAGCAGGAATGGAAATCAAACCAGAAGTAGATAAAAAAACAGGCAGCAACTGAATTTACCAAAAAACAAGAATATACGGTAAATGATCAGATGAGAAGGCAAGAAATGCAGATAACATAGTTGCAAGTATAGAAAACTTCTGTAAGAACATCATGTTGATCTGGATCGAATGCAGGAATGGTTAAGGAGAGGTGAATTCCAACCAAGTGATGAAAGGTTAATATTGGCGGCCCAAGATAGTGGGCTACGTACACATTGATTTACAAACTCCATTGAACATGTGGGAGAAACAGACAAATGTAGGTTTTGTAAAACAGAATTGGAAACAGTCACACACCTCATTGCTGCTTGTGACATAGTAATGGCATAAAAATGTGGCAAGACTATTCCACTGGGGACTGTACAAACATTATGGTACTGAAGTGGCTGATAAACACTGGAAACATGATCCACAAAGCATCTTAGAAAATGATGAAGTCTACATCACATGGGATTATCCATTACCAACAGTTCAAAAGACAGATGGTAGAAAACCAGATATAGTGGTCTATGAAAAGAAGACAAAAGTAGCATTGATCATTAAAATCATCACACTCAGTGACTATAGTGTCTTGCGTACAAAGAGGCAAAAAGTCATAAAATATCAGGATTTGCAGGCAAAAACAAGAACAATGTGGAAGAAGGATAGCCACACAGTTCCAATAGCAGTAGGAGCAATGGATCTTATAAAAACGAATCTACAAGCATAGTTAGATATTTTACCAATACATATAACTCCATATGAATTGCAGAAGGAGTCATTGATGGTGCTGCTTAGATCACTTCTGGCTGACATCAAAGATTGAAACAATATTAATTTCAGGAACTTTTATCATACTTTGATTTAGGAATGAGGTCCATTCCTGTCATGGTATTAGAAACCCAATAAATTTGGAGAAATTAAAAAAGAATGAGGCCCACTTGTTGTAGAAGAAAGTAAAAGTCCACAAAAAAAAATCACAAAAACTGAAGGCCAAAAAAGAGCCATAAAGATGATAGAGTGGACTATTGAGGATAAGGAAATTTTGCATTGTTCCTATTATGCAAAAAGCCCAGCATTTCTGGACAGAAGATATACACAGATTAGGAGAGAAATTAGAGGAAAGAAAAATATTTGCACAAGAAAAACTGTCAAAAGCTTGAAATGCAAATTTGTGTTCATTAACTCATTACAGCTGTGTGCAACTCAAGGTGTTTCTGCAGTTACCTCATACTAATGCCTCTAGGCATCAGATATTAATATTATTTGTTCATATTTGCATTAATAATTTCAAAACCATGTTACAAACAAGGTATCAGAAGATTTCATCTTAGAGCATACATGATGGCAAACACAATTGTAGTGATATTTGACCTCTCTAATGTAGCTAAAGAGATAGTGAATATTATATGTATATATTTTTTTTGTACTGTAATAATTTTCATATTTCTGTGAATATCTTGACAATCAGATAATACATACAGAACTGTATAGCCTCATATGAAAGCTCACAGCTTAATAAACAGAATCCTGATGGTAGTATGTGTCTTGCTTGAGTGGCTACTGAGATGTCATAAGCAGCTTAAACATTACAAAATTAATATTTACTGTCTTTATTTTAGCTTATAAAATCCAGTTTAAAGTATCAAACTGAATGAATGCCACTTATGTAAAGTTTAACTTATCCTGAATAGTTTGCTAGTTTGTAGTGATCCTGACCCTCAAAATCATCTTTGCAGACCACAAGCCTTTCCAACTTATGAACAAAGTGCTAATACACCTACTTCTACCAAGCACAATGGCCTTGCAAGGAGTTTAAAACAAATTTTTTAGTGATCCTGACCCTCAAAATCACCTGAGCAATCCACAAGCCATTCCAACTTATGGACAAAGTACTAACACGCCTTTCTCTACCAATCACAATGGTCCTGCAAGGAATTTAAAGCAAGTTTTTAGAGTATGTGTACTATATATATTATATCTCCCTTTAAATATCTGTAGCTGTTAGGCTGCTGTAGCACCACCTAGCCATGCTTCTGCTCTAAACCTTCCCCTAACTTCACTACCTCTCCCATTCCTTCCACTCTTCTCCCAACCTATAAAATTACTTCTATACAGAACACACACACATTTTTTTATAGGTTTCATGGCACTCTATACCCCCATATTCTTCCACACCATCGCACTCTCTGGCACATACATATTTTAACTGGTTTACCTGACAACAAAGCCCACTCCACTGATGGCTTATTTTTTGTACTCATCTCTGTCTTTTCTGGCTCCCTATAGACTGATCTCTTACTTGCATAGCTTTTCCTTTTCCTTGTCTGCTCTATTTTACTTTCTGTTTCAACCCCCCCCCCCCCCATGATGCCTTGTGGCATTTAAATTCCCCTTCTGGTGTTCTGTACCATCTTTCTAACTCAGCTTCTTTCTTTACTCTAACGTGTTGGCTAAGCTGGTACAAGGTCAGTAGTCTACTATGTGAGATGTTTTGTTGAGATATCCGAAGCTCTGTCTAAAAGTAATCCACTGCTTAATCTGCATGTTGCTGTATAAATGAGAATCTAAAGCTCTATTTCAGTTTTGTTCAGGTCCTTCTACAAATGGAGCTAGTAGCATTGCATTATTGGTACATATGCCAGCTGTGTTAGGCAGTGAATGACTTTGTGCTGTAAACTGATTGTTTATGTTTATCTGTGGGCTACAGTTAAAAAGAAAGTTATCTAAACTAGTTATCACAGCATGTGCTTTACCTTTGAATTTTTCTGTTGATAGTGCAACCAAATTAATTGGATAGTGCATACCTTATTTGTACTGTTCCCATGTAGATTACCATGCCAGAGTTGAGTTCTACTATACATACTGCTTATAGTGTGCTCTTACTTGCATAGGTAATACTGATGTTTTATTGATTGGTTCTTTGTCACATGAGTTAGGAATGACTGCAGGAATGGCTTATCAAAGTTGTTGTACTATTTAAGATGTTATTACTTGTCTTTATTTTATAATATAACTGTTTACTATCACATTGTCTGTTGTGATATCATCTAACAGTATTGTCTACTCACCTTCTCTCTGTACAGCCTTTAACTCTGTGATATTTTCACTCTAACCCCTCCCTTTCTGTTGTCTCTCTACCACCCCTTCTCCCTGACTCTTCTGGAAGTTTTTTTCCCCATCTAACCCTCTTTCTCTTATCTCCTCTTTGTTTAAGATCCTGACCCTCAAAATCATCTGTCCAGTCCACAAGCCCTTCCAACGTGTGGATGAAGTGCTAACACACCTCCTTCTACTAAACGCAATGATCCTGAAAGGAATTTAAAACAAATTCATAGTATATGTGTACTATATATATCTCCCTTTAAATATCTGTAGCAGTTAGGCTGCTATAGTATCACCTAGCTGTACATCTGCTCTAAACCATCCTATAACTTCATTACCTCTCCCATTCCTTCCACTCTCTTCCTGACCTATAAAAATAGTTTTCTACAGTAAAACACTAATTTACTTACAGGTTTCACAGCACTCTATACCCCAGTTTTCTTTTGCACTCTCACACTCTCTGGCATATACATATTATAATTGGTTTACCTGACAACATAGCCCACTCCACTGTTTGATTGTTTTTCATAGCCGTCTCTTTCTTTTCTGGCTAAGTGTGCCCTGTTTGCCCTCACTACACTCGAGCTTACTCTGCTCTCCTACTCTACCCCCATTCCCACCCACCCCAATCTTCTTAAAGCTATACCTATCCACCTGATATCAACCGCCAATCAACCAATCATCAAAATATTGTAAATCACTCTCCACCCACAAATCCAAACAAATAACTCCTCCAACACATTTTACATCCCTCTTACTCCCCTTCCTCTACTGTTACATTATCTTCAACCAATCCTCCTCCACTCATTCACTCTAATACTACACTCCTTCACCCTACTCCACCCAAATCTTGCCTAGTAGACCCTCCAGCCTTCTTTCTCTACCTCCATTCTATCTCATATTAACCCTCCCTCTCCCAAACCTTACATTTCACATCATGCTGCTCAACATACTGATAACCTCTATTCTACTTCTTATCTAAAACCATCATCAACCCTCTCTGAAGCATCCAACAACCATAACGTCACCCTGTCATCCTCAATTTCTCCCTCTCTGTTTAACTTCTCTTACTCTCATCTCTTCAAAACCAAAGTCTTATCTCTCACCCACTGTATCCCTCCCAGAATCAAACTAAAATATTACATCTACAGCTCCTACACTCCCAAACCTCATTTTATTTGATAGCATTCTCCTCCTAGCTAGTGAAATATACCCTAATCCAGGTCCCTCCACATCACTAGCCTCTTCTATTCAAACAACATCCTCCATCACTGTCTCTTCAGCCCCCTCTTCAACTCTCTCCTCCTCCTTCCCTAAAACCTTATCCATATTAGCTATAAACATGCAAAGTCTACTAAACAAAGCCACTGAACTTCACACATGCATTTCTCGTTATACTCCACATATCTTAAACTTGTCTGAAACCTGGCTAAAAGCCCATATCTCAAACAATGTCATTTTACTCCCAGGCTCCAGTATTTACTGCTGGGATATAATTTCAAATAAAAGAGGTGGTGTAGCCATACTGTAGTTTGAACAACTGAACCTCTCTCTCTTTTCCACCCATATACCTGAATTTAACCCTGATAAACTATTAATACTAGACTGCCATGTAAATACCCATAACACATTTGCTATTGCTTCCGTCTATATCCCACCTGGCAAAAACATCCCTATTCTTGAAAACATACTGTCATGGATCTCACAAAACATACCCTATGAAACAGTAATACTGGGTGATGCGAATATTGACTGGAACCCACTAAGTGCAAACTCCCCTGTCCAAAGCATCAGTCTCTGGATTTACCCAGCTCGTCACAACCTCAACTTGCTTGAATAAACATTTCAACTCTGGTACTACCCTAGACTGGATGCTGACTACCAATCCACACCTCTATCACAACTCCACTACACGTCCTGATACCGTAAGTGACCAACTACCCATCTATACCCTAAGTTATTCTCCACAACTACTCAGACTTCATCTTTACAAAGACTGTCATAAACTCTCTAGCTTCAACTCCACAAAATTTAATGAAAGACTTTTGTTAATAAACTGGTCCTGATTGGGTTGTCTTCCCCTTAATGATGCCATTCTAAAATTCAACAACTTCTTCCTAGACATTCTCATCGCAATAGCCAAAAAAAAAACACATCTACAATGACAAGAAAACATTTTACTATAAGGCCCAACACCATCACTCTTATCCCAAAAACTTCTGGAGAACTACCAACTCTATCTTTCACCCCAGAAGCTCTCAAACTCCTAATCCTTACCCTAACAATCTGGCATAGGACACTGCCACCCTCCTCAACCATTACTTCATTGATACTATTCATAAACTGATCAATACTGACCAGAACTCCAAAACTGCTATCCCTCCCCAAATACCTTCTAATCAAACCATCTTCTATCTTAAACCTATACTCACCAAGTATATTAAATTGCTCCTTCAAAAACTTAAAACAGGTTCTCCTTCTGCTGATAACTGGGTCCATATTACCAGATCAAAACTTTAGTTAGTCGAATAACTAAAGATCAATCTGGTTATATCGAAATCAAAAAAAAGCGAATGGCCAATTTCACATAAGGAAAGAATTCCCTTGGCCACATAAAAAAAAAACTTTTAAACCCATATCAAGTGGGGTGCTTTTCCCCCACACCCCTGATAGCCCCCCACACCCCTCCTAACTAAATATACCAATTCAGAGATCATTCTACATTGGAGAAAAGGGCATAATCCACATAATGGCCAAGGGAATTCTTTCCCTGCATGAAATTGGTTGTTCACAGTTTTTGGATTTCAATATTACAAGATTGATCATTAGTTATTCAACTAACTAAAGTTTTGATCTGGTAATATAGACCCTTATAATCTAATACCCTTTCTTAAGCTTGCAGCTGAATCTATACCCTATCCAGTTTCCATACTTATCAATAGATCAATTCATGAAGCCACTGTACTGACATCTGGAAATCTTTCTATGTAACACCTTTACACAAAGGCGGAAACTCCAGTGACCCATCTAAATTTTGACCAATAGCTGCACTCTCCCCCTCTCAAAAATCCTGGAAAATGTATACACACTCAGCTTCTCAATTGTCTTATTCAGGAAAACCTTCTGACACCCAACCAACATGGTTTCCATCCAAACCATAGTACTACTACAGGTCTTTTATCTTTCACTCATACAATAGCTGAAGCCCATGATATTAACAAGCTAGTCTCATGTCTATTCTTAGACCTATCAAAAGTCTTCAACATGGTATCCCATTCCAAACTCTTAACCAAGTTAGCCAACCTTAATCACTCACACACTCTTGAATGGTTTAGAGCTATCTCTTAAGCAGCCTTCAATCTGTCTGATGGCATTCCTCCTGTTCCCCCTTCCTAGCCATCCATGCAGGACTTCCCAGGGCTCCATTTCTGGACCCCTTCTATTCAATATTTTCACTAATGACCTCTATACATCTTGCTATAATTCCTTTCTTATTCAGTATGCTGATGATTCTACACGCATTTCCTCTTCTGAAAGTATCTCTCAACTTCACACTCTTACCCAGGACTCTTTTTTCTGATGAAAGATGGCTCACTGACAATCAACTTATTTTAAATCCTAAAAAGACTAAACTTTTACTCTTTCTCCCAAAATCACTTTCAAATCTCGAACCTACCTTTGCCATCTCTTCCTTAAATAAAACCATCATTAATGTAGAATTCCACATAAAGCTACTTGGAATGATAATAGATGATCAATTGAAATTTGACCTCCATGTCCAACAATCAATTAGAAAACTAACCAAAAACTGGGTTTTCTCTATAGGAACAAAAACTTCCTAACTCTAGACTCTAGACTCCCCTTGGCTCAAGCTTACTTACTTTCAAGCCTTCTTTATGCTGCCCCAATCCTTACAAACCTTCAATCATCCTTAATTACTAAGCTGGAACAGGTATGCAATAAAATTGCACAACTGGCTGCAAACCTAACACCTACCTCTCACCACTGCTTAGCACTAAAAAATCTATGGTGGCTCAAACTCCTCTATTAACTTCAATTTTCGCAACTCTACATATCTCACTTCCTACTCAACAAATCTTCACGCTACCCCTCCCTAGCAAATCTTGTATCTTACTATACCTCTGTGCACCCACCCCATAATACAGACCAACTTCTTCTTCAACTATGTACACCCAATATTACTATTGGGAAAGTATTATACAAATATTCAATATCTCATAATTGGGACAAACTCCCACTCAACATAAGAAGCATTACACACTCCAGTAATTTAAAAATGAACTAAAAATTGTCTAAGTAAATCATGGATATGCCCTTGTCAATACCCTACATAAACCCTTACCTGTTCCTTCTATTACTTATTTCATCCCCTACTACTTCTACTTGCTGACACTTTTAGGAGGTTAAGTCTTAACAGCTTTAGCCCCCTATTCCTTATGTAATAAGAACATGTAAATTTATTTCACATGTGTTGGTCTGTTGTATTTACCATAGTTGTGTTTATAATTTGTTTTTGGATTTCTCAAATTTGTAAACTGCTGTATATTGCTATTGTTTGATTTTTGAATCTCTGCTTATTTTTACTTTGCTTATTTTCATAAAATTGTATAAGTATTTGGAGCTTTTCTCCTCGGGTCTCTGCTGAAAATGAGCTACAGCTCAGTTGAACCAACCCAGTTAACAAATGTCAAATAAATAAATAATTAATGTACAGTTTTCTTAGTAGTACTTATGGTTCCAGAGATATGAATATTTGTTTGAACTGTAAGGTGATAACTTTACCAACTGGGAGTTAAAAGTAGACACTCAAAAGATCTGTACTGGCGGGAATGAGTTAATACAAAAACTTTTAAAAACATTATATGGACCAAGAAACCTTGGGCCGTATCGAAAAAGAAACAACTGAGGAAGTGCAAAAATATTAAGAACAAAATCTAGAAATTTTTGAAAGGTGCAAAAAAGAAATCTGGACATAGGAAAAAAAGGGAGATCTGATATGGTGCAATATTTATGCAAATGAGAAAGCCAGATAAATCAGTACAAAAACAGCAGCCCCAAAGATATTCAAAAGAGAAATACAGGAAAAGGCAGTCAGATATGGAAAATTTCATTGAGAAAAAATAAGATCACAAAGGGGGAATGCAGAACAGAGGATTAGTAAAGTAGAAGTTAAAACAAATAGAAGCTGAAGTTATGGAAAACCTGTGAAGGATTTAGTGTATAAAATCTAACACAGGTTATATCACAATGTGATGGAAACATTTGTCCCCCAATTAAGAAGAGACAGGAGGAGCAGTAGACAATTGAAGAAGAACCATGTACATGGGAAATAAAAAGAGATTTATTATGGTGCAATATTCATGCAAAGGAGAAAGCAAAACTAATGAATTCAAAAAGAATAATGCCAAAGATATTTGAAGAGAAATACAGACAAAGGCATCCAGGTATAGAAGAGTTTACAATACAAAAAAAATAAGAAAGTAAAGAGGGAAAGTAAAAAGGAGGATTAGTAATGGTGAATTTAAAGAAATAGAAACTGAGGTTTATGGATTACCTGGGAAGTGAAGGATTTAGTGTAGAAAATCTAACTCTGATAACACCACGGCAGGATAGAATAATGAATCTCCAAATTAAGGAGAAACCAGTGGAGAGGAGAACGTCTAATCAGTTGCCAAATAAAGATACTTTGGAGTCTTCAGTTAGGAAATCAGTATAAAAGTTCAGCTAGAGTTGCCAGCAATGGAAGGAATAGGAAACGGTAGCAATTCTGATGCAGTCAATGTTGTTGAGTGACAGGCCAGTGAATTCCCATATGAAAGAGCAATGGATGACACAGGGTGAACCTGAAGAGAATATAACACAAGAAGATACTCTGTAACTTTCTATTGAATGCCCACAGGAAACAGGGAACAAAGAATGTGCCCTCAGTTTAAAAGAAAATGATCTAAAGGAAGAGGTGATTGATTTAATAGAGGATAGACATATTAAGATCAATGAAAGAAATAGACTACAAAAAGTCAATAAAACCCAAAATGGAGAAATTTGATAAAACAAATGAACACAGTAATCAGTACTGTTTATAGAAATTCATATGATACAACAGCAGTAAATAGGATGGATTACTGTGCAGCTAAATTAATAATAGATAAAGCCTGGGATTCAGTAAACTCTGTGTAGGTTTCATGAAAAGCCTACATGCAGTTTAAATGTGTACGCGGTGATGCACAATGAGCAGAAGCACTCTATATATTCATGTTGTACACTGCTTTTAATCATAAATAAGCATGGTTTTGTGGTTGGAAACTGTTGCAAACAGGAAACCATGTAAAACAACACAGAAAGCAATCCTGTTTACAACAGATCATAGTCGGTTAGTGTATTTGTGTGGAATTCCACAATGCTCACCAGGGCTTAACATATAAGTTTCCATAGTTCTCACCCTCTTAGTGCAAGGCATCTAGGCAAAGCTCAACATAATGGGGGAGGGAAATGACCCAGAAGTAGGAACGGATTCTACATATCTGCATCTTGAAACTTAGAAATGTGCTAGAATAGCAAAGTTTGTATTAAGATAGAATAATGTCCACACTCTCCCAGCTCTTCCACCCTACCCCTCCTGACTTAACTCCTCTATAAACTTTCAGGAGTTTTGAGAGTTATTATCTAAGAATTGGGCTTTTACCAGTTGTTTTTTTCTTGTGTCTGTCTGTGTACGTGGTTTTCTATTTTTATATATAGTCTATATATATATATAGTTATTTATTTTATAAGTATATGTATATTTTTTGTATTTGAAAAATTTTTTTTTTTTTCTTATTATTTTTTTTCTAATTTATATTAACGTGATAAAATTGTTGTGTATTTACCTGTAATGTATATTTTTTTTCGGCGGAAATCTTAAATGTGTTGGACTACGTCAAAGCGGTCAGCGGCATGTAAATAATAAATAAAATAAATACATTTTCTGAAGGATTTGAACTCTAAAACCCAAATGTATGCAATTATTTAGTGCCATCAGTCCTGAGATCATCCCAGTGATATGGCAGAACATCACAGATTTTGGCAAAAGTCTGGACAAGTACAAAAATTTGGACAGTTGAGAGGTATGATATGTATATTCTCCCAACACAGTACAGGACAGTGTATACAGTGCAAAGTATTGTGAAATCCCATTCCTGGCATTCTGTAACAATGGTGTACAAATGATCTGTAAGGATACATGGACTGCCATGTAAAATAAATACGCAGGGAGAGTGTATGTGCATTGACTAGGAACACACAGATGAATTCTAGGAATGAACACAGGGAAAGAGGGCAGATGAGACAACCTAATATACAACAGATGAGGGCATGACAATGGAAGACAGCTGTAGCAGCAACACCAATCACATATCAATATGGTACAGTAGAGACTGCACAATGAAAATGTGTATTATGCGACTGTCACAGAAGGTGACATAACAATGGTGAACATGTCTGTGTGAGATAAGCATCCTTACATAAACAATGCAGAGACCATCAGGTATGTTATATACAATTAGGGTAGTGTGCATTTTGTGAAACTGCAAATTGATTTGCCTGAATATGAGGACAATTGCAGCAGTGGTCTCCAGCAAGTGGTACACAGGTAAAGGCTTGTGGACAACTTTAAAATAAGCATGCACAGTCACAGACAATATCAGAATAATACCACCAGTAATCCCATTTCTTTGACATAATATATGTGATTTAGAGTGATCAGTGAGGGTTGTGCAAAAACATACCTTACAATTATTATGACATGTCTGCACTCTATGAGTTCATAGGTTCATAGGTTCATAGGTTGGTACTAGGCTATCAGCCCTAGGGCCTATACAAGCCTAGCCATAACAATACCCTGGCTATTTCTTCCCACACTATTTACTTCCCTGGACCCCTGTCTAACAGGACGACTGACGTGATCCCCAAGGTGAATTTCCTTTCCCCATCCAATCATCAAGGTCCCTTTTGAAGAAGGCCAAAGAGACACTCTGCTTGGCATGTATGGGCAATCTATTCCAGAGTCTGGGGAGTCTCTGGGTCAGGAACCTATCCCTCCAGCATGTTTTGTTTATTGTGATGACAAAGTTTAGATCCCTGGAGTGTGTGGCTCTGAGGGATTGGGATTTCTTTAAGTGTAGCATGTCCAACAGCTCTGGGTTTGACATGGCCTTGTATGTTAAGCAGAGATCGCCTCTGAGTAGACAATATGTGACAGAGTATAGCTGGAGTTTTTTAAGGTGGTCAGCATATTTTGAAGGCGGTCATTGTAATCAAAAAACCCATCCTGACACTGTAACATCTGCTGGAGTTGTTAGGAGGGACACTGCATACCTGTATGTCACATTATGATCGATACAGGCTAGTTGACTGGTGTGCATGGCATATATTTATAAGACACAATCCACACCATTACAAATGTTGTCAAACAGTTATGTATGTACTGTGTGCATCACCGGAACAGGTATCACACAAACATCTGGTTTAACAACTTGATGGAGTTTCCGTACCATCAGACAGTAATGTTTATGCCACAGAAAGAATACCAAGGTATGGCTAATAAGATGTGTGACAGCCCACTGTGGCAAAGGTGGTACACTTCAGTTACACATCACTGTAAGATGTGTAGTGAGGTACATGAAGATGGGTGCATTGTACTCACTTACTGGTGTGATGAAGGCCGTGAACTATGGAGATATTATGGCCTGTGATGTGGATGTCAATCACATACTCAGTAACTGGAACTAGGAAATAAGGCATTAGTTGGCACTCTGGCCACATGCTGGTGGACGTTCCATATACCATCTACCCCAGGACACAGGTCACATTCATATTGGTCTGATTATAGGGTGTGAGGTCTACATTATACTCGGGCTTTATGTTTATTTTCCTGATATAAATCTCCCCAACATTTTTTGTCATTGTAGGTGTTGGCATAGCTGTGGCAGCAATCTTTGATGTGTGTTGATGCTCTCTGTATTATACTAGTATCTCAGTTGGAGTCAATGATTGCCCACAGTCTGTAGTTCTTCAGGAAACTGTTTGGACACAGGATGCGTATATAATTTGTGATGTCCATTATTTAACTAATGGACAGGAAAGGGTCTTACAGACAGCCTTGATGTATGGACCTGATCACTGGACTTGAAATATAGTTCACTTCAAACATTTCTACATATTTCAATACCACATATGTGATACAGTGATCTCCCCACTTGATGATATAGGTGTTTTGGCCACATCTGACAGTGTTGAGTGAATACCTCAGAGTGAATTTGTGTCAAATGCCTTGGCCTTGTCAAGTTCAAAAGGACGATAGTATTTTCATCATGCATGCTCTCAATTACCTATTTGAGGACATCTTACAGATGAAACAGACATGATGTAGCATTAACAATTTACACAAGTCTGTTGCACACAGCTGGGATATTACTAGTGTCTACTTAGTAAAAGGTCCATGATGACATGTTGGTCTACCTAACAAATGAGGAGAGTGAGGATGTGTCTGTACATGCATGCATTCGGTGCTGTCCCCCTCAATTCACAAGAATGCATGTTGATGTACACCCTTCTACAGGAACATAGTCTGTCTGGAGGGCGTGTTGAAGTGTGTGTTCAACCGTGTCAGGAAAGTGTATATGATGAGTCACATGATAGGCAATCTGTGATGTTATCATAGCCCATGAATTCTGTTTGATAGGCCTGGATGAAGGTAAGACAGTGCATAATGGCTATTCTGATCTGGCCCTTTACTATATGGACTCTATTTCTCAACAGTTAAGGCTAAAGTATATGGCCTTTGGCTTACCGTGTTTGCTGATTCTTGCATACTAAGTGCAATCACTGATTCCACCTATGATGATAACATACGACAAGAGGGGCTAACACAGAATAAATGATTGGTGACAAAGCCACACAGTTTACAAATAAATGCAAAAAATGTGTCTTTATTTTGTCCTTTTGCAAAAAGGAATTCCTTGCTAATTATAGCAATGACAACAGTCCCACTATGCTGAAACCCAGTGATGCAAGCACTGGGAACACATGTAGATAGCAATCTGAATTTTGACCACCAAGTGTCCACACTGGTATTGAAAGTCTCTGTTGTGCACATCATAAGTCATGGCATCATATTCAGATATGAGTATTATATTAAAGCACTGTACTCAAACCTCATCAGGACATTTACAGAGCATAGTGCTCTATTTTGCATATACTTCAGCAGACACATGCATCCACTGGAGACACCACAGTGCTTTCTCACCAAGAAAACACAGGGCTTACAAACCATGCCATGATGTTTGTGGGTAGGCTGAAGCCATGTCACTATAATCTGAATTGTATAGGATGAGGTGACTTCTGCCTGGCCTCCAGGCCAGTCTCTGACCCTGCCCTGGTGGGAATAGTGCACATCCACAAATCAGATATAGCTGATGACATCATCAGTGTTTGTTGAGGAGAATATGGTAATAACAGTGTCCCACATGCTGGTGTAAATGTCCTCTGTAATGTCAACCAAGTGCACAATACAGCTGACTGCACTTTTAACAGAACCCCTACCTAAGTACACAGACTACAGAGCTCTGTGCTTTACACAAGTGCCATGTCATAAGCCTGATATTTACATGGCTGCAGAACAACTTATAATGGATGACATCAGCACCTCATGTAGGAGAGAAGATGTTGGAAGTCCTGCATGAAATGGATGTGTAGGCATGTGTCAAAATACCATCAATTCATGGGATTGGATTGGTAACTGTAAGATACACATTTTTGCTATTCTCTCTAAAGACACACACACACACACACACACACACACACACACACACACACACACACACACACACACACACAAAAAAAACACAGTTGACTGCAGTGAGAACAGAACCACTACCTAAGTGTACATACTACAGAGCTCAGTAATTTACAAAAGCAGCACTGCACAGGTCTGACTTTTACAAGGCTGCAGGACATCCTATGTTGGCTGACATCAGCACGGGATGTAGGAGACAATAAGTTGGGAGGTCTCCATAGGTTCATAGATTCATAGTTTCATAGGAGTTTACTAGGCTAATGGCCCTAGGGCATTTACAAGGCTTGCTGTGTAAAAACCCAAGTACCCTTACTGAGCATAGTTAAATGTTCATTGTTAGAAGAATGATTTTGTCATCAGCATTGACTGTCCCTGTCCATGAGGGACATAGGTGTCACCCCTGGGTTGTCTTTTTTATCATCCATCCCATTGTCAAGGTTGCGCTTGAACAGGGTCATTGAGGGGCAATGCTTCACATGCAGTGGGAGCCTATTTCACAAGAGCAATAACTGCTGAGAGATATAGTTATCTCTCCAGCATGTTCTGTTTATGTCACATGCTAGGTAGAGATCCTGGAGCAAGTTATTCTTGTCCCATTTTATTTGCAGATGTCCAGCATTTCCAGTAGGGCAGGGTCACTCTGTGACTGCTCTGTAGGCCAGGCATAGGTCACCTCTCAGCAGCCCGTATGATACTGAGTACAGTGACACAGCTCAGTCTTTCCATGTATGTCATGTTTTGGAGGCCCTGGATTCTCCTGGTTAGAAACCTCTGTGGTGTATCCATTTGCTGCAGGTATCTGGTGAGGTACATATAGAAGGAAGCATTGTACTCAATTAATGGTCTGATAAGGGGTCACGTAGAGCAGAGCTATGACTTCCCTAGTCTTCGATGTGATGCCCTATTTATGTGGTGTGCAATGTAGAATGCATGTCTTACCACTATGGCACATAGTGATCAAAGTTAAGATTGCTATCAACCTGTGCTCCCAAGTCATGCACCACTAAGTTTGACCTTAGATGGATGCTATGTATATCATAATTAGCAGAGGTACTTCTTTGCCAAAGGGGAAGATGAGGCAGTTTCTTGAGTTACATTTCAGTCCAAGAGTTTGGTACCAATCATTTGTCTGTGTCAGCCCCTTTATGTAATATGTTAACATCATTGGGGGACTCTATTTGATTGCACCCAGTTGACATCATCTCCAACTTGGTAAGCCACAGCCATTTACCTTTGCCTGGACGTCAGAGAAATAGTTTCTAAACAGTAGAGGCTCCAATACAGATCCTTGTGCTACTCCACTGGCAACTGGTCTACTGATGGAGGTGGTCTCTCCAACATTGACAATATGTGTTCTCTCAGTGAGCCAGTTGGCTACACATCTAGTAATTGGCTAGCTGAAGAAAAATCTGCTCAGGTTCAGAATGAAAGCACTCAACATTTATTAAAGTTGTTGCATTTCTGTGTCAGATGTCTCTTCAGCTAGCCTGCTACAGCCTTTTTGTGGATTCTTAGTTTGTTTTGTACTGGTTGTATTTTGAGCTTGTACACATCTAGTAATGTATGGGTTAATCCCCAGTTGGGAGATTTTCTCTATGATACCTGAATGGATGGTTGTGTCAAAGGGTTTCGCTAAATCAACATAGATGGTATGTCCTGTTTTCTCTCAACCAGGACTTTGGGAAAATTATAAAAATAGGCCAGTAGGTTTAACAAGCAAAATCTACCATTGACAAAACCAAACTGGGTCAGGTGAAGAGTGTTGAAGGTCACCTATTTCCCTGTGGATAAGGTTCATGATGACGCTTTCCATAGCCTTCCAGATAAGGCTGGTTATGCTTATGGGTAGGTAGTTCCTGGGGTCAGCTGATGGATGTGTAGACATGTTCAGCTGTGAAGATAGTTCTAGTTCTGCATGTTACCACATTGATATGCATTGCACATCACAAAACATTTGATATTAATTTATGTAATGTAGTTTATATATTTGTGAACAAGTACTGAGGCATGAGGGTTGCAGTGCATGGGGGAGGCAACACATGGCCGCATTGTAAATATGTGACATATTGTTAGATAGGGCCTTCATTTTGTTATGTTTCCACATGTAGTTTCATGACACAAAGAGTAAATGAGCAGCAGACAGCACTAATACATGCTAAAAGTGACTTAGCATTGCACAGAGGTGAGCAGTGGGCTTGCGTGACGGTTGGCAAAATGTTTGGCCATGTGAGTTACACATTTCTATTACTTTCACTGTTTTTGCATAGTTAAGCAGTGCACAAATGTGAGCTGCAATGCTAAAAGTCTGAGAGCTAATACTGAGTCTATGAAACACACCTGCTGCTTAGCTAAATCTGTGGCAGCAGGTGTAAATGCATAAACACATTTATTTTTGAGCCAAGATGATTTGAATCCAGCTGTAGCTATTAATTTTAAATAAACAGTGTTAATACAATGACATTAATTCTTTATAGTACATCTGCAGGATTCAATAAACTCTGTGTAGGACCTACATGGAGTGTATACATGTACAGGGTGCTCTTGGCATAGCACAATGCATATGATTTTCAGCATTCCTAAGTGAGATTTCATGGTGTGCCCCAGTAGTGTTGTCCGTAAAGCCTCATAGAACAACATGGATAATGAATTCATGTACAGGAGAGCACCGATGTCTCGCCCCCATAGCTTCCAACATTTTAGCCCTTAACAACATATGTTGTCATTTAGTGCCATCTGTCCTGAATGATTCTTATAAAACCACCAACGTTATGAGGAAAAATACAAAAATACCAGCGAAAACCCATATCTATACAGTTTGATTTTCCTCCTAATTTTCTTTTTTTAGGTATGCTGTGTTTGCTCAGTATGCCACAGCATTTGGCAATGCTTACCTTGCAACAGGACCACCCATGTATCAGACTTGACCCAGACATCCCAAAATAGAAACTGGATGCTTTTAATTGCTATTGCACAAAACCTTTTGGGCATCGCACAATCCCAGTAAGCAGGTCTGCACTTCAAGCATACCATTAAATTAACAATACATAGTAAAATACAAATAACAGGTAATACATCCTGTGGCAACATGTGTAGAGTATTTGACTACAGTGCAGATGGCCCTGGGTTCTAGTACAAGGTATGCAAATTTATTTATACTGTTGTGACATTGCAGCTTATATAAATATAGTGTTAGTGCAATGAAATAACTGTGGAATAGCATTGGTTGTAAGTTCTTTTTGGATGCATTTGAAAAAGGTGTGCACCTTTAAGGATCATGCAAACCAACAAACTTGTTTTGCCATGTTTGCGTGATGGTAAGTGGTGTGCAGCTTTTTCAATGTATCAAAATGTAGACAGTGAACACTCTCAGTAAGTGCAATTGGTGGAAAAACATGCCATTCAAAGGTGAATAGGTGGGAATTGTATCAGCAATTTTGAGCTCGATCTTGTGCAGCAATGGCAGATGTTGGTGATGGACTGCATTTCAGAGCACTGTGCTAGAGTTTCCAGGAGTTCCAAGGTCTTTATTGGGCTCCTGATTAAGGACCATAGGCTTCAAGCAAGAAAGAGTAGTACTCCACACCATCAAAAAACCTTTAATAAAATGACAAAGCTTTCAGATACAAACTATCCTTCTTCAGCGTCTTACATAAAATAGCTATATAGCATTTTTAAATATCACTCAAGAACATCACATGACACAGCAACCTATTAGCAATATCATGTGATGTGATTGAGTGATATTTAAAAATACTGTTTTTATAGCTATTTTATCTAAGACACTGATGAAGGATAGTTTGTATCTGAAAGCTTTGTCATTTTATTAAATATTTTTTTGATGGTGTGGAGTACTACTTTTACTTGCTTGAAGCTGTTTGGTTTGTACTTCTCCACTTCACAACTGGTTCCCCTTTTTCTTGTGATTTAAGGACCATAGGTACCAGCTGCTGTAGGAGAACTACACAAGCTCCCAATATAAAACAGAAGCATGGGATAGTTTGGCCAGGATCCTTACCACTGCAAGTGGTATCCCCTCTCTGGGGAACTATGTTGTCACCACTATAACCACCTATGCCACAGAAAAAAGGATACCTTTGATCACTGGATCAGGGACTGTTGGACAGAGCATACCCTAGAGATGCATATGTATGCTTTGTATGTAGTATTTGCAAATATTCAAGACAAATATAGTAGAAACTGGTCCTCATAATGCTTTTTCTTCAGCTGGAGAACAGAGGGCCTCAAATATGAGGTCACGTGAGGGACTGGGCAGGATGCAATAAACATGTGATAAGTATGCATAATTCTATAAAGTACTGTTATTGCAGCATTAACAGTGATAGACGGATTAGTTGTTAAATCATACAGCTGTATGAACTTGGGAATACATGTCTGAATTGTAAAAGCAAGTATGCATGCATTACTCTTTAGCATAGCTTTCCACTGTACATATTTCTGCTGAATACACACATTTAAGATTCACTATTTTGGTCTGTTCATTGTAGGATTCATGGTTATCTGGCAACTAGTTTATTTTGAAGTCAATAAAGAATGGGTGCCAAAATTAATGTTAACACAAATCCTGTGCAACTATCCATGTGTATAACAGCAACATTTGAAACATGTTTGTAGTTATGGGTCATTGTACACCCATTCATTTAAGATATGTCAAGATATCTTGCGCTAAAAGCTGGAGCGGTATGGTCAGTAACAAAGCAACAGTTGCACATTCTCAGATAACATTGAACATGAGTCTATAAAGTGTAAAAGGAAAGAGTACTTGCATTATGTTGTATTCCAAAGGAAATGTGCAGTATTACAGTAGTGACTGCTTGTGGGTTCTAATACCACAATCCCCAAATATAAAGCTCAGCTGATTACAATACTGTGTTAGCTTGTCATTAATAAGAAATACACAGTACTGTTAAGTAATCATCATTATAGAATTTGAAGGGCATACCTCTAGAGCTGTCTCTTGAATGGCCTGTTGTCAACTGTAATAACTGTATGCGTATTCCAAGTAATAAAGAAAGTTCTTAGCAGATGGTGCTGTTAACATTAGAGTGTAAAAGAATAGAATACCTTAATTGTAGAAATTATTGTAAATTATCTGCGAGGTTACTAATGTTCCTCTTTTTTTCTTTTGCCCACCCCTTCTCTTCTTTTATATCATTAATGGGTTTCCTATATTTGTATTTATTTTATTATTATTATTGTATTATTTATATAATCAGATTACTTATTATTATATTATTTTTTACCTCTTATTTTTGGTTTATTATGTATAATTTCATAATTCTTTGTTGTGAAATACATTTAAATTTTTTTGATTTTTCATTTTGTTTGTAATTATATTATTCGAAACTTTTTATACTGCTTTATATAATTTTTTATTTTATTTTTATTTTTTTATAATTTACATTTAATTTGTTTTATGTTGTATTTACTTTTTTTGGTTTGAATTTTATTTATGTTATTACTACAGCACAGCAGGGTAGGCCAGTTCCCCATGATCTACCTACACTTGCTCCACTGGCTGAAGCACTGAGGCCCAGAACTTCTGGGATATAGCCTGGTGGCATTCCCCAAACTGCTCTGCCCTACCTGGACCCTGAGGTAGTTCTGCCCCATGGGCCAAGCCTGTGGTCCCCTTTGGGAACAGAGGCAGACAGGGTGCATACATCACCCATGTGAACTTGCCAGCTGTGGTGCATAGGATTGTGCACCAGACCATGAGCACATGCCTATGGCAGATGGAGATCCTGCTTTCCATCCTGGTACAGCAGACCACCCATAGGCACAGACGCCAGGCACTGCAGCCAGCAGTGCAGTGACGAGACAGTGCTGACAGTCCAATGGGTGAGATCTTGAGTCACACTTTCATCAAACATGACGTCCATGGGAACTTAAACACCCCCACCCCACCCCAACCAAGGTATGCACCCTCTTGTGTCCTTCACCGACCCTGTCACTTGTCTTGTCTGTCAAAAAATGCTTCCTCTCCTTCCCAGCTTACCTTCCCCAGAATTGCCTATGTCCCTTCCCCAACATTCCACTCTGTCCTTAAAAAAGGGCACCTATCCCCCCAAAATTTCTGTCCCATACATAGCTCTCCATTTCACACACGTGTTTACTTGACACACTTAATTTGGTCCAGTTGGCTTCACAAAGCAATTATGTTGTTGCCAACCCTCTCGCTGAAGGTGACAGTCTAAATTCATCTAATAAAGTTTACATGTGCCTGTAGAGCAGAGTGTACATGCTGTAGCTTTACGAAATACATCAAGAGCTGAGTGTGCACATATGAATACAGGACATGGGCTATTCCTAGTGCCATTTTGATAGTGCAGCCAGAGAGTGAGCATGTATGATTCCGGTAGTTAGTTTGTATATAAGTTACTTAAGTTAAAGTCAGCAAACTTCTATCATAATGTGTTTTGTATATAATAAAGCTGACTGAAAAAAAACATGAAGACTCTTCTATTGTGTCCAAAGTATGAGAGTGACAGTGCCCATTTGTTACTGTTGAAGAAATGGATATCTATGGTTCTTTCTTGCACCCTTAATGCACATTCCTGACTTTCATTCACTTTGATTTTCCTTCACCTCACCTCTTATTTCACCACTTTCTTGTCTTCCCCCATTTTGTCCCCTTTTTTTACTCACACACGAACTCGCCAGACTTTTATGTCAGCCTAGGCCTCCTGCCTCCTCCCACAACACCCTGTGCAAGTGATGATAACTTTCCTACATCCTTGTTGTCTATCTTTTGTATTCAGGGATACTAAAGCTATGTGTCTGATGCACAGGGTGACTATCTATATTAATATGACATCATTATCTCCATTTGTGCTGTTGAACTGATAATTGTACCTGTCATTTAGATTATACATAATCTTTTAGACAGTTGCCATCATAATAATTTATCTACTTTATAGTGGTTGTTTTTGTAAGGGCTGTGAATTTTGACAATTAAATGTGTCTCATTAATACATCTAACTTTCTCTTTAAGGATTGTTTAGTACAAATGTATGGATGCGCGTCCAAAGTCAACACATCAGATTCAGAGCTCAGGACTGTATGTCAGCACTGAAGACAAATGTCATCAGAATGGTAATACAGTATAATGTTCCTGTTTGCATGTACATCATCATAGGTTCCAAGGATCATAGGATATGATTAGGGTATTGACCTGATGGTGTTTAGAGCATAGCCATTACATCACAATATAATATTAACAGTCTTATTTGCAATGGTGATGGACAGGTTGACAGACGAGATCAGACAGGAGTCCCCGTGGACTATGATGTTTGCAGATGACATTGTGATCTGTAGTGAGAGTAGGGAACAGGTGGAGGAGACCCAGGAGAGGTGGAGATATGCTCTAGAGAGAAGAGGAATGAAGGTCAGCAGGACTAAGACAGAATGTATGTGTGCGAATGAGAGGGAAGATAGATGAATGGGGAGGATGCAGGGAGTAGAGGTGGTGAAGGTGGATGAGTTTAAACACTTGAGACCAACAGTTCAGAGTAATGGTGAGTGTGGAAGAGAGGTGAAGAAGAGAGTACAGGCAGGATGGAGTGGCTGGAGAAGAGTGTCAGAAGTGATTTGTGACAGATGAGTACCAGTAAGAGTGAAAGGGAAGGACTACAAGACGGTAGTGAGACCAGCTATGTTATATGGGTTGGAGACAGTGGCATTGGCAAAAAGGCAGGAGTCAGAGCTGGACGTGGCAGAGTTAAACATGTTAAGATTTGCACTGGGTGTGATGAGGGTGGATATGATTAGGAATAAGTATATTAGATGGTCAGCCCAGATAGGAAGGTTTTGAGACAAAGAAAGACAGGCAAGATTACGTTGGTTTGAACATGTGCTGAGGAGGGATGCAGAGTATATTGAGAAAAATATGCTAAGGATGATGCTGCCAGGTAACAGGAAAAGAGGAAGGCCTAAGATAAGGTTTATGGATGTGGTGAGAGAGGAGATGCAGGTGGTTGGTGTGACAGAGCAAGATGCAGAGGACAGGAAGAAATAGAAACAAATGATCCACTGTGGCAACCCCTAACGGGAGCAGCCAAAAGAAGAAGGTGATAATATTAACAGTCAGACATAATGCACGGTGAAGTTTTATCTAGGAAGGACCACCCATGTCCAGGAGTAAAGCAACAGTGATCCTTGGTAAATAATGTTTTCACAGCAAGTCATCCAGCATGTCCTTCAACAGGGTAATGGAGGTGCTCAGGTTGACATGGATTTGAAGCCTACTGCAGAGGAGAGACTACCTTTGAGAGATGTATCTGTCTCTCCAGCATGTCCTATATATGTTATAGTGTACATTGAGGTCTCTGGAACAGGGAACTCAAATCTCATATTACCTACACATGTGCAGCATTTTCATCCCATTTTGGCCACAGATAGCCCAGTAATGCATAAATAATATGCCTCAAATCTATCTATATGATACTGCACACCATACCACTCAATTTCTAAGAGCAAGAAATCTGGACAGAGCCATAAATAATGGGGGACAAAGGTAAAAAAATAGTGACAATTTTTAAATATTTCTTTTACAACTTTAGAAAGTTGATAGAATAACAGTTTTTTTAGTAGCATAAATTGTCTGAAGGGTATGAAGCCTAAAACTCAAATGTCTGTCATTATTTTCTGACTTCTATCTTTAATGAGTTGCCAATGATTTGCCAGAAAACCACAATTTTATGAAAAATGGACCAAAAATATATGGCAAAAATCTGGACAGCTGTGAAAATCTGTACAGTTGAGATGTATGCTGCACAGTGATGGATACATCAATCTGCTCCACAGAAGACACATATTGTAGACCCTCTGATGTTTTATTACCAGGCATGTCTGAGGTCTGTCAAGTTGGTGCAGGTGTCCAATAAAATACATTTCAAAGGGTGGTTTATATTATTTCAACCAGCAAATTATGTATGAGTATAGGGGATTGCCAACACATATTGCTATTGATGCAATGGTGTTGCTAATCAGATGTATGGTGTAGAATGTGTACCTCCCCATAGTAGACCCAGGTTGCAGTTGGCATGTGTTCTAAGGTCTATCAATACAGAAGTGGAGAACAGTGTACTAATGGTTATTTTATAATAAGCAGGAACATTTATTATTATCACAGTATATGCTGATGCATTCCTGTGCAGTTCATGTAACACCCATGGCTTTGTCAGCAGTTATTAGTGCCACAGATCCTCTGTTTTGTTCATGATGTCTGAGACATATATGTCAACCATGAGGGGCCAAAGCACTGGCACTTCTGTTACCACACAGGTGACATGTTTGCTGCTTGAGGTGAAGTCTCGAACTGTGATTAAATGTAGTTGGCCTCTGATCCCATTTGAAAACCAACTGATAACATATGATTTGATATTCATCTTGGTTAGTTTCCCACTGACAACAAATGCTGGATTGTGTTGAAGGCCTTGGCCAAGTTACAATAGAAAGTGTGCATATCTTTGTCGTTGTGTATTTCTCTGGTCACAGTCTTGACTCCCACCAAGCTTTGCAGCCACAAGAAATACTTGAGAACACCTAACTGGAACACATCTAGTGTTTGGAGGGCACCTAGTTCCTTGTGTCTGAGATGCATACAAACTGTATCAATTGCCTTACGGCAGAAGTTGCATAAATTTATAGTTCTTAATTGCACTTGTATTTTCCCAGTCATCTCTTGTGTGGTTAGAAAATGGTGACTGTATTCCATTCAGTGTGGACAACAGCAGTTACTCTGACTCTGACTGAATATGGTGCCTAGGGGAGTAGCTCACTGTTGAAGCACATAAAGAACACTGGCTGGAATTTCATCTGGTCCCATGGAGACTGTGCTCCTAGTGTTGGAGAGGAAAGTGATAACTTCCTCATTGTAAATACCACAGCTTGGAGGTGATGTTTCACATGTGGTTGGTACTAGGTATGGTGGTGGCAGGGGGCACTCTTTTCAGCCAAATGTGTCTGCTAGTAGGTTTGGAATTTACAGTGGGTCAGTGTGTGTAATACCATACACAATTTGATCCAAATATATCTGTGTTATATTACTTTGCAGATGTACATGAATAAAGCCCCCACGTTATCCCTGGATATGTTGTTGTGTAAAGTCTTAGCATGGTTGCTCTGTCTGGGTTCTTGAAGGTGCCTTATTTGCATGTTTGTAGTGAGGATAGTGGCCTTCTATACCTGTTTCTTAATGTTGTATTTGTAAATAGTAGCTTTTTTCACTTACTGTATAATATAGTTATGACAGACATATACCGGTATGGTTTGTATTTTCAGGAGGATCTTTGTTTGAGCCTATCAGGCATGCCTGTGTGTATACATTTGTGCAGATGTATAGACCGGGTATTGGAGAGTAATGTATTATAGCTGTCAATGACCTTTGTGGAAACTGTGTCTTGGAAGTATTGTAGACACAGAGCATCCCTTAGGAGTGTGTAATTACCTTGAATGATAATTGTGAACCTGACGCCTCCTTTGGGGAGTTCAGTAGCTATGTCTACTTCAAAACAGAGTGCCTTATGGTTTGATTAACAGTGCAGGCATTACACATGTGCCATTACATTGTTAACTCATATTGTTAAGGTACAGGCCTGGAATATGAGATAACATTGTGGGGTGTTGCACTCTTTCTTCCATGGCATTTCAGTTCACAAACTGCAGGTAATATTGTGCAGGTGATTTTGTTGTCCTATAATTATCACCATTCTCTACTTTAATTGTCCCATAGAGTAATAAATATGCTGTGTGGCATTCTATATTTATGAACAGTGACCTATTAATAGCAATAACAGGAAGGGGTTTACTATCCACAGTAGGTTAGATATAGAATAACTCCATGTAATTATCTTCTCTAAACAGACTTGAGGCACACTTATCTTCAATGTAAATGAATACGGCACCTCCTAAGGTACACATAACTTCTATTTGCTATGTGGGTGTTTGGAAGGCATCGTAGCTTTGCAAGGGCTAAGTACATACAGCTGCCTTGAACCAGGTTTCAGTGGCTGCAGAGAAATCAACATCTTCAATGAGAAAAGTGCTTATAGAGTGTGAGGCTTCAGATGTGACCTACTAGGGTTTAGCAGCATGGCCATCACTTTGTTTGAGGTGTACATTTTCACATTGGTTATTCTCCCTTTGTGACTTTGCCTAATAAAGGGATTATGATGAGGTGAAGTGGGTTATGTCTGGCAAAGCAGTGTGCTCTATTCACCATGTCATCCCACTCTGACAGATACTGTATCACTGTACTATGACACCAGAAACTAAGTGAATCTGTTGTTCTTTATATAGTGGTACCTTCCTAGGTGAGGATATAATGATGCTCAAACATATGTGACGTAGCTGGCAGGAAACCATTTTTAGATAGCTTAATCAGGTCTGTGTCATATATTTCATATAGTAATGTCTCAAGTTGCACATGCCAAGATAAATTATGCTGGAATAAGAGTGGAACTTGTTGTTGACAGACTTAATTGCATGCGTACTGTGAAGACTATGTCTGTTACACCGCTGAATCTAAACATATTCTTGTTTAAGATGTTGAGTGTGGCATCTGTCCATCTCACTATACAGACAACTGTTATGAAAATCTTTGTGATACATGCCCATTGCCTTGAGCACTTCTATGGTGAGACAGTGGAAGTGATACATCTGTTGTGCATTGTCTGATTGTGGACTGATTGTCTTCAGGATATGTCTGCTGTTTAGGCTGGTTTGTGGGAGTACTTCTGCACATTATGGTTTCTGTTGGCTACATATTATGAGTAGGAGTCAAGGTGTATGAGCAGACAACCTTTCTATTGTTACTCATTTAGAAGCTAGAGAGTACTGACTCCAGCTCCCTACTATATACGTGGATCTCTTGAAATTTGTAATTCAGGGATGTAGGGGATACGGGCTATTCAATGCACATGAAGTATTATCTGCACTGACGCAGGAACTCATGTCAACTTTGCTAGCAGGGGAAACAGAAGGGAAATGATAGTTGATAATGGGAGGTTTGAACCTGGTATCTGCATAGAGAATGCAAACAGTAGGGGTATTTTTGATCTGACTGCCATTGCCAGGTCACCAATCTATTGGGTATACATTATGATGTCCTTCATAAAGTGGAATCAATACTTCTGTTATTGATAGGAAATTGGGTAAATTGCTGCTTGTTATGCACAGAGTTCTGACAGCTAGATCTGCTCTGCTATATAGCAGCAGCTGATTGTATTTGTATTGACATTTCTGCATGTATTAGGGCAAAGTGTTATAGAGTCTGCACACAATCCAGAGCAGTTAATGTAAAGACATACTGCTAAAGCTCAAACTGAGTCCAGACATAGTAACCATCAATTAGATACACCTACTGTACACTCATACCACAAGTGTATGGATGGGGTTTCTTCAAAGACAGATGCCATCTTCTTCTATCTAATCTTTTGGTTAGTACCATTATGACTCTCCACAGCAGATGTTCTGCTTCTATTACTAACTATCCTCTGAATCTTGGTCTGTCACACCAACCATCTGCATATCCTCTGTCACCACATCCATAAACCTTATCTTTGGCCTTCCTATTTTCCTCTTACATGGCAGCTCCATCCTTAGCATCCTTTTCCGAATATATCCAGCATCAGCATCACTCCTCAGCACATGTCCAAACCAACACAATCCCACCATTATGTCCTCATTTCCAAACCATACAACCTGAGCTTGCACTGTAATATATGGTTAATACTGCTGTCCATCCTTGGCCGACACATTGCAAAGCATAACATCTGGTACTCTGCCAACACCTGTTATGACTTTTTCATTTTTGTCTGTGGCACCATCTGTGACCCATATGACATAGCTAGTCTTACTACCATCTTGTAGACCCTCCATGTCAGTGTTATTGGTAACTATCTGTCAAAGATCACTCATGACACTCTTCTCCACACATTCCACCATGCATGCTCCCTCTTCTACACATGTCTTCCAGACTCACCATTACTCTGAATTGTTGGTCCAGCGTTTTTGACATCATATGCCATCATCAACTGTACTCCCTGCATTCTAACCATTCCTCTATCTTCCTTCTCATTCACACACATATATCCTGTCTTAGTCCTGCTGAACTTCATTCTTCTCCTCTGTAAAGCATACCTCCACCTCCCCATGGTCTCTACTCCTGAACTCTAATCTCAGAACAGACCACAATATTATCCATAAAAAAAAGTCCACATAGACTCCTATCTGATCTAATGAGTCAACCTGTCCATCATCATTGCAAATAGATGTCATGATATGTGTACATACAATACCAGTAATGTCACTGTTGTCTGCCTTATATAGGATGAGGTGACATCTACCTGTCTGTCAGGCCAGTGTGTGACCCATGGCTGTTGTGACATATACATATCCAATAATATGAAATAGCTGATGACATCAGCAGTGTCTGGTGAACACAAAAGGATTGTGCCCATTCGGCTGTTGTAAAATGCTCTATACAACATCCATAAAAAGCTCAAACACATACAAACACAGTTGACTGCAGTGAGAATAGGACCACTATCTATGTATGGTTATGAACTACAGATCAAAGTACATAATGCACACACCACAGCACAAGTCTGATTTATAGGTTCATAGGTTGGTACTAGGTCATCAGCCCTAGGACCTATAAAAACCTAGCCATAACAATTCCCTGGCTATTTCTTCCCACGCTATTTACTTACCTGGACCCCTGTCTAGCAGAGCAACTGATGTGATCCCTGGGGTGAATTTCCTTTCTCCCATCCAGTCATCAAGGTTACTTTTGAAGAGGGCCAAATAGGTGCACTGCTTGACATGTATGGGCAGCCTATTCCAGAGTCTGGGGATCTCTGGGTCAGGAACCTAGCCCCCCAGCATGTTTTGTTTATTGTGATGATAAGGTTTAGATCCCTGGAGCGTGTGGCACTGAGGGATTGGGATTTCTTTAAGTGGCACATGTCCAACAGGTCTGGGTTTGACATGGCCTTGTATGTTAAGGAGAGATTTCTTCTGAGTAGACAATTTTCATCAGAGTATAGCTGGAGTTATTTAAGGTGGTCAGCATAGGGCATCTGCTTTAGGCCTGTGATTCTTTTAGTGAGGTATTTCTGCAGCCTTTCCAGTTGTTGCAGATGTCTTGAGAGGTGCATACCAAATGGAGCATTGTATTCTATAATAGGTCTAAAGAGGGATGAGTACAGTGGGGCAATGACCTCCTTTTTCTGGATGAAAATCTCTTAGTGATGAGGTGTGCCACATAGAAGGATTCCCTGACTGTTGTGGCAATGTGGTTATCGAAGGTGAGACCACTGTCCACCTATGTCCCTAAGTCTCTTATCATACTTTTGGTGTTTAGTGTACTGCCACCTATGTGGTAATTCATGGGCAAATGTTTTTTCCTAAAGGAGATAACTATACATTTCTTGGCATTGAGCTTGAGCCCATGGTTTTGGCATCAAGCATCTATTTCTGTAAGGCCCTTTTGTAGAGTATCCACATCATTTGGGGATTCAATAATGGCACCCAGTTTGCATTCATCTGCGAACTTTGTTAGCCAGAGTCCCATAGTGTTGGCCAGTACTTCAGAGAAGTAGATGCCAAACAAGAGCGGTCCCAGGACTGAACCCTAAGGTACTCCACTTGTCACATGTCTGGAGCTGGATTTCGAGTCAGCTACTTTTACAGTGTGGGTTCTGTCAGTAAGCCAGTTGGCAACTCATCGAGTGACATAGGGATTAATGCTTAGCTTAGTAAGTCTGTCTATGATTCCAGAGTAGGGGTTGGTGTCAATGGCCTTGACAAGGTCCAGATCAGCTGTGTGGACTGCTGTACCCTCATCCACAGCTCTGGAGACTTATTGGAAGAAGTCAATCAGGTTCAAGAGACAAGATTTGACCTTCCTGAACCCAAACTGGGTGGGGTCCAGTGTTTGAAGGTTGCCAATGTTTTTCTTTATAAGTTCCATGATAATACGTTCCATGGCCTTGCAGATCTGGCTCATCAGACTGATGGTGCAGTAGTTCCCGGGATCCAAGGTGGATCCCCCCTTGTGGAGAGGGATAACTGTAGCTGTGCTCCACGCAGTGGGCATGAAGGCTGAGATGAGGCTATGATTAAACATGACACTTAGGTGAGGTGCCATTTCATTTTGTAGTTCATGTAATACACAGCCCGGGATGTCATCTGGTCCCATGGATGCTGTATTCTTAGCTTTGGAGAGTGCATTTTTACCTATGTGGCTTTTATTACCGGAATTTGGCAATCTTCCAGTATTGAGATGGGCCATTTAGGGGGTGAGAGGGGGGTGAAGTTGACACAGAATTGATCTGCCAGGTTATTGGCAATATCCTTGGGATCAGTATATTTCATGCCATTCTGTTGTACCTCAGAGCAGATCTGAGCATTGCCATTTAGATTATTGACATAGTTATAGAATGCCTTGTGGTTGTCTTTGGAATCTTTGGCAATTTTATTTTCATAACTTGCTTTGGAAGATTTTATGAGGGATCTTAGCTTCTTACTGAGGTTGGTAAGGGAATTTTTTGCATCCTGGGATTTTCTTCTTTTCTCCAACAGTTTGTTCCTTTTCTGGTAACGTTTTTTTATGACAAAGGACCACCAGATTGGATTCCTCTTTTTGTAGGAGAGCATATTACTTCTATTTGGGATGGCATGATTTATGCATGAGTGGATGTGCTCATACAGTGCCTTAGTGTAGGATTCAGCAGTCAAACTTTCAGTTCCCATCTGCATGTGTTTCATGAAATTTGTCACTTCTGACTTGAGTAGCATGAAATTGACTTTGGAGAAGTTTTCTATGGAGGTTTTCTTACTGGGGGTTTGGGGGTGGTATGTAAATGTTAAGTATGATTAGCTTATGTCAGACATGACCAACAAGGGGGTGTCCATAGGTGTGGAGCATCAATTTCCCATGTTGGTAATGACCAGGTCTAGGCTATTGGACCCCATGGTGGGACTATGGATTAGTTGATCCAGGGCATTGGAATTTATGAATTCCAAGAACCGTTGGGCAAAGGTGTTGGTACATGAGTAGTTTTCCCAGGTAGGGTAGTTGAAATCTCCCAGTATTAGGGTGTTTATTTGTATCTTAATATTTTCCAGTATGTTTAGAAAGGTATAGTGAGAATCCTGGGGAATGATGGGGGATCTGTAGCAAACTAAAATTTGGATTGCAGTCTTACCTAGTGTTAGTTGCACCTGGAGAATTTCAGATGCATTGTGTTGGGCAACTAGCCTGCTGGTGTGAATACCCTTGGTGAACATGGACACTCCTCCACCTTTAATGTTTTGGTTCAGGTTTGGTGGCCAAAAAATGTGGTAAGAGTTATAGCCTGGTATTGCAGGGGTGCTCTCTGGAGCCTTAATCCAGGTCTCAGTTACTGCACAGATATCAATGTTCTCCATTTTTAGGAGTGCCTTGAGAGGGTACATTTTAAGGTTTAGACTTCTAGCATTGAGTAGCATTACCTTCAGAATTTGCATGCTTGTACCTGTTAAAGTGGTGGTTTTGTCCTTTGAACTTTGCCTAAAAAAGACACTATAGGGGTGGCAAGAGCCTTAGCCAGTAACCTGAATCACAAGGGCGACAGGTGCAGACCATCTCTAGCAAAGCATCATGGTCTGTCGATCATGTCATCCCAGGCAGACAGATACTGGATCCCCTTTGAATGATACCGAAACTTAGCAAAGTGTTGAAGTCAATCATTTTGTCTTTATATTGTGGTATTATTCTGGGCAAAGGCAGGATGCTACTCAGGGCTAGGGTCATACCTGCGTGGGCCACATGATGTGAGAGCTCTTCCATGTCTCATTTCATGCAGTCCATGGAGGTATGTCTCAAGTCATTTACTCCAAAATCGACAATGACAGAATCATATTTGTGCTTGTTATGGAGTGATTTGAGTGCATGCATTATGTGGCGGATCCTGGCACCCGACAGGCAGTTGACTGTAATTTTCTCCTTGTTCAGCCTGGTGAGTGGGATAACAGTGTGCCTGACTACAGAGTCAACTATGACTAAAGTGTTAGGTACGTTGTCTTGCTTTAGGGGCTGTTGCTGGGTGGCACACTGGTGTTGTGAGCTATGTGACACTTTGGTTGTGATTGATGTTTGTTTGCATTTCAGCTTTGGAGGTTCTTGTTGCTTGGGCTGGGTACTTTTAAGGGCCTCCACATATGTGGATTTAATGTTGCTATGTGTGTGTGTTGATGGTGTGGGTTTAGAAGGGTTATGTGTTGCTTGATGTGTAGTGTGGGTGTTAACCTTCTCCTCTTGATTGTCTAGAACAATCTTGGGTGGAGAGAGCTTTGCTTCCAGTTTGTCTATGTAAGTGCATCTCTCACATGTTGTAGTGTTGGGTGGTAGGAGGAGAATGTTGTCTGTGTACATGAGGCAATTGCTGCATTGCCCCAGTATGCCCAGATTCACCAGGTGGACTGGTGAAATCACGGGAAGATGCCCCATGGACATGCCTGGTTTGTTTTTGTTTTTTTTTGTAAAGTAAAGGAGCTGTTTTCCCTTGCCTTAGCAAGGTACTTTGCACTCATAGGCTGTTTAGTGCCTACAATTAATTTCTACTTATTAACAAGGAGAGTTGAGTGCTTGTATCAGTTTAAGGCTTCCTATTGCTTTCCAGCAGGTATTAGAGCAAGTGCTAGTCACAGGGATGCTTAAAGGTAAGATGAAAAAACATGGTTTATCCTAAACACTGCAGTGTGCACTAGATAAGTTAGATGTGAAAGTAGGCAACTTAAGTTTTACCTGTCTAAAAAGTTAAGTTTTAGTGGAGAGTCACTATTTTTAATACAGCAAGATAGATTGAAAGGGGGTGGTCACTTTTGTATTCTGGTTCTATGGAATGCAGTAGGATGACCAATAAATTTAAATAGTTGAAGGGGAGTGATTTCACAAAATGAAAATTTTGTTCTTACTCACACTAGCCAGTGAGAGCAGAGAAGAAATGAGATATATGGTCAAATTAACATAAGAGACAGGCAACTAGAAAGACAGTGGTATTTAAGAACATGATAGTAAGCAGGTAGGTGGGTTGGGAAAAATTTCTGCCTGACTCACAAGAGACAGAGCTGTGGTCTCTTTTGAAGTTTTAATATGTAGTTAAAAGCAGAATACAAGTAAAACAAAAGGTAAAGAAAACAAATCACAGTATTCAAAATATAAAATTGCAATAAAGTAATACAAAATACAACAAATAAAAAGCAAACTAACCTTTCCTTCAGAGCTAAGTGTAGCAGATCTGGTGAGATTTTAAGCAGGACTGCAGGTAATTTCATTACATCAGCAGGCCATGTGGGGGGCCAGAATTTGGAGGCCTGCCTTGACTGGATGTTTGTGCAAGCACCAAAACAATGGAAAACATGCCATTTGTAAAGTCAGACTGAGATACACACTTCCACATTTGTCTATATACACACACAGTTGACTGCAGTGAGATCACAAACTCTAAGTTTACAGACTACAGATTAAAGTACGTAATGCATGCACCACAGCACTAGTCTGATTTTAACAAGACTGCAGGTGATATTGTGGTAGATAACATAACAAAGCCATGTGTTCGACAACAGATTGGGAGACCAGCAAAGTCACATTGTCTCATAGTGTCATATGAGGCTAGTAGCCTAGCAGATGAATACTGTTTAGTAGCCTAATTCTGTAATAGCAATATCCATATCGAGCCTATTTGTTGTTTTTTATTTGAATGAGCAAGCCTGTGAGCAAGATTGATTGGCCCTGTCCATGAGGGTGAGCACAACATCATATCTTACAACGTGTACAGTTGGTGATAAATGTGTGGAAAACTCAAGCTGACCCAGGGTTGCAGTCCTTGCTGGTGAGGAAGCAAAGGAATGGCATGTCAAAATATGTATATATACTTATATTGTGCCCTCAATCTGCAATGTTTCCACATGTAGTCTAAGGGGAGACATGGTGTCTGCAAATGATAGGGCACCATACCTCTCAACTGTTCAGATTTTTGTATAATGACTAGATATTTGACTCATATTTGTAGTAGTATGTTTCACACAATATTGTGGTTTTCTGGAAAATAAATGGCAAATTATTGAGAAATGAGGTCAGTAAATAATGGCAGACATCTGAAACTGAACAGTTTTTCCATTCCTTTCAACTTTCTGGTTTAAAAGCCCGAGTTTGCATGGATTTGCTTTTGTTTAAGCTCCATGCGGCTGTGCTGAGCTGTGGTAAACTATTAACGGTGTCAGAAAGTCTGCTCTTCAGTTTTTCCCTTAGATCTTGCTATTTCCTTTTCTCTTGCACTTCAAATAGCCTAATCACTTTGCACTTCAACAGGTTTTTGTATAAATTATTGTAGCACACTTAAGTGCCATCAGCACTAGTTCTTCTTCATGGAAATAGCTCCAGTACTTAATAGTTATGACCATCCCTACTGTCATGATTAAAAGGAAGTTTCCTGTGCTTTCTCCTATTAACCTGGTGCACTTGGGCATTCTGAGGCAGTGTAGCAACTGCTTCATGTACACAGACAGCCCTCTCCTCTTACCTCCCAATACACAAACTTGTAAGAGTTTAATTTATATCATGAAATTGGAAGCTATGCATTCTCCAGCCAAGGCTGGACTAGCTGGTCAAGAGCAGAAGGTCAACACCTGCACCACACCACATGGAACACATAACCCTCCAGAACACCCACTATGACAGCTCTCACATAAAAACACAAACCACACATCCAACTTTGCAGTGGCTCTAAATAGAAATTTGCTCAAACAGCAGAGACCTCCAAGACAGAAACACACTTTACCACCACAACAGAACACAAACCACAGGACACACAGCTCACCCCCACAGTGTTCCCGACAACCTAAGTCCCTAAGGCTAAACACCTTGCCCAATACACTAATCATAGGTGAGATAATAGTGAGGCACACAGATGTCCCACTCACTATGTTGAATAAGGAGAAGGTAACAGTCAGCTGTCTATCAAATGCCAGAATCCGACACATAACACACAAAGTCAGGTCACTCCACAACAAGTACAATTATGACTCTGTCATTGTCCTTGTGGGTTTTAATGACCTGAGACACACCTCACTGGACTACTTGAAAAGAGACATGGTGGAGCCTCATCAAATCCTCTAAAGCCAGCTATGAAGGCAGAATTGCAGCAGACACTAGAAACAATCACAAAGCCTTCTATAGCTATATCAAGAAACTCCATGACAATACCCATATTTGCTCTGAGTTACTGCACAATGGTACCTCCGATACTGAGCCAAAAGATATTGCCAACATGCTGGCCGACAGATTCAGTGCCAACTTTACCCCTCTCACCCCCAAAAGGACCAATCGCAATACCAGAAAAATGCCAGGCACCAGCATTACTGCAGCACAGGTTAAACCTGCATTGTCCAAGGCCAAGAATACAGCTTCCATGGGACCCAATAATATATGTGGCTTTGTTCTACATGAACTACAAAGTGAACTGTCACCATATCTGTTCAGTCACAGCCTTACCTCAGGCTTTGTCACTACGAAATGGTGCACTCCTATCAATAACAGAAGTATTGATTCCACTTTAAGAAGGACATCATAATTTATACCCAATAGATTAGTGACCTGACAATGTCAGTCAGATCAAATATACCCCTCCTGTTTGAATTCTCTATGCAGATACCAGGTTCAAACCTCCTATTATCAGCTATCATTTCCCTTCTGTTTCCCCTGCTAGCACAGTTCACATGAGTTCCTGAGTCAGTGCAGATAATACTTCATGTCCACTGAATAACCCGTACCCCTACATCCCTGAATTACAAATTTCAAGAGATCCACGTATATAGTAGGGAGCTGGAATCAGTACTCTCTATCTTCCAAATGGGTAACAATAGAAAGGCTGTCTGCTCATACACCTTGACTCCTACTCATAATATGTAACCAACAGAAACTTTAATGTGCAGAAGTACTCCCACAAACCAGCCTAAACAGCAGACATATCCTGAAGACAATCAGTCCACAATCAGACAATGCACAACAGATGTATCACCACCACTGTCTCACCATAGAAGTGCTCAAGGCAATGGGCATGTATCCCAAAGGTTTTCATAACAGTTGTCTGTAGAGTGAGATGGACTGATGCCACACTCAACATCTTAAACAAGGATATGTTTAGTGTCAGCTGTGTGGCAGACATAGTCTTCACAGTACGCATGCAATTAAGTCTGTCAACAACAAGTCCCACTTTTATTCCAGCATAATTTATCTTGGCATGTACAACATGAGACATTACTATATGAAATATATGACACAGATCTGATTATGCTATCTAAAAATGGTTTCCTGCCAGGTATGTCCCATATGTTTGAGCATCATTATATCCTCACCTAGGATGGTACCACTATATAAAGAACAAAAGATTCACTTAGTTTCTGGTGTCATAGTACAGTGATACAGTATCTGTCAGTGTGGGATGACATGGTGAATAGAGCACACTGCTTTGCCAGACATAACCCACTTCACCGCATCATAATCCCTTTATTAGGCAAAGTCACAAAGGGAGAATAACCAATGTGAAAATGTACACCTCAAACAAAGTGATGGCCATGCTGCTAAACCCTAGGAGGTCACATCTGAAGCCTCACTCTCTATAAGCACTTTTCCCAGTGAAGATGTTGATGTCTGTGCAGCCACTGAAACCTGGTTCAAAGCAGCTGTATGTACTTAGCCCTTGCAAAGCTGCAATGCCTTCCAAACATCCACATAGCATGTTTCTCTTGCCATAGCACTTTCTCTCCCTCTCTCTCTCTCTCATTCACCCTCTCTCTCTTATATATTTATATATATATATATATATATATATATATATATATATATATATATATATATATATATATAAAACTATGTGTGTGTGTGTGTGTGTGTGTGTGTGTGTGTGTGTGTGTGTGTGTGTGTATATATATATATATATATATATATATATATATATATATATATCTGTGCATGTATATATATATATATATATATATATATATATATATATATATATATATATATATATATATATATCTATACATATATGTCGATAGAGCCCTACATACTTATCAAGCTTTTAGAATTGCAAATCAGGACAAAGCAACAAATAATGGGAGGGAAAAGGCACAAAATAGGGACACTTTTAAAATATTGCACTTACAAATTTAGAAAGGTAAAAGATTAACAGGCATTGCATTTCCATGAATTTACTGAAGGCTATGACATGTTCATAGGCTCATAGGATCATAGGTGTGTTCTAGGCTAATGGCCCTGGAACATTTAAAAGCCTAGCCCATAAAAGTGCCTTGGCATCGTGCCACCCAACATTAGTTCCCAGTGTCTCTATCAAGTAGAGCCACTGTAGTGATCCTTGGGGTGAATTTTCTAATATCTATCCACTCATCAAGATTTCTCTTGAAGAGAGACAGTGAGGTGCTCTGCTTGCCATGTATGGATAGTCTATTCCAGGGCATGGGCAGTGTCTGAGTGAGGAACCTGTCACTCCAGCATGTTCTGTTGATTGTGGTAATGAGGTTGAGGTCTATGGACGTTTGTTGTGGAGGAATTGGGATTTCTTTAGATGTAGCATTTCTAACAGAGCTGAGTCAGACATGGCTTTGTAAGTTAAGCAGAGATCACCTCTAAGTAGGTGATATGAAACAGAGAATAGCTGGAGTCTTTTGAGTCTGTCCATGTAGGACATGTGTTTAATGCCTAGGATCCTCTTTGTGAGGTACTTCTGTGGTCTCTCTAGCTGTTGCAGGTGTCTAGTGATGTACATACCTAGAGGGGCATTATATTCAATGATTGGTCTAATGAGGGAAGAGTAGACAGAGATGATGACCTCTTTTTTCCTGGATGCCAAACCCTTGGTAATGAGATGTGCCACATAGAAGATCTTTCTGACTACAGTGTCAATGTGGTGGTTGAAGGAAAGGTTGCTGTCACTATGTTTCCCCAGATCTTTTATAACACCTTCAGTGTTCAGTGGGCTCCCATCAATGTGGTAATTAGTGGGAACTCTGTTTTTACCAAAGGGGATGATGACGCACATTTTGCTATTAAGTTTAAGGCCATGGTTTTGACACCAGTCAGTGGTCTCAGTGAGGACTTTCTGTAGGATATCTGCATCACTTGGGGAGTTAATAATGGCTCCCAGCTTGTAGTCATCTGTGAACATAGTCAGCCAGAGTCCCTTTGTGTTGGCTTGGACTTCTGAGAAGTAGATGCAGACCAGATCCATATGGGACTCCACTCATGACTGGTCATCAGTCTGACTTGGAGTCCACTACTTTCACACTGTGTGCTCTGTGAGCCAATATACAACCCACCTAGTGATATAGGGGTTGATGCCAGGTTTTGTGAGTTTATCAATAATTCCTGAGTGAGGACTGGCATCAAAGGCATTGGCCAGATCAAGATAGGCTGTATGCACTGCCTTACCTTCATCCATAGCCCTGGTGACTGACTCAAAAAAGTCAACCAGGTTGAGCAGGCATGATCTCCCTTTTACAAAGCTAAATTGTGTGGTGTCTAGAGTTTGGAGATTTCTTATATATTTGTTAATCAGGTCCATGATGATGTGGTCCATAGCTTTACATATCAAACTTGTCAGGCTAATGGGGCAATAAATCCCAGGGTTTGTAGTCGCCCCCCCCCCTTTATGGAGAGGGATGACTGTAGCAGTGCACCATTTGGTACGGACAAAGCCTGAGGTAAGGCTGTGACTGAATAGGGCACACAGATATGGTGTCAGTTCACTTTGTAGTTCATGTAGAACAAAGCCACAGATATTATTGGGTCCCATAGAAGCTGTATTCTTGGCCTTGGATAATGCAGGTTTAACCTGTGCTGCAGTAATGCTGGTGCCTGGCATTCTTCTGGTATTGTGATTGGTCCTTTGGGGGTGAGAGGGGTAAAGTTGGCACTGAATCTGTGGGCCAATATGTTGGCGATATCTTTTGGCTCAGTATAAGAGGTACCATTGTGCAGTAACTCAGAGCAAATATGGGTATTGTCATGGAGGTTCTTGATATAGCTATAGAAGGCTTTGTGATTGTTTCTAGTGTCTGCTGCAATTCTGCCTTCATTGCTGGCTTCAGAGGATTTGGTGAGGCTCCACCATGTCTCTTTTCATGTAGTCCAGTGAGGTGTGTTTCAGGTCATTAATACCCACAAGGACAATGACAGAGTCATACTTGTACTTGTTGTGGAGTGACCTGAGTTTGTGTGTTATGTGTCGGATTCTGGCACTTGATAGACAGCTGACTGTTACCTTCTCCTTATTCAACATAGTGAGTGGGACATCTGTGTGCCTCACTATTATCTCACCTATGATTAGTGTATTGGGCAAAGTGTTTAGCCTTAGGGGCTTAGGTTGTCGGGAACACTGTGGGGGTGAGCTGTGTGTCCTGTGGTTTGTATTCTGTTGTGGTGGTAAAGTGTGTTTCTGTCTTGGAGATCTCTGCTGTTTGAGCAAATTTCTATTTAGAGCCACTGTAAAGGTGGATGTGTGGTTTGTGTTTTATCTGAGAGCTGTCATAGTGGGTGTTCTGGAGGGTTATGTGTTCCATGTGGTGTGTTGCAGGTGTTGACCATCTCCTCTTGACCAGCTAGTCCAGCCTTGGCTGGAGAATGCATAGCTTCCAATTTCATGATATAAATTCATCTCTTACAAGTTTGAATATTGGGAGGTAAGAGGAGTGGGTTGTCTGTGAACATGAAGCAGTTGTTACAATGTCTAAGAATGCCCAAGTGCACCAGGTTAATAGGAGAAAGCACAGGAAACTGCCCTTTAATCATGACAGTAGGGGTGGTCATAACTATTAAGTACTGGAGCTATTTCCATGAAGAACAACTAGTGCTGATGGCACTTAAGTGTGCTACAATAATTTCTACAAAAACCTGTTGAAGTGCAAAGTGATTAGGCTATTTGAAGTGCAAGAGAAAAAGAAATAGCAAGATCTAAGGGAAAAACTGAAGAGCAGACTTTCTGACACCGTTAATAGTTTACCTCAGCTCGGCGCATCTGCATGGAGCTTAAATAAGCACAAATCCATGCAAACACGGGCTTTTAAATCAGAAAGTTGAAGGGGATGGAAAAACTGTTCAGTTTCAGATGTCTGCCATTATTTACTGACCTTATTTCTCAATAATTTGCCATTTATTTTCAAGAAAACCACAATATTGTGTGAAACATACTACTACAAATATGAGTAAAATATCTTGTCATTATGCAAAAATCTGAACAGTTGAGAGGTATGGTGCCCTATCATTTTCAGACACCATGCCTCCCCTAAGACTACATGTGGAAACATTGCAGATTGAGGGCACAATATAAGTATATTACATATATTCACATGCCATATCTTTGCTTCCTCACCAGCAAAGGCTGCAACCCTAGGTCAGCTTGAGTTTTCCACACATTTATCACCTACTGTACAAGTTGTAAGATATGATGTTGTGTACTCCCTCATGGACAGGGGCAATTGATGGTGCTCACAGGCTTGTTCATTCAAATAAAAACTGACAAATAGGCTCAATATGGGTATTGCTATTACACAATTAGGCTACTAAACAGTATTCGTCTGCTAGGCTACTAGCCTCAGATGACACTATGAGACAATGTGACTGTGCTGGTCTCCCAAGCTGTTGTCGAACACATGGCATTGTTATGTTATCTACCACAATATCACCTCCAGTCTTGTTAAAATCAGACTAGTGCTGTGGTGCATGCATTAAGTACTTTGATCTGTAGTCTGTAAACTTAGACAGGTAGAGTTTGTGATCTCACTGCAGTCAACTGTGTGTGTATATAAACAAATGTGGAAGTGTTTATCCCAGTCTGACTTTACAAATGGCATGTTTTCCAATGTTTTGGTGCTTGCACAAACATCCAGTCAAGGCAGGCCTCCAACTTCTTGCCCCCCACATGGCCTGCTGATGTAAGAAATCACCTGTAGTCCTGCTTAAAAGCTCACCAGACTCTGCTACACTTAGCTGTGAAGGAAAGGTTAGTCTGTTTTTATTTGTTGTATTTTGTATTACTTTATTGCCATTTTATATTTTGAATACTGTGATTTGTTTTCTTTACTTTTTGTTTTACTTGTATTCTGCTTTTAACTACATATTAAAACTTCAAAAAAGAGCACAGCTCTGTCTCTTGTGAGTCAGGCAGAAATTTTTCCCCACCCACCTACCGGCTTACTATCGTGTTCTTAAATACCACTGTCTTTCTAGTTGCCTGTCACTTATGTTAATTTGACCATATATCTCATTTCTTCTCTGCTTTCACTGGTTTGTGTGAGTAAGCAAAAAATTATCATTTTGTGAAATCACTCCCCTTCAACTATTTAAATTTATTGGCCATCCTACTGTACTCCATAGTATCAGAATACAAAAGTGACCACCCCCTTTTAATCTATCTTGCTGTTTTAAAAATAGTGACTCTCCACTAAAACTTAACTTTTTAGACAGGTAAAACTTAAGTTGCCTACTTTCACATCTAACTTATCTAGTGCACACTGCAGTGTTTAGGATAAACCATTTTTTTCATCTTACCTTTAAGCATCCCTGAGACTAGCACTTGTTCTAATACCAGCTGAAAAGCAATAGGAAGCCTTAAACTGATACAAGCACTCAACTCTCCTTGTTAATAAGGAGAAATTAATCATAGGCACTAAACAGCCTATGAGTGCAAAGTACCTTGCTAAGGCAAGGGAAAACAGCTCCCGTACTTTACAAAAAAAAAACCAAAAAAAAAACAGGCATGTCCAGGGGGCAGCTTCCGGAGATTTCACCTGTCCACCTGGTGAATCTGGGCATACTGGGGCAATGCAGCAATTGCCTCATGTACACAGACAACCCTCTCCTCCTACCACCCAACACTACTACAGATGCAATTACATAGCCAAACTGGAAGCAAAGCTCTCTCCACCCAAAACTGTGCTAGACAGTCAAGAGGAGAAGGTTAACTCCCTCACTGCACCTCAAGCAACACATAGCCCTTCTAAACCCACACCACCAACACCCACACATAACAACATTAAATCCAAATATGTGAAGGCCCTTAACTGTAACCTGCCCAAGCAACAAAGACCTCCAAAGAAGAAATGTAAACAAACATCAGTCACAACCAAAGTGTCACATAGCTCACAACACCAGTGTGCCACCCAGCAACAGCCCCTAAGGCAAGACAATGTACCTAACACTTTAGTCATAGGTGACTCTACAGTCAGACACACTGATGTCCCATTCACCAGGCTGAACAAGGAGAAAATTACAGTCAGCTGCCTGTCTGGTGCCAGGATCTGCCACATAACACATGGACTCAAATCACTCCACAACAAGCACAAATATGATTCTGTCATTGTCCATGTTGGAGTAAATGACTTGAGACGTACCTCCCGGGACTACATGAAAAGAGACATGGAAGAGTTCTCGGATCATGTGGCCCAGGCAGGTATGACCTTAGCCCTGAGTAGCATCCTGCCTTTGCTCAGAATAATACCATAATATAAAGACAAAATGATTGACTTCAACAATTGGCTAAGTTTTGGTGTCATTCAAAGGGGATCTAGCATCTGTCTGCCTGGGACGACATGATAGACAGACCATGATGCTTTGCTAGAGATGGTCTGCACCTGTCGCCCTTGGGATTCAGGTTACTGGCTATTTCTCTTGCCACCCCTATAGTGCCTTTTTTAGGCAAAGTTCAAAGGACAAAACCACCGCTGTAACAGGTACAAGCATGCAAATTATGAAGGTAATGCTGCTCAATGCTAGAAGTCAAAACCTTAAAATGCAGCCTCTCGAGGCACTCCTAAAAATGGAGAACATTGATATGTTTGCAGTAACTGAGACCTGGATCAAGGCTCCAGAGAGAACCCCTGCAATACCAGGCTATAATTCTTACCACACTTTTTGGCCACCAAAGCTGGACCAAAACACTAAAGGTGGAGGAATGTCCATATTCACCAAGGATATTCATACCAACAGGCTGGTTACCCAACACAATGCATCTGAAACTCTTCTGGTGTAACTAACACTAGGTAAGACTGCAATACAAATTTTAGCTTGTTACAGATCCCCCAACATGCCCCAGGATTCTCATTATACCTTTCTAAACATACTGGAAAATATTAAGATACAAACAAACACCCTAATACTGGGAGATTTCAACTACCCTGCCTGGGATAACTACTCATGTACCAACACCTTTGCCCAACGGTTCTTGGAATTCATAAATTCCAGTGCCCTGGATCAACTAATCCATAGTCCCACCAGGGGCTCCAATATCCTAGACCTGGTCATTACCAACATGGGAAATTGATGCTCCAAACCTATGGTCACCCCCTCATTGGTCATGTCTGACCATAATCTAATCATACTTAACATCCACATCCCAACCCCACCCCTCAGTAAGGAAACCTCCATAAAAAACTTCTCCAAAGTCAATTTTATGCTACTCAAGTCAGAAGTGACAAACTTCATGAAACACATGCAGATGGGAACTGAAAGTTTGACTGCTGAATCCTACACTAAGGCACTGTATGAGCACATCCACTCATGCATAAATCATGCCATCCCAAATAGAACTAATATTCTCTCCTACAAAAAAGGAAGCCAATCTGGTGGTCCCCTGTCATAAACAAACTTTACCAGAAAAGGAACAAACAGTTGCAGAAAAGATGAAAATTCCAGGATGCAAAAAATTCCCTTACCAGCCTCAGTAATAAGCTAAGATCCCTCAATAAATCCTCCAAAGCAAGTTATGAAAATAAAATTGCCAAAGATTCCAAAGAGATCCACAAGGCATTCTATAACTATGTCAATAATTTAAATGGCAATGCTCAGATCTGATCTGAGCTACAACAGAATGGCATGAAATATACTGATCCCAATGATATTGCAACAACCTGGCAGATCAATTCTGTGTCAACGTCACCCCCCTCCCACCCCCTAAATGGCCCATCTCAATACTGGAATACTGCCAAATTCTGGTAATAACAGCCACATAGGTAAAAAATGCACTCTCCAAAGCTAAGGCTTAAAAATGCCCTAGGGCAGATAGCCTAGTATGAACCTATGAACATATGAACCTAAGAATACAGCATCCAAGGGACCAGATGATATCCCGGGCTCTGTATTACATGAACTACAAAATAAAATGGCACCTCACCTAAGTGTGATGTTTAATCATAGCCTCACCTCAGGCTTTGTGCCCACTGAGTGGAGCACAGCTACAGTTATCCCACTCAACAAGGGGGGATCCACCTTGGATCCTGGGAACTACTGCCCCATCAGTCTGACAAGCCTGATCTGCAAGGCCATGGAACGTATTATCATGGAACCTATAAACAAAGACATTGGAAACCTTCAGACACTGGACCCCACCCAGTTTGGGTTCGTGAAGGGCTGATCTTGTCTCCTGAACCTGATTGACTTCTTCCAATCAGTCTCCAGAGCTGTGGACGGGGGTACAGCAGTCCACACAGCCTATCTGGACCTTGCCAATGCCTTTGACACCATCCCCCACTCTGGAATCATAGATAGACTTACTAAGCTAGGCATTAATCCCTACGTCACTCGATGGGTTGCCAACTGGCTTACTGACAGAACACACACTGTAAAAGCAGCCGACTCCAAATCCAGCTCCAGACATGTGACAAGTGGAGTACCTCAGGGTTCAGTCCTGGGACCGCTCTTGTTTGGCATCTACTTCTCTGAAGTACAGGCCAACACTAAGGGACTCTGGTTAACAAAGTTCGCAGATGACTTCAAACTGGTAGCCATTACTGAATCCCCAAATTATGTGGATACTCTACAAAAGGGCCTTACAGAAATAGATGCTTGGTGCCAGAGCCATGGGCTCAAGCTCAATGCCAAGAAATGTATAGTTATCCCATTTAGGAAAAAAACATTTACCCTGGAATTACCACATAGGTGGCAGTACACTAAACACTGAAAGTGTGATAAGAGACTTAGGGACACAGGTGGACAGTGGTCTCACCTTCGATAACCACATTGCCACAACAGTCAGGAAATCCTTCTATGTGGCACACCTCATCACTAAGGGCTTTTCATCCAGAAAAAAGGAGGTCATTGTCCCACTGTACACATCCCTCTTTAGACCCATTATAGAATACAAAGCCCCATTTGGTATGTACCTCTCAAGACATCTGCAACAACTGGAAAGGCCACAGAAATTCCTCACTAAAAGAATCACAGGCCTAAAGCAGATGCCCTAAGCTCACCACCTTAAATAACTCCAGCTATACTCTGACGCATATCGTCTACTCAGAGGCAATCTCTGCTTAACATACAAGGCCATGTCAAACATAGAGCTGTTGGACATGCTCCACTTAAAAAAAAAACAATCTCTCAGTGCCACACACTCCAGGGATCTAAACCTTGTCATCACGATAAACAAAACATGCTGGAGGGCTAGGTTCTTGACCCAGAGACTCCCCAGACTCTGGAATAGACTGCCCATACATGTCAAGCAGAGCACCTATTTGGCCTTCTTTAAAAGTAACCTTGACGACTGGATGGGAGAAAGGAAATTCACCCTGAGGATCACATCAGTCGCTCTGCTAGACAGAGGTCCAGGTAAGTAAATAGTGTGGGAAGAAATAGCCAGGGGATTGTTATGGCTAGGCTTGTATAGGTCCTAGAGCTGATAGTCTAGTACCAACATATGAACCCATAAATCAGAGTTGTGCTGTGGTGTGTGCATTAAGTACTTTGATCTGTAGTTCATAACCATACATAGATAGTGGTCCTATTCTCACTGCAGTCAGCTGTGTTTGTATGTGTGTGAGCTGTTTATGGATATTGTACGGAGCATTTTACAACAGCATAAGGGGCACTGTCCTTTTGTGTTCACTAGACACTGCTGATGTCATCAGCTATTTCATATTATTGGATATGTATATGTCACAACAGCCATGGGTCACACACTGGCCTGACAGACAGGTAGATGTCACCTCATCCTATATAAGACAGACAACAGTGACATTACTGGTATTGTATGTACAAACATCATGACATCTATTTACAATGGTGATGGACAGGTTGACTCATTACATCAGATAGGAGTCTATGTGGACTTTTTTTTGTGGATAATATTGTGGTCTGTACTGAGATTAGAGTACAGGAGTAGAGACCATGGGGAGGTGGAGGTATGCTTTACAGAGGAGAAGAATGAAGTTCAGCAGGACTAAGATGGGATATATGTGTGTGAATGAGAAGGAAGATAGAGGAATAGTTGGAATGCAGGGAGTACAGTTGGTGATGACATATGATGTCAAAAACGCTCTACCAACAATTCAGAGTAATGGTGAGTCTGGAAGACAGATGTAGAAGAGAGAGCATGCATGGTGGAATGTGTGGAGAAGAGTGTCAGGAGTGATCTTTGTCAGATAGTTACCAATAACACTGACATGGAGGGTCTACAAGATGGTAGTGAGACCTGCTATGTCATATGGGTCGCAGATGGTGCCACAGACAAAAAAGCAGAAGTCATAACAGGTCTTGGCAGAGTACCAGATATTATGCTTTGCGTTGTGTCGGCCAAGGATGGACAGCAGTATTAACCATATATTACAGTGCAAGCTCAGGTTGTATGGTTTGGAGATGAGGACAGAATGGTGGGATTGTGTTGGTTTGGACATGTGCTGAGGAGTGATGCTGATGCTGGATATATTCGGAAAAGGATGCTAAGGATGGAGCTGCCATGTAAGAGGAAAATAGGAAGGCCTAAGATAAGGTGTATGGATGTGGTGACAGAGGATATGCAGATGGTTGATGTGACAGACCAAGATTCAGAGGACAGTTAGTAATGGAAGCAGAACATCTGCTGTGGAGAGTCATAATGGTACTGTCCAAAAGATTAGATAGAAGAGGATGACATCTGTCTTTGGAGGAAACCCCATCCGTACACTTGTGGTATGAGTGTACAGTAGGTGTATCTAATTGATGGTTACTATGTCTGAACTCAGTTTGGGCTTTAGCAGTGTGTCTTTACATTATCTGCTATGGATTGTGTGCAGAGGCTATACAACTTTGCCCTCATACATGCAGAAATGTCAATACACTTGCTTTCAAATACAATCAGCTGCTGCTATGTAGCAGAGAAGATTTAGCTGTCAGAACCTCTCTTGCATAACAAGCATCAATGTACCCAATTTCCTATCAATAACAGAAGTATTGATTCCACTTTATGAAGGACATCATAATGTATACCCAATAGATTAGTGACCTGACAATGGCAGTAAGATCAAATATACCCTTCCTGTTTGAATTCTCTATGCAGATACCAGGTTCAAACCTCCCATTATCAACTATCATTTCCCTTCTGTTTTCCCTGCTAGCATAGATGACATGAGTTCCTGAGTCAGTGCAGATAATACTTCATGTGCACTGAATAGCCCGTATCCCCTACATCCCTGAATTACAAATTTCAAGAGATCCACATATATAGTAGGGAGCTGAAATCAGTACTCTCCAGTTTCCAAATGGGTAACAGTAGAAAGGTTGTCTGCTCCTACACCTTGACTCCTACTCATAATATGTAACCAACAGAAACTTTAATGTGCAGAAGTACTCCCACAAACCAGCCTAAACAGCAGACATATCCTGAAGACAATCAGTCCACAATCAGACAATACACAACAGATGTATCACCACCACTGTCTCACCATAGAAGTGCTCAAGGCAATGGGCATGTATCCCAAAGGTTTTCATAACAGTTGTCTGTATAGTGAGATGGACTGATGCCACACTCAACATCTTAAACAAGGATATGTATAGTGTCAGCTGTGTGGCAGACATAGTCTTCATAGTACGCATGCAATTAAGTCTGTCAACAAGTCCCCCTCTTATTCCAGCATAATTTATCTTGGCATGTACAACTTGAGACATTACTATATGAAATATATGACACAGACCTGATTAAGCTATCTAAAAATGGTTTCCTGCCAGGTATGTCCCATATGTTTGAGCATCATTATATCCTCACCTAGGATGGTACCACTATATAAAGAACAACAGATTCACTTAGGTTCTGGTGTCATAGTACAGTGATACAGTATCTGTCAGTGTGGGATGACATGGTGAATAGAGCACACTGTTTGCCAGACATAACCCACTTCACTGCATCATAATTCCTTTATTAGGCAAGGTCACAAAGGAAGAATAACCAATGTGAAAATGCACACCTCAAACAAAGTGATGACCATGCTGCTAAACCCTAGGAGGTCACATCTGGAGCCTCACTCTCTATAAGCACTTTTCCCAGTGAAGATGTTGATGTCTGTGCAGCCAATGAAACCTGATTCAAGGCAGCTGTATGTACTTAGCCTTTGCAAAGCTACAATGCCTTCTAAACATCCACATAGCAAATAGAAGTTGTGTGTACCTTAGGAGGTGCCGTATTCATTTACATTGAAGATTAGTATGCCTCAAGTCTGTTTAGAGAAGATAATTACATGGAGTTATTCTATATCTAACCTACTGTGGATAGTAAACCCCTTCCTGTTATTGCCATCAATAGGTCACTGTTCATAAATATAGAATGCCACACAGCCTATTTATTACTCTATGGGACAATTAAAGTAGAGAACGGTGATAATTATAGGACAACAAAATCATCTGCACAATATTACTTGCAGTTTGTGAACTGAAATGCCATGGAAGAAAGAGTGCAACACCCCACAATGTTATCTCATATTCAAGAACTGTACCTTAACAATATGAGTTAACAATGTAATGGCACATGTGTAATGCCCGCACTGTTAATCAAACCATAAGGCACTCTGTTTTGAAGTAGACATAGCTACTGAACTCCCCAAAGGAGGTGTCAGGTTCACAATTATCATTCAAGGTAATTACACACTCCTAAGGGATGCTCTGTGTCTACAATACTTCCAAGACACAGTTTCCACAAAGGTCATTGACAGCTATAGTACATACTCCCTAATGCCCTGTCTATACATATGCACAAATGTATACACACAGGCATGCCTGATAGGCTCAAACAAAGATCCTCCTGAAAACACAAACCATACCGGTATATATTACATAATAGTAAAACTCAGATGTGAGCAATGTGCCTTGTATTTGCGCACTGCTTACCGATGCACAAACAGTGTAAAAAATGCAAAGGCACATGTGTTTATACTTACTTAACCATAGCACAAATCTGATGTTTCTCCTGCCATAGCACTCTCTCTCTCTCTCTCTCTCTCTCTCTCTCTCTCTCTCATTCACCCTCTCTCTCTCTCTTATATCTATATATATATGTACAGAGCCCATTCTATTCTCAGTTAGAGCGTCTTCTGTGTGGTGACATGCGTGAACGGGTGTTCCTTCATTGAAGGTTGTGCGTTAGGCCCGGCAAGCCAGCACGTAAAACTCTACTGCCAATCATTAGAGGACCGGAGTTCCGCTGTGGCGACCCCTAACCAGGAGAAGCTGAAAGAGACAAACAAACAAATAATATATTTATATATATATATATATATATATATATATATATATATATATATATATATATATATATATATATATATATATATATATATATATATATATATATATATATATATATATATATATATATATATATATATATATATATATATATATATATATATATATATATATATATATATATCGTGGTGGTGGTGCTGTGGTAGCATTGTCGCCTCAGTTTGATTCTCTCTGCATGGAGACATAATGGGCATACCTTCATTGAAGGTTGTGCGTCAGGGCTGGTAACTCGGCATGTAAAAACAACTACCAATCATTAGCGGACCGAGTTCTGCTGTGGCGACTAACCGGGAAAAGCCGAAAGACACAACAATATATATATATATATAAATATATATATATATATATATATATATATATATATATGTATATATATATATATATATATATATATATATATATATATATATATATGTATATATATATATATATATATATATATATATATATATATAAATATATATATATATATATATATATATATATATATATATATATAAAAGAGAGAGGGTGAATGAGAGGGAGAGAGAGAGAGAGAGTGCTATGGCATGAGAAACATCAGATTTGTGCTATGGTTAAGTAAGTATAAACACATGCACCTTTGAAGTTTTGCTACTGTTTGTGCATTGGTAAGCAGTGCGCAAATACAAGGCACATTGCTCACATCTGAGTTTTACTATTATGTAATCTATACCTGCTACTACAGCCCACTTATTCCTAATCCAGGATGGATTTCATAATTATTAACAGCATTGATTGAATGTATATGGTGTCTGTGTTTGGCGGTCAGACATAAATTCTATTTTCTCTTTCACTGTTTCTGCACTGCAACACTCAGACTGGCTATGCCTTACGAATAAGGTTTTAAATATGCAGCGCATAGTGCAAATGTGGAATTAAGACAAGCAAGTTTGATAACAGTATGTAACACAGTTTCATAGTCTTTAAAACACAAGCTATTGCTAGTACATATCCAAAACCTCTACTTATATCAGGATTGGAACACTCAACAGCATTACATCTTGATCAGACAAGATGGCTGCCTTAGTCCTTCTGGCCACAGAAGCAACTTGCTAGAACAGGGGTCATTTATCACACAATTGGCTACATAATAATGTACACTGGTATACATGAGTTACCTAACACATACAATGTATAATAAAATCTACAGTATTCTCCTGGAAATGTGGGGGATAATAAATATGACAGACACTCATTTACCATGTATTTGGGGAGAGCATTGATGAGTTACTGTTATGGCAGTTACAAAAGTACACCCCTGTTTTGCAGGATGGGGGAACAAGCCACATGTACTGTTAGGATACAGCAAGTCTGAAGTCAGAAACTGCAATGTGTAGCCTCACTTTATAACTTCTGTCTTGAATGATATACCTGGAATCTGCTGCATTAGGATTGTATGAAGGTTTCATGCATGAGGACTGCTAATTACAAATGGACACATATTAGTAAAATACTGTCAGTAGTTACATGTTGCTTAATGTTCTGTAGAAATTCACCACTATTTATTTGCATAATGTACCAGGTTTATGGATACAAAGGGTATGTCATAATACTTCACAAGACTACAGTGTAGATTAAGGACTTACCTATCAAATGCAGTGGTTGACACAACTGTAGTCCAGGGCTCACTCTGTCTGACGTAACCAGTATGCAGCCAATACATGGATAGGTACAGGTCATGTGGGTTTCCTGGAATCATTTTAATATATGTATGTGAGTTGGAGAAAGGTATTAGTCTCTAGGTCCCTAAGTGGTCAGGGATTGTGCTATGAGTTGTCTCTTAGCCAAAGCATGGGCATACTGACCACACCTACGTCTGCCTACAGGGACAGCAGCTAGGGGTTCCTACTCCAAGTCCTCCTGTGACTGTGGTGAGATACACATTCATGGGTGAATGTGTGTCCATTCCCTTTGCTTAAAACCTGAGCTTTGGCCAGCTAAGATCTAGCTGTATTCAACTGGACATATAAGAGAATTTAAGTACCTTTTATCTGCACTATTTTCAAATAATATAGCATTTTAATTGATTTATTTGTGTTGCATTGAATATTAACTGAACTGGAAGTTTTTAATCTGTTTTTTCAGTTAGTGTTTGCTAGATTTTATTGCCTGTTAGAATTCCTGCTTAGACAGTAATTGCAGTTGGGGTAGTCTCATTCATTGATATTCTGTTACTGCCTATTTAAGTGTTACATTTTGGAATATTTTCTGCTTAAAACCTGAGCTTTGGCCGAATAAGATCTAGCTGTATTCAACTGGACATATAAGAGAATTTAAGTTCCTTTTATCTGCACTTTTTTCAAAAAATACAGCATTTTAATTGACTTATTTGTGTTGCATTGAATATTAACTGAACTGGAAGTTTTGACTCTGTTTTTTCAGTTAGTGTTTGCTAGATTTTATTGCCTGTTAGAATTCCTGCATAGACATTAATTGCAGTCGGGGGTAGTCTCATTCATTGATATTCTGTTATTGCCTATTTAAGTGTTACATTTTGGAATATTTTCTGCTTAAAACCTGAGCTTTGGCTGGCTAAGATCTAGCTGTATTCATCTGGACGTATAAGAGAATTTAAGTACCTTTTATCTGCACCTTTTTCAAATAATACAGCATTTTAATTGATTCATTTGTGTTGCATTGAATATTAACCGAACTAGAAGTTTTGACTCTGTTTTTTCAGTTAGTGTTTGCTATATTTTATTGCCTGTTAGAATTCCTGCATAGACAGTAATTGCAGTCAGGGGTAGTCTCATTCATTGATATTCTGTTACTGCCTATTTAAGTGTTACATTTTGGAATATTTTCTGCTTAAAACCTGAGCTTTGGCCGGATAAGATCTAGCTGTATTCAACTGGACATATAAGAGAATTTAAGTTCCTTTTATCTGCACTTTTTTCAAATAATACAGCATTTTAATTGATGTATTTGTGTTGCATTGAATACTAACTGAACTGAAAGTTTTGACTCTGTTTTTCAGCTAGTTCCCAATCCATCCTCCCTGGTTTTGTTTTGGTGTTAATCTTGGTGGCTTTAAAACTGCCCGCCCCTCTTGTAGATTTGTGTTTGGATACTCCTTCTGGGCACATCACATTTGCTCACTTAACTGAGTGCAGTGAGATTATATTCTGATTTCAGGCACTCCTACTGTGTACAAAGACAGCATCTGGGAAAGAAAAAAATAAATAAACTTGCTTCCTGCCTTTTCTGTAAGTGGTCTAGACTGTTTGTTGGCTTCTGAGCCCCCAAGCCTTTCTGCATTGGAGGGAAGCCTTCCAGCTTAATTTTGTTTCTTAGAACTAGAAAGTTGTCTAGTTTCCGCACTCAAATATTTTTCTTTGAACTCAGCACTTGTTCAGAACTCATTGTAAGCACTAAATAAGCTGCAAATTACTACAGCACTCAACTTTCCTCACTTGTCTAGAGGAAAGCAGTTTTTAGTACTTAATAAATAAACACCTATCCAGGCATGTCTAAGGGTCAGCTCTCAGTGATATCTCCTGTCTACCTGATGAATCTGGGCATCTCGGGGCAATGCAGCAATTGTCTCATGTACACAGACAACCCTCTCCTCCTACCACCCAACACTACAACCTGTGAGAGATGCACTTATATAGCCAAACTGGAAGCAAAGCTCTCTTCACCCAAGACTGGACTAGATAGTCAAGAGAAGAAGGTAAACACTTGCACCACACTATACTCATCACATAGTCCCTCAGAACCTTCACCACCAAAACACACACATAGATACATAAAACACACACCTACATTCATGGAGGTTCTCAATAAAATCTTGCCCAATCATCAGGGACTTCCAAAGCCGACATTCAAGCAAAGTCCACACCCCACATAACCCAAATGACACATAGCCCACAAACTCAGTGCGCCACTCAACCACAGCATATAAGGCATAACAATGTACCCAACACTCTAGTCATACGTGTCTCTGCAGTCAGGCACACTGATGTTCCACTCACCAGGCTAAACAAGGAGAAAGTTACTGTCAGCTGCCTGTCAGGTGCCAGGATCCGCCACATAACGCATGCACTCAGGTCACTCCACAACATGTACAAATATGACAATGTCATTGTCCATGTTGGTGTGAATGACCTGAGATGTACCTCCCTGGACTACATGAAAAGAGACATGGAGGAGCTCTCCGATCTTGTAGCCCAGGCAGGTATGACCCTAGCCCTGAGTAGCATCCTGCCATCACCCAGAATGATACCACAGTGCAAGGACAAAATGATTGACTTCAACAATTGGCTACGGTTCTGGTGTCATTCTAAGGGGATCCAGTATTTGTCTGCCTGGGATGACATGATCGACAGACCATGATGCTTTGCCAGAGATGGCCCGCACCTGTTGCTCTTGGGATTCCGGATCCTGGCTAAGGCTCTTGCCACCCCTATAGTGCCTTTTTCAGGCAAGGTTCAAATGACAAATTCACCACCATAAGAGGTACAAGCAAGCATAACCTGAGGGTAATGCTACTCAATGCTAGAAGTCTAAATCTCAAAATGCACTCACTTGAGGCACTCCTTAAAATGGAGAACATCGACATCTGTGCAGTGACAGAAACCTGGTTCAAAGTTCCAGAGAGCACCCCTGCGTTACCAGGCATTAATTCATACCACACCTTTCGGCCACCTAACCCAGAATGAAGCACTAAACGTGGAGGTGTGTCCATATTCATTAAGGATATCCACACCTCCAGGCTAGTTGAAGAGCATAATGCATCAGAGATTATCCAAGTGCAACTAACTCTGGGCAAGACCGCAATCCAAATTGTAGCTTGCTACAGACACCCCACTATGCCCCAGGATTCCCACTCCTCATTTCTTGATACACTGGAAAGTATTAGGGTACAACCCAATTCCCTAATAATTGGTGATTTCAACTACCCCACAATTAACTGGGAAAACTACTCATGTACCAACTCTTTTGCTCCACATTTTCTGGAATTCATAAATTCCAACGCATTGGATCAACTTATTCACACCCCCACCAGGGGCAGCAATATCCTAGACCTGGTCATTACCAACATGGGACCGGTATTCCACACCAGAGGTCAATTCCTCGTTGGTCAATTCTGACCACAAGCTAATCACCCTAGACATCCACATCCTGCCCCCACCCCCAATTAGGGAAACCTCCGTAAAAACTTCTCCAAAGCCAACTTCACACTTCTTAAGACAGAAGTGGCAAACTTCATGACACCCATGTAGACGGACAATAGAGGTACGACTGCTGAATCCTACACAAATGCACTTTATAAGCAATTACATGAGTGCATGGATCATGCTATCCCTAATAGAACCAAGATGCTATCTTCTAAAAAAAGGAAGCCAATCTGGTGGTCCTCTGCCATAAACAAACTCTACAACAGAAGAAAGAAACTGTTGCAAAAAAGAGTAAAATCCCATGACTGGAGGAACTCTCTGGTCAACCTCAGTAAGAAGCTGAGATCCCTCATAAAATCCTCCAAAGCTAGTTACGAAAACAAAATTGCCACTGACTCTAAAGACAACCACAAAGCATTCTATAGTTATGTCAGGAATCTCAATGGCAACACTCAGATCTGCTCTGAGTTACAGCACAATGGCACTAAATATACAGAATCTACTGATATTGCCAACATCCTGGCAGATTGGTTCAGTGCTAACTTTACCCCCCTCTCACCCCCTAGAGGGCCCATCTCTATACCGGAAGAATGCAAAGTTCCTGTAGTCACAGCTGTACAGATAAAAACACACTCTCCAAAGCCAAGTACACAGCATCCATGGGACCTGACAATATCCCAGGCTGCATGAACTGCAGAATGAACTGGCACCCTACCTAAGTACCATGTTCAATCATAGCCTCACCTCAAGCTTTGTGCCCACTGAATGGTGCACCCCGATGGCTATCCCACTCCACAAAGGGGGAGCTATGATGGACCCCGGGAACTACTGCCCCATTAACCTGACAAGCCTGGTCTGCAAGGCCATGGAACATATCATCATGGAACTCATAAACAAAGAAATTGGTAATCTCCAAAGTCTGGATCCTACCCAGTTCGGGTTTGTAAAAGGCAGATCATGTCTCCTAAACCTGATTGACTTCTTTGAACCAGTCACAAAAGCCATAGATGAGGGTAAGGTGGTTCACACAGCTTATCTAGATCGCGCCAAGGCTTTTGACACCATCCCCCACTCTGGAATTACATATAAGCTCACTAAACTAGGTATAACTCCCTATGTCACAAGATGGGTTGCAACTGGTTCATGGACAGAACCCACACTGTGAGAGTAGCAGACTCCAAATCCAACTTCAGACCAGTGACAAGTGGAGTACCACAGGGTTCAGTCCTGGGTCCTCTCCTGTTTGGTATCTACTTGTCTGAAGTACAGGCTAACACAGAAGGTCTTTGGCTAACAAAGTTTGCAGATGACTGCAAGCTAGTTGCCATAATCAAAACTCCTAATGATGTGGACATACTACAAAAGGGCCTCACTGAGACAGATGCCTGGTATCAAAGCCATGGCCTGAAGCTCAATGTCAAAAAGTGTATTGTCATCCCCTTTGGTAAAAACTCTACTTAACGCTAAAAGTGTGATAGATCTTGGGACACAGGTGGACAGTATTCTCCTTTGATAATCACATCGCCACAGTGGTCAAGAAATCCTTCTATGTGGCTCACCTCATCACAAAAGGTTTCTCATCCAGAAAAAAAGAGGTCATTGTTCCCCTCTACTCATCCCTTATTAGACCCATTATAGAGTACAATGCCCCTTTTGGTATGTACCTCACAAGACATCTACAACAACTGGAAATGCCACAGAAATACCTCACAAAGAGGATTACTGGCCTCAAACAGATGCCCTATGCAGACTGTCTCAAAAAAACCCAGCTTTACTCCTTCACATATCGCCTACTCAGAGGCAATCTCTGCCTAACATACAAAGCTATGTCAAACCCAGAGCTGTTGGACATGCTCCACTTAAACAAATTCCAGTCTCTCTGAGCTACACACTCTAGGGACCTAAACCTTGTCACCACAATAAACAGAATATGCTGGAGGGATAGATTCCTGTCCCAGATACTTCCCATACTCTGGAACAGACTACCTATCTGTGTCAAACAGAGCTCCTCATTAGCACTCTTCAAGAAAAATATTGATGATTGGATGGGAAATAGGCAATTCACCTCACGGATCACATCTGTGGCTCTGCTCAACAGGGGCACAGGAAAATAATTTTCTTGTATGGTGAAAGCCAGGGTAGCTTTTTGGCTAGGCTTATATAGGCCCTAGAGCTAACAGCCTATACCTACCTATGAACCTATGATGCTGCTGCAGCAGTTTCTGCAGGATCAGATTGTGGAGCATAGCTTGTACTGTAAATATTTTTGTACATGTGCATGAAATATACTGCAATGTTCCAACAGATACATCTAGGACATCTAGGCATTGGAACCGTGACTTCAGAAGCCCAAATACACATTCTATGATGTTCCTAATTTGTGCATGTGACTCATTATAGCGTTCTTCTTTGCGTGTGTGTGTGTGCATTTTGATGGGTGTCATCATCCACGGTTCCAGGGTGTAGCCAGTATTCCCCAGTAAATGGCCCTGTGTGATGCTCCCCTTAGCAAACATCTGGTACAGCTGTGGTGTATGCAAGATAAGGGATTCGTCATAGCTGCCAGGACTGCTAGCACACACATTCAAGATAATGCCCTGGGCATTGCATACAACTTGGTAGTTGATGGACTGGTATCCCTTGCAGTTAATGAAGATTCTATCCTGCTCACCAGGTATTGCCTTGCGTGATGTGTACATGAGTTCAATCTCTGGCACCCGGTACTTCATGGTAGTGCATTACATGATAGAGCCAGAAACTGGTGGAGTATCCTGGATGTGGATGCCTGTGACACCCCGTCATGTCCCCAGTTGGTCTTTGAAAAGTACCTGTAGCTAATATTCTAAGGGCTACACATACCTCAGTTTCCACTGAGATGGGTTCCCCTCATTTGGCTCTAGCTTTGAGTAGGGGGGCAGCAGATCTTGCAGAGTTCTTGTAATATTGTCCCTGTACCACCCTGTAGTTTTCTACAATCTGTACCTCATGTGGCACATGGAAGGTTACCCTGAGCCTGAATACTCTTCTACTTCTTGGCCTAGGACTACTGTCAACAGCAGCAGTAATGTCAGCCTGTAGTACATGCAGATATAGAATAGCTGCAACAGTGCTTAGCATTGTATCAGTTAAAATGTCCACGTCTCTACTCTAATGGTCTTGAAGTATCGAGGGAAAATGAGAATGTAGGCTAGGTCCACCATCTGGGATTGGCTAATTAAGATGGAATTCACCCATTTAGGATATAATTAACATGATTTAAAGGTCCAGTGTGCAGCAGAGTGCAGCTGTGCATAGTTAAGGTAAACCATGTAAAAATGTTATATTTTCATCCCTGCTGTCATGAAATGCACAGAAAATGTTAATTAAATTTAATTTCTATAGCCTGCAATATCAGATCAGTATAAGAAAAATTGCCATACCCTGTACTTGAACCCAGGGCCACCTGCACTCCACTCCAATACCTAACAACTGTCACCACAGGACTAGTTAAGCATAGTCTTAATACTGGAGGAAATGAGCAGAATGCAGCCCTACCTACAGGTTTGCATGATGCCCAGCAGTGTTCAGCAATATTGATTGAAAGCATGCATTTTCTATTTTTGGATATCTAGATTATGTTTGATAAGTGGGTAGTGTGCTCATGCAAACAAGGAATGCATCACCACAACCATTTGCGTGAAGAAGCACACTGTGCATAAATGCTCAAAGCACCCCCCAAAAAAAACAACAAAGTTACCTGACACACACCAATGATGTCATCGAGATCCACGGGAAGCATAAACACCATGTAGGAGCTTATACAAAGTGAACAGCCCTACACAGTTCCTGCTTTTTGTGATTCAACAAACCACTGCATTTTGCACTCATTTGCACAATAAACATGCTGACAGCCAGGAATCTACATGGTTAGTAGCTGTGTAAGCTGGGCAATAGCACAGGAGCATTAATTTAAAGACACAAGGCAGGGTATTACCGTACCTGTTGTGATACTACATTATACTCTTCTTTCCAATGATGTTTCTGTTATTCATATTTTAAACATTTTACAGCAAGTGGAGCACTGTGCAAACATGTGGAGAATATATTTTAAATGTATACTATTCTGACATACCCCCCTAATGCCTTTGGACATCCACAGTGTACGCACAGCATATTTGTGTTGTTGCCTTTTTATGGGCATTCTGTAAACATTTCGGGACTTTTACATGCCCTTGCTCCTGTGTAGACTCCTGTAAGACTCTTGTATGGGGAAAATTTCTGCATGCACTACCAACACAGACACAGAGTCTACAGAGTTGTGATTAAGGGTGTTGGATCATTCCACTCTGTTGTTTCACTTCATTAGCATAAATTTCAGCTACTTATGAATGCTCATGATTTGCACCCACTACACAGAGTTTAGTGACTCTAAATTCACTGAGCCCATGTTCACATCATATTGCATTGCTCACATGGAAAAAATGACGTTGTAACCTTTATTGAATTAGCACCCATGTGTTGCTGTTGCCGTGTGCTGGCATAATGCAGCAGCATTGAGCAGAGGTAACCACAGCATTGTTTGACCACTCATTGTTGCTTGGCATTGGTGTGTATTGACAAACTCTGGGAAAACATGGAGGCCAAAAAGTGAAAGGATCCCTTACTTTTACTAATACTTATGTGCGTTGTGTGTGATTCTGTTTTTGACCAGATTATAGGTGTTAAAATGGGGTATATAGAAAATTGTTGAAATGGGGAGCAAGCAGAAGGAAGGAGAATGTAAAAGCAATACAGGAATGTGCAGACAAGGTAGATAAGAAACATAGCTATCCATTTCTTCACCAGTGAAAACTGATAATATCTGCAACATATTAGCTGAATTTGGACTGTCACCTCCAGAGAAAGAGGTGACAACCATGTAATCATGTCATATAGCCAACTGGTCTGAATCATGTGTGTCAAGACAACGTGTGTGAAATAGAGTGCTATGTATGGGATGACATTTTTTGTGGGGCAGGTGTCTTTTTTAATTCAGTATGAGATGAATGCTGAGAAAGGGACGTAGGTATTTCTGGGTCAGGTAAGTTGGGTAGGTGAGGAAGCAAATGGAAATGAATAAGACAGACAAGACAATATGATGGTGGGGAACATAAAAGTTTAGGGCACATCATGATAGCGGTGGAGAAGGGGACAACACCAGCTCATGCCTATGAAATATGAAGACACTGAGAATCGAGTCCTTACCCACTGGACTGTCATAACTGTCCCATTACTCCACTGTCATTTGGAGTGCTTGATGTCTTCTCCTCCTATGTACCATTATGGAAAGCAGCCTCTCCATCTGGCATAGACATTCTCCAGTGGTGCAATGCATGGCACTACATTCCAACCCTGGCATCTCCAGGCTGGTGATGAAATCTCACCTCAACCACTGCTCCCAGAGGGTACCACAGCACCAGCTGCTGGGGCAGTACTAACTGAGGGTACATGTAGTGCAGGAGCAGCAAAGGAAGTTCTGCCAGGTTGTGTCCCAGATCTGCTGGGCATTGCTACTGGAGCAATTGGAGAGGGGCAGGCTGATTCACTGGAGATGGCCTACCTCACTCTGCTGTGTAGTATTTAGTGATTTGCTACACATGGGTGACATGGAAACATTTTGATGACAAATAAAAAATGAAAAAAAGAAGAAAGGATTGTGTTAAGAGAAAAAAAGAAATGAAAGTTGAACCATGTTGTGTGACATACAATGCATTATCACAATTAAACAACTATTTTGTCTGAAGTATTACATTTAAGTATGCATACTAACAGATACACACTATAACTACAAATTGCTGAAAGTAATCATTGAAATGTGCATATACAGATTATAGTTAACAGCAGGGCATTTATGTCACTTGTATAGAATTTAATTTAATGTAAATATGATTTAAAAAAGGCAGTATTGTATAGTTGTGACTTGTGGTATTTGAACCCACAACCTCTGACTACAGTCATATACTTGACACCTAAAATTGCTTTGTGCTACAGAATAATGCACACATACTTGCGTTTACAGTTAGTCTAGCCATGCTCAATTTGCTACAACTGTATAAAAAAAATCTATCTAACTTTTAAAGCTACAATACTAATTTTCTTGTGCTGCATACATACCAGTTTCTTTTCTCCGTCTCTTCATTCGAGCAGCATGAGCATGCTGATTGAATTGTATGTTGGCATTAGCTGGGGAAAGGACAGAAAAGAACAGAAGAGCATTATGCATACCAGCGTTGCCTATATTTAGCTTTCTAAGTATTACAAATACTCTCTTATTGTCATAATTACACAGCTGTGAAATGTCCGCAGTCTCAAATTCAACCAACGAATGAGTGCATCCCTTTTGCACCTGGGTAGTTCATTAAAGAGATGTCTAAACTGTTGTCCAGTGTGTGTGGAATGTCAGTAGCACTAGATAGAGCCTGAGCCAAACTGCTACATGACTCAGACTTGTACTGGGAGCCAGAATTGTCCCCCAGCAGAAACCTTTGGCTGTGGTGCTTTACCAGGAATCCAATAAATATCCTGGACACCCTGTATCTGTGCCTTAAACTGTACAGCATCCCAACTAACTCCAGATGCATCTAACACCCGACCAAAAGTAATGTGAAATTATGCTTTCCCACCAATTCCAGTTATTGCATTTACTGGTTGTTTTGCAAACCTGAACAATGATGCCAATTGCATTAGCACAACGTTAAGCAGAGCGCAGCAGTGTCAAGCATTGATGACATAAATATTTCAAATAGGAAGGTTAATCTGACACTTGACCTTAGTTTAAGAGGTGTCTGATAATGCAGCTTAGAAATATGTATTGAAAATTGGAAGTTAAGTGTTAGGTGAGTTGTTTGCAGAAACGTACTGGGGCATAAATCTTCTTACATGACATATTTGCTTTTGGCTTCTTATGACATCATCAGCACAGCATAATTGAAATGTTTGGCTCAACTTTAGAAAGACAGGGTTGTAGTACCAAGCTAATACCCATAACCATTAGGGTGTCTACAAAATTTCCCAACAAACTAAAAGAATGAGTAAAAAGGTCACAGAGAAAAAATAATCAGTAAAAAAACAAAAGAAAAATCTAGCAAGACTAGACTTTCCCCTGTTTGATTCCTTAAACCTTTTGTATTAGAGGTGGCATGGGATATATGCAAATGAACCTTTTTGGTTTTTCAGCTATATGGCAATTATGAATGTCCATGACATTTTTTTAAGTCTATTTATGGACAAATTTAGGCCAATAAAGCCAAGCCCCACTAGCTGTGGACAAACTCAGACTAGTGGCCCACACAGAAAGCAGACAGAACACCTGGAAAATACGTGCAGACAGGGCATATGAAAAAGTGCAATGGTCAAAAAGAATACATTGTTGCAGTTTTTGCTTTCTTTTGTGCAACACTGTGGTTTGCTTGGTTTGCAACAGCTGCAGTCATCAAACAATTGCAGACAGGACACAGACAGCCAATAACTGAAAATGGATGCAAACCTGACATTGAATTTTCTCTGTTTCCCTTCTTTGAACCAAGCTGTGCACCATGCAAACACTGACCAAAAAGAAAAAAATAATAGAATAAAATGGAAAAGTAGTTGAAATGAAGAAAATCAGTCTATGGTATAAACACTACAAAATCTTTGTTAGAACACACATAAAATATTTCTATATATGTCTGGAACTCTCATTTGAGCCTTCAGAACACAGTGAGGGTGCCTTATCTGACTTTGCCACACAAACAGCTTTGCAGAATGGAATACGTAGATATTTCTGGGTCAGGTAAGTTGGGTAGGTGAGGAAGCAAATGGAAATGAATAAGACAGACAAGACAAGATGATGGTGTGGAACATAAAAGTTTAGGGCACATCATGATAACTGTGAAGAAGGGGACAACACCAGCTCATGCCTATGAAATATGGAGACAGTGAGAATCAAGTCCTTACCCACTGGACTGTCATAACTGTCCCATTACTCCACTGTCATTTGGAGTGCTTGATGTCTTCTCCTCCTATGTACCATTATGGAAAGCAGCCTCTCCATCTGGCGTAGGCATTCTCCAGTGGTGCAATGCATGACACTACATTCCATCCCTGGCATCTCCAGGCTGGTGATGAAATCTCACCTCTACCACTGCTCCCAGAGGGTACCTCAGCACCAGCTGCTGGGGCAGTACTAACTGAGGGTGCATGTAGTGCAGGAGCAGCAAAGGAAGTTCTGCCAGGTTGTGTCCCAGATCTGCTGGGCATTGCTACTGGAGCAAGTGGAGAGGGGCAGGCTGATTCACTGGAGATGGCTTACCTCACTCTGCTGTGTAGTATTTAGTGATTTGCTACACATGGGTGACACGGAAACATTTTGATGACAAATAAAAAATGAAAAAGAGAAGAAAGGGTTGTGTTAAGAGAAAAAAAGAAATGAAAGTAGTACCATCTTGTGTGACATACAATGCATTATCACAATTAAACAGCTATTTTGTCTGAAGTATTACATTTAAGTATGCATACTAACAGATACACACTATAACTACAAATTGCTGAAAGTAATCATTGAAATGTGCATATACAAATTATAGTTAGCAGGGCATTTGTGTCACTTGTATAGAATTTAATTTAATGTAAATATGATTAAAAAAAGCAGTATTGTATAGTTGTGACTTGTGGTATTTGAACCCACAACCTCTGACTACAGTCATATACTTGACACCTAAAATTGCTTTGTGCTACAGAATAATGCACACATACTTGCGTTTACAGTTAGTCTAGCCATGCTCAATTTGCTACAACTGTATAAAAAAATCTATCTAACTTTTAAAGCTACAATACTAATTTTCTTGTGCTGCATACATACCAGTTTCTTTTCTCTGTCTCTTCATTTGAGCAGCATGAGCATGCTGATTGAATTGTATGTTGGCATTAGCTGCAGAAAGGACAGAAAAGAACAGAAGAGCATTATGCATACCAGTCTTGCCTATATTTAGCTTTCTAAATATTACAAATACTCTCTTATTGTCATAATTACACAGCTGTGAGATGTCCGCAGTCTCAAATTCAACCAACGAATGAGTGCATCACTTTTGTACCTGGGTAGTTCATTAAAGAGATGTCTAAACTGTTGTCCAGTGTGTGGAATGTCAGCAGCACTAGATAGAGCCTGAGCCAAACTGCTACATGACTCAGACTTGTACTGGGAGCCAGAATTGTCCCCCAGCAGAAGCCTTTGGCTGTGGTGCTTTACCAGGAATCCAATAAATATCCTGGACTGCTGGACACCCCGAATCTGTGCCTTAAACTGTACAGCATCCCAACTAACTCCAGATGTGTCTAACACCCAATCAAAAGTAATGTGAAATGATGCTTTCCCACCAATTCCAGTTATTGCATTTACTGGTTGTTTTGCAAACCTGAACAATGATGTCAATTGCATATGCACAACTTTAAACAGAGCGCAGCAGTACCAAGCAAGGATGAACTAAATATTTGAAATAGGAAGGTTAATCTGACACTTGACCTTAGTTTAAGAGGTGTCTGGTAATGTAGCTTAGAAATTTGTATTGAAAATTGGAAGTTAAGTGTTAGATGAGTTGTTTGCAGACACGTACTGGGGCATAAATATTCTTACATGACATATTTGCTTTTGGCTTCTTATGACATCATCAGCACAGCATAATTGAAATGTTTGGCTCAACTTTAGAAAGACAGGGTTGTCGTACCAAGCTAATATCCATAGCCATTAGGGTGTCTACAAAATTTCCCAACCAACAAACTAAAAGAATGAGTAAAAAGGTCACAGAGAAAAAACATTCAGTAAAAAACAAAAGAAAAATCTAACAAGACTGGACTTTCCCCTGTTTGATTCCTTAAACCTTTTTTATTAGAGGTGGCAATGGATATATGCAAATGAACCTTTTAGGTTTTTCAGCTATATGGCAATTATGAATGTCCATGACATTTTTCTTTTTCTATTTATGGACAAATTCTGGCCAATAAAGCCAAGCCCCACTAGCTGTGCACAAACCCAGACTAGTGCCCCACACAGAAAGCAGACAGAACACCTGGAAAATACTTGCAGACAGGGCATATAAAAAAGTGCAATGGTCAAAAAGAATACATTGTTGCAGTTTTTGCTTTCTTTTGTGCAACACTGTGGTTTGCTTGGTTTGCAACAGCTGCAGTCATCAAACAATTGCAGACAGGACACAGACAGCCAATAACTGAAAATGGATGCAAACCTGACATTGAGTTTTCTCTGTTTCCCTTCTTTGAACTAAGCTGTGCACCATGCAAACACTGGCCAAAAAAAAAAAAATAAAATAAAATGGAAAAGTAGTTGAAATGAAGAAAATCAGTCTATGGTATAAACACTACAAAATCTTTGTTAGAACACACATAAAATATTTCTATATATGTCTGGATTTGAACTATCACTTGAACTCTCATTTGGGACTTCAGAACACAGTGAGGGTGCCTTATCTGACTTTGCCACACAAACAGCTTTGCAGCATGGAACTGAAATCATTCTGTATGCAACCAACTGCAACATCAATCACAGTACTAAGAAACCACATAGCAGTTTTCCATATATGTATAAATTTCAGATGTAGAGCACTGAGAGATCACACAACCATTTATGGCTATTGCTTGCAAAAATGCAGCTATATCTTACCTGTCTGTGTCTGTTGGTTATTCTTGTCTTATTTGACCAGTAATGTGAGACATGCAGTCTGTAAGGCAGTCAACATCTTTGTCCTAAAAATGTATGAGGATATTAAATGGCAATAATATACAAGCATCAACAAATGAAGGGGAGGTTGGATGTTACTGAACAAAACCTGTGGAATGTATGCTGCTTACTTACATTTCCACCCTTGATAAAATTACTTCTATGCACTTTGTTGTTTAACCTGACACACCCATTAGAGGTAGGGCAGTCTGCATTGCTGTTGTGTTTTCCTTCTCCCTACAAGTAATCATTGTCAGCTGTAATCCATTAGCAACAGACACTGAGGGAGTGCCTGCACTATGTTTACATCTGATACACGGAGCCAAGCACTTGGGATTCAGCAATTCTAATGAGCTATCACCTCATTTGCACCTTCACCATGCTACCAGTCCTGAATCTACACCATAAAAAGGCAACTGTGAAGCTAGGGAACTTGAAAGTGAGGAGATTCTTTATGTGAAGAACATAGAAGAAGCTATTACTTTGGGATATATCTGCACAGAAGACTACTAAACTCAAGGTATGCTTGCATTTTTCAGCTATATACTGCAGATGTTGAAATGTCATTTAAGAAAAATCTGTTTCATATTTATATAATATATTAATTAACAAATACTACTGTTATCTGTATGCATTACTTAGAAGTGTACTGATGACATGGGCATATTTGTTACGGCAATTCACAGTATACATGATTGGCAATACCTTAAAATGGAATGTTCTGTGTTAAATCTGTACACATGTTTCAGGGGCAGTTCATTTGATAGCACTTTTTGCATTTTACTGATGGTTTGTTAGCAAATTGCATCATTTTCCTGTTCTTGTTGGGGTGAGGAAGAAAAGTTGCATTTTTGCTTAGCACAAACAAGAATATGTTGCTATTGTTATTCTCCCTTGTTTTGCATCCAGCCTTGCTTTGTGTGTGAGTGTAATATGTAATAGCTATGTCAAGAATCTAAGTGGAAATTCTCAGATCTGCTTGGAGTTAGTGCAGAATGGCACAAAATACACTGAACCGACCGATATAGCCAACATCCTGGCAGACAGGATCAGTGCAAACTTCACCCCCCTCTCACCCCCAAAAGGGCCCATAATTATACCAGAAGAATATAGTGCCCCTGAAATCACAGAAACTCAGGTTAAAACAGCCCTTTCCAAAACCAAAAACACAGCATCAATGGGACTGGACTGTGTCCCAGGCTGTGTCCTATACGAGCTCAAAGATGAACTAACCCCTCACCTAAACACATTGTTTAAACTCAGCCTCTCCACAGGCTATGTGCCCACAGAATGGCGCACAGCAATGGTTATTCCGCTCCACAAAGGTGGAGCCACAACGGTCCCTGGAAACTATCGCCCTATAAGCCTGACTAGCTTGGTCTGCAAAGCTATGGAGCGCATCATCAAGGATCTCATTAACAGAGACATTGGGGACCTCCAAACACTTGGCCCTACCCAGTTTGGCTTTGTTAAGGGCAGATCATGCCTCCTAAACCTGGTGGACTTCTTTGAGACAGTTACCAAGGCTATAGATGAGGGGAAAGGTGGTCCACACAGCCTACCTAAACCTTGCAAAGGCCTTTGACACTATTCCCCACTCAGGTATTATAGACAAGCTCACCAGCCTGAACATAAACCCCTACGTCATGAGATGGATTTCCAACTGGCTCATGGACAGAACCCACATGGTAAGAGTTGCAGGAGCTAGGTTTGACTCTAATTGGTTACAAGTGTCATTCCGCAGGGCTCAATCCTAATACCCCTCCTGTTCAGCATATACTTCTCAAAGGTACAAGCAAGCACAGGAGGACTATGGTTGACCAAGTTCACAGATGACTGCAAACTAGGGGATATAATTGACTCTCCAGATGACACAGACATCCTCCAAAAGGGTCTCACTGAGACAGATACCTGGTATCAAAACCATGGCCTCAAGCTAAATGCCAAAATGTGCATAGTCACCCCCTTTGGAAAAAACAAAGTACCCACAAACTATCACATAGGTGCTAGCCTCCTAAATATGGAAGACATAATAAGGGATCTGGGGACCCAAGTAGATAGTAACCTCTCCTTTGATAATCACATTGCCAAAGTGGTTAGAAAATCCTTCTTTCTCTGTGGCCCACCTAATCACAAAAGGGTTTGCATCCAGATCAAAAGAGGTCATTGGGCCCCTCTACGCATCACTCATCAGACCCATCATAGAGTACAATGCCCCATTTGGGATGTACTTTACAAGACACCTGCAACAACTGGAAAGACCACAGAAGTACCTCACCAAGAGGATCACTGGCCTCAAGCAGATGTCCTATGCAGCTCAACTGAAGAAACTTCAGCTGTACTCGGTTGCATACTGCCTACTCAGAGGTGATCTCTGCCTGACATACAAGGCCATGTCCAACCCAGAATTGGTGGACATGTTCCACCTAAAGAAAACCATATCCCTTCGAGCCACACACTCCAGGGAGCTAAACCTCACCACAACAATAAATAGGATGTGCTGGAGGGATAGATTCCTGTCCTGGAGACTTCCCATTCTCTGGAACAAGATTCCAATCTACATTAGGCAGAGCTCCTTGCTAACCCTCTTCAAGAGAAACCTTGACAAGTGGATGGGAAACAGAAAGTTTACCCCAGGGATCAATTCAATGGATCTGCTGGACAGAGGCACAGGGAACTAATCTAAGGGGGCAGCAAAAGCCAACACATTCCAGCTAGGTTTATAAATGCCTTTTGGCAGATAGCCTAGTACCTACCTATGAACTAATAAACCTATGTTGCAACCACACAATTCTTATTGTTCATATTTCAGATATCTAGACTGTTTTATGTTTCTGCAGTGGGGTAATACTGAAGTTCTACCTTTTTCTTTTTTTATCTGGGAATAGATGTTTTAGTTATGTGATACTTTTGTATAGTATCCTTCTGTTGGGCTTTAGACACCTAGAACTATGGCACCCATGTGTCTCAGTCCCCATAAAACAATCTTCAGTGATCCGGAAAATCAGGTCATCATGGAAGCTTTTAGGCGGCATGTTGTCTATTTGCTTGAGACGGGATGTGAGATGTGTCAGGGAGAATGCCAATTTAGCAGCAGATAGTTGCAGATGTGACTGCAGTAGTCAGGCACAGCAGGACATATGATCAGGTGCATGACAGGGCCACTTACATGATCTCATCTGCATGGAGTAGAGGAGCTGCAGTGGCCCATAATCAGATGAGTACTGAGGGGCTGTTACACAGCCAGCACTAACAGCGATTGAAAAGTTCCTGCCCCCTGTCAGGGATCCAGGTAGCTCCCAGGAAAGTGCAGAACAGCATGTCCTTGACATTGGCCCTACTGTTTCATGGACAGCAATTATGCCCCAGGAGGAGCTTCCAGGTTGGCTTATGTATCTCAATTTTTAAATACTGTTGTATAGTAAAATATTTACATCAGTGTTTTACAATGTTAGTTCTGTTTAACAAGAAATTGATTGGAGGTAATGTAGACTGCAACAGTTAACAGTATATTCTGAATGATTAGGCATGGAACTTAGGTTGGACTTGTCATTCAAGTTCTTGAACGTATAGTTAATGGACATATAAAAGGAAAAATGTTTTATGCCCTGTGTTACTGTAAATTCTGATGATGTTGTACTTGTTGTACTTAACTTTTGCTTAACTTCTTCCAGGACCATCCAGCATAGTGAACATACTATCATCTCCACATGGTAAGCCAAGCATTTCTTCGTCTGTACTGGTGAGCAGTTCAAAGAAATATTTAAGTGTGTAATGTTGGTGTCTGGGCTGTTGTGTGTATTGCTGTACTGCCTGTAATAGTGGCACCACTGGTAATTTGTTAGCATATATCAGACTATAGTAGTGTAGGTATTATTTTTTCTTGTGTTTGTTGCTTATTATCACAGATGATTCTGACAGTGGAAGTGTGGGACTTTTACCACCTGATGTCAGAGTATCAGCAGACTGTGATGATGATGGTGGCCAAAGAGAGGCACAGTCAGAGGGAGAACAGGTTGAATCTGACACTGAGACTGACATACAGCCATCACCTGTAAATTCCATTACACACAGCCAGTAGGCATACGCCTGACAATTCCAGTGAGCAGTCAGATATTGGACAGGTAGAGGGTGAGACAATCAATCAGGGTAGTGTGGTTACTGTGGCTTCAGTGCCTGTTGACTCTGGATGCAGCCAAGATGTGGGTGTGGTGCCATGCAGGAGGGCTGTTAGGGGTGCTCGGAGGAGGCCTGCTGTCCATGCTCCACGTGATCCTGATGCCCCTTCCTGTGCTACTAAATGTATGTTAAGGGCTGTCATGGAGGCACAGGGACATTCCCATAGTTCGTCCAGAGAAAGGCTTGGGGTTATAGATGTGGGGCAGGCTGACATGAGTGACTGCCTCTACCATGTTGCCAATTTAATGCATAGGAAGAATGACACACTGGAATGGTCAGTGTCTGTGATGGAACATGTGCTGGGAGGGGGTCGGCATTCTCTTGGGTGTAGGTCAGCCACATCATCTGCTATTAGCCAGTGTGGCTGTGCCCAATCACTCTCAAACAGCGGCAGTACTTCCACTGCTCCATCAATGGTTGAACTGTCCACACCCAGATGTGGCTGGACATGGGGTCATGGTCTTGGAAGTCCTTGTGAGGGGCCCTCATCCAGCAGACATCAGTCATGTTCAGGTAGTAGCAGTATATCTGACTGTGGGCATAAATGTGCAGGTTCAACTCCTGCTAGAGCCAGTTCTTATGGTTGGTTATGACAATGATGATCTGCCACCTCTACCACGAATGGCTCACACCTGTCCAACATAGCAAAATGTAGAGCTAGCCGAGAGCTTGGCTGTGTTCATGCCAACACTCTCACACCAGTTTCACCTGGAGGACCCATACAGACACACACACACACAACAGGCACATGGTTCAGCCATAAAGCTTAAAACTCATTTTGTCTCACTGGCTATTTGTTACTTTATCGGAATGTCTGCCTGCTTCTCTTTCTTACTCACACACACTCACTAAGCCTAAGCTTCCTACCACCCCCCCTCACTCAACACCTTTTACAAGTGATGACAATGGTGCCATATCCCTGTTTTGTATTTTTTGGATTCAGGGATATAAATGCTTTGTGTCTGATGCTCAGGGTTCAGAGCTGATTTAGTGCTTAGCATATCTGCATTTGTGATGTTGAATTGATAATTGTACCTTTGCCTTATATTGGTCTTAGAAAGTTAGACAGTTGATAGCATCAAACTTTTTGCATCAGTATTGTTAATGATTTTGTAAGGGTTGTGAAGTCTGAAACTGAAATATGTCTCATTACTTCCTAACTTCTCTCTTTAATGATTTTCAGGTACAAACATATAGTGCTAAACTGAGGCAAGTGGTGACCCTCAGTACTTCTGAGAGGTATGACTGTGTATCTTTGATGCCTGAGACCTACTACTTAATAATGGACACATATTAGTCATACAAGTCTCTGCTGCCACATGTTAAACTCATTTCTGTACAAATCACCCACCATTTACTTGCTTAAGCTCCCAAGTAACAACATGGAAGAATATGCCTATCATTCATATTATCATACAATACACTCCAGGTTCAACACTTAGCCTGCAAATCCAGCATTTGCAGCAGTTTTAGTTCACGGATGACACTGTCTGATGCTAGCACTACACAGCCATTACATGGGTAGGTAAAGGGTGTGAGCATTGTCAGGCATCAATGTTACTATATGTATGTGCATAGGGGGAAGGTTATAGTCCCTTAGGTGGTGTGTGAGTGTGCTATGTTTTGTCTCTTTGCCAACAAGGGCATATTGAGTATGCCTACATTTGCCTTCACCCACAGCAGTTGCTGGTTCCCCTACTGACTCCTCACCTGCATGTGGCTGTGGTGACCTTGCCATTGGTGGAGGGATGTGAGCCGCTTCCCCTTGTTGATCCTGCTGAAGTTGTTTTCTCGGGATGATGTTGTATAGCATGGCACATACAGTGAATATTTCAGTAAATGCACATGGATTGTACTGCAGGGATCCCCCAGATGTATCCAGGCACCAGGACCATGACTTCAGCAGCCCAAATGCACATTCTGTGATATTTCTTGTATGATCATGCTCTACGGGAGCTTTCTGTCCTCTTTGAGCTCACCATAGGACACCTGCATTACTCTTTCACAGGTGTACTGCCCCAGTCAATCTCCCCACCTGACACCATGCCTGAAGTGGGTTGCACCCAGACACTGAGGCACTTGGAGCCAGACGTGACAGCCCTGGTGGGGCTCGCCTCCCTGCCTCACTGGGTAAGTGAAAAAACGATAAGAGTAGTGGTATTTCATTGGTGGCCAAGGTCTCCCACTTATTCTACACCTCTCATGTCTCTTCACAGTGCCAGACTAGAGTCACACTCAACAAGGTTCTCTTTTATAGTGTTCTTCAGCAGGTGTGAGTGAATTTCTGATAGTCATCATCAGCCACATTTTAAGTAAATGACCCTGTCGGATATCCCCCCAGTGATCCTCTGATGCAGATGGGAAGTGTGCCAGATATGTGAGTTATGGCAACTGCCTGTTTTGCCAGCACACATGTTCAAGATAATTCCCCTGGCATTACACATGATTTGGCAGTTAATGGAGTGGAAGCCCTTTCTATTTATGTAGAGCTTTTCCTGTTCCATGGGTGGGGGTGCCTTGATTTCTATATGTGTGCAATCTATGGCACCCAGTACTTCAGGGTAGTATGATACAGGGTAGAATTTCTGCATATTTGTGTCCCAGTCCTCAGGATCAAAGGGAATATATGTGGTCACTTGCATGTTGAAGCATAGCATTCAGGAAGTGATGGAAGATCTTGGATGCTGATGCCTTTGATACCCCAAGTATGTCCCCTATTGGTTTTTAAAAGGTACCAGTAGCTAAAATTCTAAGTGTTACATATACTTTGTTTCCACTGGGATAGGATCCCCCTCTGTTTGTCCTGGCTGTGAGTTGAGGACGACAGAGGCTGCAGAATTCCTGTAGTGTGTTTCTATCCACCCTGTAGTGCTGTACAATTTCCACAGCATGTAGATTGTGATAAGTTAACCGGGGGTCTGAAAACTTTTTGCTTGGTCATGGTCTGTTAGCAGCAGCAACAGCCTGTTGCACATACACATAAATTAAAAAACAGCATCCCCTAATATTGTTCTGCATAGACTCCTTTCCATGGCTGTATTCCAATAGGTTTTGGAAATCACAGGGAATACCAGCACTGAGTCTACATGGTTGCTTTATAGCTTGTGGAATAGCTTCCCCATCTTGGATTGGTTGATTAGCATACAATTCAGCTGCTTACAATATAATTAGAAATTTATTGATGACCAAAACAAGTTTTATAGAGAATTGAGAAACAAGGCAAAGGGAATAGAAACATCACCAAAAAAAGAAGACCTAGACATATTTTGGAGAAATATCTATGAAGATCTTGTGGCACATAACAAGGATGCTGAATGGATATAAGAAGTAAAAGAAAGATTAAGAAGTTCAAATGTACAGGATATGAAATGGAATGAAGTAACAACCTGAGAAATTGAAACAAAAATTAAGAAAAGCTCCTTACTGGAAAACCCCAGGCCCAGATGCAGTACCTAACTTCTGGCTAAAAGTATTAACATCTTTACACGAAGATTCATCCATGAGTAATAAATATTTATATGTGCTCCTGGAACACACACCAACCTGGTTATTAACATGAAAAACAATACTCCTCCTTTAGAGCCAACCTGTAAGCTATCCTAAAAACTATAGACCAACAACTTGCCTTTGGACAATGTGTAAACTATATAGTGGAATTGATGCTGACAGAGTTCATCATCATTTAGAAGAAAAGTTAATCATGCCAATGGAACAAAATGGTAACAAAAGGAAGTCATATGGAACAAAGGATCATTTGCTGTTAAATAATGTCATAATGAAGAACTGTAAAATGGGGTAACTCTAAGTATGGCATAGATAGATTACAGAAAAGCATTTGACAGTATCCCACATTCATGGATAAAAGAATGCTTACAAATGTATAAGATACTCCCTGCACTGATCCATTATATTATAGTGACCATGAAACTGTGGCAAATCAATTTGAGGTCCAGCCATGATAAAGGACAAATTATTATTCCAAGGATAAAAATTCAATGGTGAAAATTCCAGGTTGGTGCTTTGTCACAGCTGCTCTTCTGTCTTGCCCTTAACCCATTAAGCTGTCTAATTAACAGATTAGGTCATGACTATAATATGACTCCAAGAAAACAACAAAGTGTAAAAACGTCTTCTTTTTGTGGATGATTTCACTCTGCACAGTTCATCAAATGAGGAACTGAAAGTACAACTACAAGTGTTTAATACTTTCTCAGTTGATATAACAATGTCATTTGGTCTTGATAAATGTGCAAAAGCAACCTTTAAAGCAGGAAAGCTGCAACACCAAGAATATATCAGTCTGGAGCATGAATGTTATATAAAATAACTTAAGAAAAAATGAGTGCATGCATATTTTGGAATTGATGATGGCTCAACAATAAAACAAGAACAAATGTGAATAAAACCTAGTAAGTAATATTTTAGAAGACTAAAATTAATACTGAAAACTGCTCTGAGTTATAGGAACAAAGTCCATGCTATAAATCAATTTGCTCTTCCAGTATTCATTTACATTTTGGAGTGACTGACTGGGCTCAAAAGGTACTGGATCAGTTGAACAGGAAAACAAGAAAAAAAACCTTCATTTTTATTAAATGATTTATAAAAAATGAGTGCATACCAAAATTATATATTCCTCATTCTGAAGGAGATATGGGCCTCTTTGAAATTGATTACATGTATAGATTTGCAATCATAGGACTGCATACATATCTGCTGACCTCACAAGATCTAAACATAGTGGAAGTTTTAAAACATGAGGATAATAAGTCTAAGATTACTTCCTGATTACTTGAGAATATGGTATCAAGTGGGAATGGAAGTCAAACCAGAAGTAGATAAAAATCAGGCAGCAATTGAGTGTGCCAAAAAACAAAATAAAAAAATGTAAGGTAAAGGATCAGATGAGAAGTCAACAAATGTGGAAAATGCATAAATATAGCTGCAAATACAGAAAACTCTTGGAACAACCTCATGTCAATCAGGACCAAATGCAGTAATGGTTAAGGAGAGATGAATTTAAACCAAAAGACATGAGGTTAATATTGACAGCCCAGAATAGTGGACTATGTACATGTTGATTTACAAAGTCCATTGAACATGTGGAAGAAACAAATGTAGGTTTTGTAAATCAGAATCAGAGACAGTCGCACAACTTGTTGCTGGTTGTGATACCCTGACAACAGAAGGACTGTATACTGAAAGGCATAATAATGTGGCAAGGCTGCTACATTATGGATTGTGCAAACATAATAATATTGAAGTAGCTGAGAACCACTGTAAACATGAGCCATGAAGCATTATAGAAAATGGTGAAGTTGTCACATGGGATCACCTATTACCAACAGTTCAAAAACTAGATGTGAGAAAACCAGATATGGTAGGCCATGAAAATAAGATAAGAGTTGCATTGATCATTTAAACTGCTACACCCAGTAACTACAGTGTCTTACATACAGAAGAACACAAAGTCATAAAAAAAACTGGATTTATAGGCAGAAACATGGGCAGTGTGGAAGAAGGATATCCAGACATTTTCAATAGCAGTAGTAGGAGCAATGTGTCTTATAAAAAAGAATTTACAATTGTACTTAGATACACATAACTCCATATGAATTGCAGAAGGAGTCAGTTCTGGGCACATTGAAGGTGCTGTGAAGAGCACTTCTTACTGATGTCAAAGACTGAAACTATACTAATTTCATGAACTTTAATCATACTTTGACTTAGGAATGAGGTCCATTCCCATCATGGTATTAGAAACCCAAAAAGACTTGTAGAAATTAAACTGAGCCCTATGACTTGCCTTTTTGCAATCAGGTACCTAGTAGTTCAGGATTTATTGTACCTTCACAAATCAAACAGTCCAACAAATACCAAAACAAGGGATCTAAACCTACCTCAGCAGATCAGTAGGACACCTTTAGAACAGACTCCGCCCAGCAAATAAAGCAGTATGCCAAACTATCTTTCCTCAAATGGGACTTGAACAATTGTATGAGGATTCACAAATTCACCATGGGTTTCAGTGGCCTGTCCTGCCTTGAGGGAGGAGGTACAGTCTAGGGTGGGAAATGCCAAAGAGTAATGATCACAACACTCAGAAGCCTCGAACTTCCTTGAACTTCCTATGATTTGTGTAAGTCACAGTAATGATTTTATGTAAAGATAAGGGGAGAAAAATATACAGATATTATAAATTAATTTCTTTGTATAAAGCAGATTAAGGGATATTTGGTTATTGGCAAATAATATTTACAAGAATATTGGCAGATTGGTGGAAATTAATATTTGCTAGACTACTGACAAAAATGGTAAGAACAGTATTTGCCCAGCATAACTGGAGAGGGGCATGTGAGTTTTGTTATGGAAAGACCTGCAGCTGATCTCTGGAGAGCAATACCAAAATGCTGGTATATGGGCTAACATCAAGAAAGGAAAGGCACAAGCTGGTTTTGATGGATATTTAGAACACTTCTCTTCTGATGGTATAAATGAGATTTTTTATTTTTGATTCAGCTATAGAAGTATGTCATGTGCAATACACCTTGGGTTAAGATTTTAGTTAATAAGGGTAGATATGAAAAAAGGATTCATCAGAAAGAAACTTGGCAAGGGTATCCATTATCTCTAAACTTATTTTTGAACACAACTGAAAGTCTTACTCAGAAGATTAAAATGCTGATGAGAGAAGAAAGAGAATTTTGAGATAAATTAAATATACACCACTTTGCAAATTATTTTATGATATCAGTGGAGGATATAGAGATAGAATTATCCATTGTTTTAGATTTTTTCAATGGTGTACAAAGAAATTAGGACTGAATATCATCCAAAGAAATCAATATTTTTTACAAAAGGTGCTGAAGTTAGGGAAGCTGTTTGTATACCTTGGACAACAGGGAAACAGGGCATATACTGGTAAGTTAAAGTTTATTGTTACTGTATATTATATCAAAGAGAAACTTGGCTAGATATGAACTAGAAGAGAAAGAGATTGTTGGATTGTTGATAAAGCATTGTCTTTACACTGAATGGAAGAATTAAAGTAATTAGGACCTCAATTGTCCTCCATGTGATTATCCTGAAGGAAGATATAAGAGTCAAATATAGTTCTATAGGAAATAATGTAGAAAAGCATTATTAAAGGTGAGAGAATAATAGATTAAGGAGATTGATATATGAAGAGGGGGTGAATATCTTTGTGCTGACGTTTAACAGTTGTCAAAGAAAGTAAAAGAGTGGAGCCTGACTAGAAGTTCATACGTAAATGGCAATGTACACTGAAGTTTCCTGCACTGAAGTTATGGAATTGCTGTGAATGTGCAGAGAGAGAGAGAGAGAGAGAGACTGGCATTGGTATGATGGTAGGTGTTGGAAATGTTTGGAGGAGGGGTCTAGTCAGGATCATGTGTGGTAGGAGTGTAAGTCGTGTGAGAAGAAGAGAGGACTGGAAAACTGGTGCATGATGATTTGAAAGAAAGGAGAAACAACATGAACCTTTTTCTATGTTGGGAGGATTCAGAAGGCCAGGGATGGATAAAATAGATGAGGGAAGAGGTTCTTCTGGTTGAAGTAGGTCTTAAGGTAAGGGAGTTTAGCCCTGGGAAGAAAAGAGTTGGGGTAAAAGAGTTTGGGTAGAGCCCTGAGAACAAAATGAAATTTATGTTATGGCTAGACTCTGGAAATGTGAACATGTTAAAGAATATGGCAAAAAGATGAGGATAGAACATAGATGTACTGGAGAATTGAGTATATTTGGTCAACAATTTGTTTATGATAATAAATAAAATAAAAGAGAAAGGAATTAAGACACTGTGTAGAAGATACTGATAATTTATGGAAATGATCCCAAAAAAGGGGGTATTTGGTGTAAAACATTGAACTATGTCATTATTTTTTATGAGGTTTTCTCTGTGAAGTTGAGAGCAAAATAAAGGATGTTAGGGTTTGGTAGTAAGTGGGTAATACTGATTTACATTGCACTTATTGAAATGTTGTGGTTATACTATATAAAACATAAAAATAAGAAGAGAAAAAAATGACAGAAAAAGAAAAAAAAAATGCAAAAAACTAAATCAAATGTTACACGCTTGAGTGGAATTAGGTATAAGACTTCATGTGAAGTGCAGAGTCCATGGATGTATGAGGTACAGGTTGATAAGTCCATTAAGTACTTACTAGTCATGTAGTCTTGGAGAGCATTGAGAGACTATTCCAGTTTCCTAGCTCCCCAAACCACTGTTTGATTAAGTGATTATCCCTAGATCTCAGTTGGCAAAAGGAAACTGAGGATTGCAAACCCTGGTGCACAGGAAGCAGTTTATTAACAGGTCATAGCCTTAATCTACTGCACTAATTGCCAGACATTGTGCCTCTTAAAAGAGGCCTTGAATTTGCTGATCTTTATAGGTTCATAGGTTCACAGGTAGATACTAGGCTATCTGCCCTAGGGCATTTATAAGCCTAGCCAGACTGTATTTGGCTTCCGCCTCCCTATTAGATTAGCCTACTGTGCCTCTGTAAAGTAGGTCACAGAAGGTACCCTTTTAAGATTAGTTTACTGTGCCTCTGTCTAGCAGGGACACAGGAGAGATCTCAGGGGTGAATTTGCAATTTCCCATCCACACGTCCAAATTTCGCATGAAGAGGGTCAGCGGGGGGCTATGTCTAACGTGAATTGGGATTCTATTCCAGAGTGAGGGGAGCCTTTGGGAAATGAATCTGTCCCTCCAGCATGTCCTATTTATTTTTGTGCTGAGGTTTAGGTCCCTGGAGCGTGTAGCTCTAAGGGACTTGGAGTTTTTGAGGTGGAGCATGTCCATTAATTCTGGGTTTGACATGGCTTTGTGCGTCAGGCATAGATCGCCTCTGAGTAGGCGGTAAGCAACTGAGTAGAGCTGGAGTTCCTTTAGTTGAGCTGCATAGGACATCTGTTTGTAGCCCATGATCCTCTTGGTGAGGTACTTTTGGGGCCTCTCCAGTTGCTGCAGGTGTCGGGTAAGGTACATCCTAAAAGGGGCATTGTATTCAATTATGGGCCTGATGAGTGATGAGTAGAGGGGCACAATGACCTCTCTTAATCTAGATGCGAACCCTTTCGTGATAAGGTAGGCTATATAGAAGGTCTTTCTAACCACTTTGGCAACGTGATTATCAAAGGAGAGATTACTATCTACATTGGTCCCCAAATCTCTAATTACTTCTTCCATACTTAATGGATTACCACCTATGTGGTAATTTGTGGGCACATTGTTTTTCCCAAAGGGGATGACTATGCACTTTTTAGCATTTAGCTTGAGGCCGTGGCTCTGGCTCCAAGCATCCGTCTCTGTGAGACCCTTTCGGAGGATGCTTGTGTCAGCAGGAGATTCGATTATGGCCCCTAGTTTGCAGTCATCTGTGAACTTTGTCAGGCATAATCCCCCATGTTAGCCTGAACCTCAGAGAAGTATATACCAAACAAGAGAGGTCCCAGAACTGAGCCCTGTGGGATGCCACTTGTAACTGGTTTGGATTTGGACATGGCACCTGTGATTCTGACAATGTGGGTTCTACCTCTGAGCCAGTTTTCAACCCATCTTGTGATATAAGGGTTGATATTTAAGCTGGTAAGCTTATTTATGATGCCCGAGTGGGGTATTGTGTCAAAGGCTTTTGCGAGGTCCAGGTAGGCTGTGTGGACTACCTTGCCCTCATCTATGGCTTTGGTAACTGTTTCAAAGAAATCAATTAGGTTTAAGAGGCAAGATCTGCCCTTAACAAAGCTGAATTGAGTAAGGTCCAGTGTCTGGAGGCTCCCAATGTCTTTGTTTATGAGTTCCATGATAATACACTCCATAGCTTTACAGACCAGACTAGTCAGGCTTATGGGGCGATAGTTTCCACTGTCCGTTGTGGCACCACCTTTGTGGAGTCGAACCACTGTAGCTGTACGCCATTCTTTGGGTACATATCCTGTAGTAAGGCTAAGTTTGAACAGTGACTTAATGTGAGGGTTCAGTTCTTCTTGGAGCTCGTGTAAGACACAGCCTGGGACACCGTCCAGTCCCATAGATGCTGTGTTTTTTGCTTTGGAGAGGGAAGCTTTCACCTGTGCATCTGTGATGTCAGGGAGGTTACATTGAGTTGGGAAAGGTGTTTGCTCCTTTGGGGGGAAGGGGGGTGTTTGCGCTGAATCTGTCTGCCAGGATGTTGGCTATGTCTGTAGGTTGGGTATATTTTGTACCGTTATGCAACAATTCAGGGCATATCTTGGAGTTTCCACCCATGTTTCTGACATAACTAAAGAAGGCCTTGTGATTATCTTTAGTGTCTAGGGCAATTTTTCTTTTGAAACTGGCCTTTGATGATTTTATGAGGGATCGAAGTTTCTTGCTAATACTGATCAGAGATGCCTTCCCTTTTTGGGATTTTGCTCTGTCATGTAGTAGCTTCCTCCTTCTGTTGTATAGCTTATTTATGGCCGGGGTCCACCAGACCGGTCTCCTGTTTTTGGAGGAGTGAGTCTTGGTTTTATTTGGGATAGCACAATCCATGCATTCCTGCAGGTGCTCATAGAATGCATTTGTAAAGGATTCTGTGGATTGGGCTGTATTATCCTCTGGCCCATGGGCTTTGAAGGATTCCACCTCAGTCTTGAGAAGTGCAAAGTTGGCTTTGGAGAAATTCTTTACAGTGATTTCCTTGGCTGGGGGTGGGGACGGGATATGGATGTCCAGGGAAATTTGATTATGGTCTGATCTTACCAATGAGGGGTTTACCTCTGGTGTAGAACATAGAGTCCCCATGTTGGTGATGACCAGGTCCAATATGTTGTTCCCTCTTGTGGGAGTGGTGATCAGTTGTTCCATTGTGTTAGAGTTTATAAATTTAAGGAACCGTTGGGCGATGGTGTTTGGGCTTGAGTTGTTTTCCCAGTCAATGTTTGGGTAGTTGAAGTCACCCAATAACATAGTGTTTGGAGAGACCTTCATATTCTCCAGTGTTCTAAGGAATGCAAAGTGGGGTTCCTGTAATAGGGAGGGTGTTCTGTAGCAGGCTACAAACTGAAAGGCAGTTTTGCCCGCTGTTAGTTGCACATGGATGGCTTCCGATGCTTCGTGCAGTGCCACTAACCTGGAGGTGTAGGTATCTTTGATGAATATAGATACTCCCCCTCCTTTTGTGCTTCGGTCCGAGTTTTGGGTCCGGAACGCATGGCATGAGTTATAACCTGGTAGTGCTGGAGTTCACTCAGGAGCCTTGAACCATGTTTCTGTTACTGCACAGACATCAATTTTCTCCATACTGAGGAGAGTCTCGAGTGTGTGCATCTTGAGGTTTAGACTTCTGGCATTGAGTAGCATTACCTTTAGTTTTTTTATCTTTGGGTTATCTATGGAGGTGGGTTTGTCCTTTGAGCCTTGCCTAAAAAGGCACTATGGGGGTGGCAAGAGCCTTGGCCAGTATACAAAAGCCTAAGGGCGACAGGTACAAGCCGTCCCTAGTGAAGCAACGTGGCTTGTCGAGCATGTCATCCCAGGCTGACAGACACTGGATCCCCTATGAATGACACCAAGACTTTAGCCAGTTGTTGAAACTGATCATTTTGTCTTTATACTGTTGGATCATTCTTGGTGAGGGCAAGATGCTACTCAAGGTCAGGGACATACCAGCCAGGGCTACATGGTCAGAGAGCTCCTCTATGTCTCTTTTCATGTAGTCCAGGGAGGTGCGTCTCAGGTCATTCACACCAGCATGGACAATGATGGAGTCATACTTGTACTTGCTTTGGAGTGACCTGAGTGCTTGCATTATGTGGCAGATCCTGGCACCCGACAGGCAGCTTACAGTGACCTTCTCCTTGTTCAGTCTGGTGAGTGGAACGTCAGTGTGCCAGACAATAGAGTCCCCTATAACAAGTGTATTTGGTGTGTTGTTTGGTCTTATGGGCTGTGACTGTGAGGCACACTGATTTTGTGAGATATGTGATTTGTGGGTATTGTTGAGGGGTGGCTGTTGCTTGGATATCAGCTTAGGAGGTCTTTGCTGTTTAGGCAGATTTTTATTTAGAGCCTCTGAGTATGTTTTTGTGTGTTTATGTGTTGGGTATGCAGATGCAATAGGTCTGTGTGTGACTGGATTTGTGGTGTGGGTGGTTACCTTTTCCTCCTGACTGACTGTGCCAGTCTTGGGTTGAGAGAGCTCTGCCTCCAGTTTGGCTGTGTAACTGCATCTTTCACATGTATTAGAGTTTGTTGGAAGGAGGAGAGGGTTGTCTGTGTACATAAGGCAATTGTAACATTGCCTCAAAATTCCCAGATTCACCAGCTGGACTGGAGAGTAACCTTGAAACTGACCCTTGGACATACCAGATTAGTATAGGGAACTGTTTTTTTTACTGATCAGATTAGGGAAGGGAACTGATTTTTCACTTGATCAGGAAAGACCAATCGGGAGTTTAATACATATGAGAAGTCAAGGAGGGTGTAGTGCTTTAGTTAGTTAGTGTTTCCTTATAAGAGCTGAGCAAGTGCAGGGCTTTAGAAAGAGAATGGAGTGATTACTTTGAGAGTTTGAACAGTTCTAAGGGAAAAAGTGAACAGCAGACTCTGTGGAGCCTGGAATAGTTTAAACCTGTTTAGGCGCTGCTCAGTGCGCAAAACTGCGCAAAAGGAGTTGTAGGGTTTTAAGAGAGAGATCAAGGAGTTTAGAATTGACCCAAAATGGCCAATAAAACTACAGCTTCTAGGTAGTAACCACTCCTCCAGGGACAGGCAGGCTGTTCGGTGTTAACCACTCCCACTGGTGAACGCAGAGACTTCCCTTTAGCCCAAGCAAGCACTGGCCTTCTAGAAACTTCCAAACAGTTCAGAACAGCAAATCTGTAAATGAACTTTCTTAACTTTCAGAAACTGGGAAAAAAGCAAGATTTTTTTGTTTTTGTTTTCTTTTTGTTGTAGTTTAAAGGTAGCAGAGATACACAAACAGCAAAATAATCACAACAGTGCAATAAATGACCCCACACTTGAGTGCTAGGCCAAAATCAGGTAAAATACAGTTTTTAGAGAAAAAAACTTTTAAATTAAGTGCAACACAGGAAATGCAGTAAACAGGCTCTAGATGTGTTCCAAGTACTGTTACTGTTACAGATATAAACTTTAGCAAGCCGGAAAATGCCAAAAAGTAGGCGGCAAAGCAGTAAAACTTAACAAAAAATCAGAAGAAAATACTTAAAATCACAAAAGTGGCTCCTTTTCTTCTCTCAGCATTTTCTCCTCTTGGTAGGTGGTTCAGCAACAACTAGCAAGCCTGAAAAGATGCCAAAACCACGAGGCAGACTGGTTTTAAGAGAGAGAGATCAAGGAGTTTAGAATTGACCCAAAATGGCCAATAAAACTACAGCTTCTAGGTAGTAACCACTCCTCCAGGGACAGGCAGGCTGTTCAGTGTTAACCACTCCCACTGGTGAACACAGAGACTTTCCTTTAGCCCAAGCAAGCACTGGCCTTCTAGAAACTTCCAAACAGTTCAGAACAGCAAATCTGTAACTGAACTTTTTTAACTTTCAGAAAGTGGGAAAAAGCAAGATTTTTTTTTGTTTTTCTTTTTGTTGTAGTTTAAAGGTAGCAGAGATACACAAGCAGCAAAATAATCACAACAGTGCAATAAATGTCCCCACACTTGAGTGCTAGGCCAAAATCAGGTAAAATGCAGTTTTTAGAGAAAAAAAACAATTTTAAATTAAGTGCAACACAGGAAATGCAGTAAACAGGCTCTAGATGTGTTCCAAGTACTGTTACTGTTACAGATATAAACTTTAGCAAGCCAGAAAATGCCAAAAAGTAGGCGGCAAAGCAGTAAAACTTAACAAAAAATCAGAAGAAAATACTTAAAATCACAAATGTGGCTCCTTTTCTTCTCTCAGAGTTTTCTCCTCTTGGTAGGTGCTTCAGCAACAACTAGCAAGCGCCCTGAAAAGACGCCAAAACCATGAGGCAGCCTGGTTTTAAGAGAGAGAGATCAAGGAGTTTAGAATTGACCCAAAATGGCCAATGAAACTATAGCTTCTAGGTAGTAACCACTCCTCCAGGGAAAGGCAGGCTGTTCAGTGTTAACAACTCCCACTGGTGAACACAGAGACTTCCCTTGAGCCCAAGCAAGCACTGGCCTTCTAGAAACTTCCAAACAGTTCAGAACAGCAAATCTGTAACTGAACTTTCTTAACTTTCAGAAAGTGGGAAAAAAAGCAAGATTTTTTTCCTAGTTAACTCCACCCTGCACCATAAAAGCAGAATGAAATAATAAAGACATGAGAGATTATGAATTGGTGACAGAAATACAAAAGATGATATTCATGATCGCAACACTGGCAGCCATAATAGGCCAGGGAGTCCAGACAAATATCATTGTATTATCCATTCATGTCTATAGAGAAAGCTACAAAAGAAAGACATAAAAGCTTGGAATTTTGGCATGACTGCACATAAGGACGGATAACATCCTGGGTTCACACATTTAAAAGATATTAGTCTGTAATAATTCTCTTTTCTTCATCTTATAGTATTTACCCTAAATTGCTGACAATAGGGCATGCAACTCAATATGATCAAGATCTTTAGCTTATAGCATTTATTAAAAAAGGGAAAAAGAGAAAGACACACAATGTTTGCTACTATCTAAAACATTTCCATATTCCAGAAACTTAAAATTGCTTCTGTCTGGAAATCACTGTGCATGTATATTAAAATGTGAATTAAAACAAATATAGTACATTGTTCATAAACATATGCAATTCAGCAAGATGAATTGAAGAATTAATGGTAGACGTTCTTCCTGTAAAGTTGTTGTTGTTTGTCTTTCAGCTTTTCCCGGTTAGGGGTCGCCACAGCAGAACTCCGGTCTGCTAATGATTGGCAGTAGATTTTCACGAAGGCTGAGGTGCCAGATCACCGTCCAACCTTCAACGAAGGCACGCCTAGTTACACGTCTTTCAAACACCCACCCAACCTTGGGGAGGGCATGCAGACTCCACACAGAAGGCACTCCCCTCACTCCTGCCAAGAATCGAACGGGAGAACCTCTTGCTGTGAGGCAACAATGCTACCATTGTTCCTCCTGTAAAGTAATTGTGAAAATTGGAGCAAGAAAACCATAGGATAAACATCTCTGATCCATGCAGTAGAAATGCATTTTTTTTTCTTTGTTTCAGTATAGTACTAGTTAGGCTTGCCACAAAAAGTTCTTAACATTTTTTTTTTTTATAAATGTGAACATATGCAATGTGGAAGGAAGAAACCATCAGAGTTCTACTTTTAACACATTATTTACACTCTAAAACTCATAACAGTATAACTAACTCTGTAATAGCTAGAGAAATGCTCATTGGAATTATCATCAATAACTCTAGTCACAGCTGGACTTTCCCCTAGGAATTCTATAGAAAGCATGCGTTGTTATAAATATTAAATACGCTTATTGAAATGTCTCCTACATATGTGTCAGTTTCCAGTCTCTTTGAAATGACTTAGAACATCAATTATAGAAGCGTACTCTGAACAGAATATTTATAAGTTTAATAAACAATTGTTAGCAGTAGTTGGACAAATATCTCATAATGCAAGACAAACTATATTTTCATTAATTATTATGTTTCCTGAGTGCAGCATTTCACATTTATATCTGGATTCATAATAGTGACTATCTAAGAAAACACTGCACTGGGTTGCTGTCAGCACCTGTCAAAACAGGATTTTTGCAAGTGAATTAAAGAACTTGAAGCTGAAAGGGTATATGATGTTATCTGGATGTGGAATTTAATGCAAAGCAAATACAAGTAAATCATTCAGAATGGAAAGAAAATCATTTAAAATGGAAAGAACAATAATACGATGATTTATTTATTTCATGCTCTTCAAAGAAGTGGCCACACTCTAGAAAATTCATTTTTTGTGTGATTATTTATCCTTTAAGCAAATCCCTAAAATAATACTCTTTTACGTATATAATCTTTAGCAGCATATGAATTAAATAATATATTATGAAAAATAATACAAGTACATTACACTGACATCATAACCTGTGGACACAATAAAAACTATGTGGAATAAAACTTATCCATTTTGTGTGTGCGTGTTTTCTTTTCTGAAGGTAAGCCTAATATCATTATGAGAAACGGGTCAGCATTGTGTACAACAGTTCAGCATTCAGCAAAATCAAATTTAGCAAAGCTTTAAGAAAATGTTGCATATATAAACAAAGACAATATATGTGTTAAAAATAATTTAATTGAAAATATTAAAGAAAATGAGAAATATGACTATATCCAGGAATATGTATACACACACACACACACACACACACACACACACACACACACACACACACACATACACACATACACACACACACACACACACACACACACACACGTATGTGTCTTTTATATATATATATATATATATATATATATATATATATATATATAGATAGATAGATATTCACATAGTGTGTATGTTTCTGTTTGCCTGCATATTTTTAGGGATATGAAGTATGAAACTATCACATAATTGCATCATACATCTCCAAACTGCCAATATCTCAAGTGAAAAGATCTGCTGATTTTACAAACTTGAATTTGTTGAAAGCTCTTTCATTTAGTTTTGCTTCTGTGATATATTTGCTACAATGTAGTAGATTCAATATTAGATTACTTTCAAAAGCTTTGACAAGTTTCTACAACCTCATTATTTGTCAATTTCATTTCCTAAGTCATGTTCAGAATGAAAGCTTTTATCATTGTCCCTTTAATTTCCATCTTTTTTTCTGCTATTATCAAAAGCCGCAAAAGACATACAGTCTGGAGAAAAATGATGACAAAAGTTTATGTACTAAAGTACAGAACATGCTAACCTATGGGAGTACTCACTGATTGACTGCAATTATGGCTAACCACGTAATCCTCTGTTACTATGAGAATGTGTACTCTGCCTCTCACTGCATGAAATATATTTTTTTATGTTAGATGACAATATGCAATTTTGAATTTAATAGTGGAATATTGACGTTGATGCATGCAATATATTACTAAAGGGATATTTAAAAACTCCATAAAAACTATCCAGTTATGAATTAACCAATATTTGTTTTTAATTTAAATAAAGTTCATATGTTTTTATAAAAATACCATACACGCTAACCAGCTATGGTATAATCAAAAATTGCTTTTAATTGAAATGAAGTTCATATATTTTATTCTTTCTGAGTACATCTGCATATCTACTGTGTAACAGATTTGGTTCCATTTACATGTTTTACAAAGGCATCATTATCATCACTAGGTTTTGTTTTACCTTTTAATCTTTTGACATTTAATAAGAATGACCACCATGGTGTACATGATTAATCATTAATCATTTTAATAGCTAACTACATATCAGTACTCAAAAACTCAAAAACATGAACCATATTTAAAAGGTACTGAAAATCCTGTCTTTTTTTATTTATTACTTGTGAACTACAGTGAGGTATAGATTACCATATGTTAAGATGTTGACACTTATAATTTGCCCAAGAAGGCTTTTATAATAAGGAAGGATTTACAGCAAATTCATGAAAACTTACAGCTGTATTACACTGAGTTATCCATTTTTTTCCTAGGCCTTTATATAAATGTTGAAGAACATAGACAAATGTTAATAAGTATGATACCAAAATCTACAGAGTGCACACAAGATGCAGAAAACAAGTAGTTGTGACAACATAAAGTAAGAACTACATTTTTGTTCCTGAAATGCTCTATTAAAGCTTAAAACTATAATTAAACTATCATATTATCTGCTAGGGTAGGATGTTAATAGCTGTAGGTTTATATGCAGAGTCTGCAACAAAATAGCCTATCACTTTGAGAATTAAAAAGTGATTATACAAGAAAAAAACTGTGACTGCCTGCAAAGACGCAGACAAAAGTCATAATGCTATTTGAGTATAAATTCAATGACACTGTTACCAGCATGATGGTAGTGCTGGACCCAAACAAATGTTGCAGAAACAGAGTCACTATTAGGCATTATATTCCACGAAAAAGAAACAAAAAATAAATGGAAGCGCACTAGCTAAATCGGGAGAAAATTATTGAAATAACAATCAGCATTCAAACCAGTCTAAAAATGTAGACTGCATACAATATCTACATAATTTAATAAGCAGAGATTCATCCATAAATTTGAGATGACAGTGAGCTTATGTCCAAACCTGAGACTGTGGGAGGAACAAGAGCTTACTAACAAAAAAAGAAACAAAACAAACAAAAAAAATAAACAGCTGTAAGAACACAAAGCATGATTACTAGAAACACCAATCATCCTACATCTTGCAATAAATATGACTCCAACCAGACATGCCATAAGAAAACATAATGAAAATTAATCAGATAATTTATGTCATGCACCTTATATACAACATTAGTGATCACAATTAGCAGTTTAAGCAAAAAAAAAAAAAAAAAAAAAAAAAAAAAAAAACAGGTTAGAGAGATGTTAGAACAAACACATAGCATTATTTGAAGAGAAGTTTTGAGAGAAATCCATCAAGCCCTGACAAATGCATAGTTTTTACTGCAAAATGTGTAGAAATGAACTACTTTAATAGTACTTCATACCAAGCCTGCATATAGTAGCTATAGCCCCATATCTTCATTACTAAGGTATTTGCAATAGTATGTAAAGGTAGAGTTTGTTATACCATTTGGTGGCAGATAAACAATAAGTGACTATGTATGTGAATGTCTGTGCACAATGGTATTGGATTTCCTATAGCTTCTTATATGTCAGTATAACAGATGGCAGTCCTAAGGGGTTACAAGTCTAAGATCCTGAATGTGCTGATATCACTGCCTGTAAGCAATGTCTGTCACAATCCTTTGCATCATGGGCACAACTACAATTATATACCAGAACAATTTCCTTGCATTTGGTTTGAGTGACAGATAAATGGCATATACATTACTAGCAAAATAGACATAGATAGAAAGACAGACATTGAAAGAAAGATACATTTTATATATAGAAAGAAAGATAACAGGGAAAAATGCAGAAAGTGATATATAGCTAGATAGACACAAGATAGATAGATAGAACGAGAAAAAGAGATATCAGAATATGCAGCTAGATTTCTCTGTGGCAGTCTTTCTAATGTACAGTTTGTCTGCCTAGTCGAGGCTAACATTTGGAGTTACACCTGATAAAACTACCTACAAAAGATAGTTGGAATGAAGACCTAGGCGAGAGCATTTTTGGGGCAGCCCAGTTATACAATGGGCTCATTGAACTGTGCAGTGCTAAAACCAAGGTACTGTTTTTACCAAACTGCAAAGAAAATAGCTAGGTTGTTTTGCTCAGTCTGAAATTGGAAAGCTAAGAAGAACTATTGTTTTCACCAATTTAGGATATTTACAAGAAACATGCATTGTTTTGACAAACTAGCATCTCTAGTACTCCTTGGAATTTACACTGCTAGTGTGTGTATGCTTGGTCAGCTGGCCACACACTTGTTATTTAATGATTCTTACAGTACCTCTGGTGCCATATGCAAACCACATTTTGGCTACCAATTTCCTACACCCTATTGTTGTATCTCTGACCCACAGCTGTTGGAATGTTATTAAAATGACTAATGGGATCTCGGGTTGAAGTTGATCAAAAGCTGGAGCAACTGGAGTTACAAATGGGGATTGACCAGTCACTGGTGCTAATGGAGTTGCAGAGTTACAAGTGGGGATTGAAAGAACCTGGTGCAAAATGAGTTACAGCATTACAAGTGGGGACTCATAGAAACTGGTGCAAGTGGTTTTACAGAGTTACAAGTGGAAATTGACCAGAAGCTGCTGTACCAATAGCAATAACTAACTATGCTTGCAAATGGAGGTGCCAGCTCCGGGACTATGTCGACTATGAAGCAACTAACAAAGGAAAATGTCCTAGTCTCTTACCTTATAATTTTTGAAGATTAGACCACATTACAAAAGCAGAATTGAACAGACTAGTAAAAATATTGTCATTTCAGCTGACAAGATAAGTGCTTAAACTGTATCAGGACATGGAGTCAATGGATTACATTGACTATGACCAAATAAAAAAATGCATTTCATTTAGGAATGAAGCCTCCCCCTGAAAGAGAAGCAATACAATTTTACAACTGACATTTTATTGACCAGTAAGAGCACAGATGCATGACTGAGATTATATTTTGAAATTCTGAAGAGGACATGGGAGTAACAGTAAACTGAAAATGCAAAATATTGTATCAGTATAGTAGTTTAAAAGTGCTTCATCTAATAGTACAAGAATAATTGACCAATGAGCTATGATAACCTAGTAACCATAGTAGAACACTCAGTAGTTTATGATACAATGTTTAAAACTGAACTGCTTGCTTTTAATTCTAAAACTGCAGTAGTAAATATACTTTCTTTACTGAAATAAAGTCCTGCAAGTAGTGTGCTAATATTTTTTTTAATGTTTGGACAGGGTTCATACTTTTAAGCAGTGGCGGCTGGTGACTTCAAATCAAAGGGGGGCTGCAGGAGACAGCTGAATGGGTGGGGTCAAGGGGAAGGGGCGTGGTCAACCAGAAAGGGGAGGAGCTATGTTCAATACCACAAAAACTAACTTTAATTAAATATGCTGCCCTGGGTGGCAAACCATCATTATGAGAGTCCAAGCAAGACAAAAATAAGTGTAGAAGAATAAAAAAATTTCAATGCATTGGCTGCATGACAGCTTACTTAATATCTAGATGGAAACAAAAGGTTGTGAGGCATGAAAAAATAAATTACTTTTTAAATACATTACTGGAATGCCAGTCAAAATCAAGTATAAGAAAAACCAGAAGCACTCAACTCAAACCACTTCTCCTTGCACTGCAGTTCTAATTATAATTTATATTCAGCTTTATTAAAGTACCAAGTAACATGCTGAAAGTAGAAATCTCTGTGATGCCCCCACTTGTAAAAATGTTTCTTATCCAAAAAAGACCTGCTGCCTGACAACTATCTACTTGTTTCATGGGGAAAACATGAAAGTAAAAAATGAAAAGCAAACAAGAAACAAGCTCAAGATACACTGCTTAAAGGATTACTGTACAGGTTATGGACCACACATGATTGGCATTCTGTTTAGTTTACGGGTAAAGTCTGTAGAGATGACTGGAAGTCTCCAACAAGTGTAATGAGCTTTTTAAAATAATGGAATCCTGTCCTTTAATACCCAAGGCTTATACATTATCTAGTCAAGTATTCTCTGCATGGCAACAACAGAAAGGCTTTCAATGTTGGCAATTCTTTAACAGTATGCTTATTAAAGCTTACTTGCATCTTACGATCTCAGACAAGATTACCTTATGGTCAGTAAAGCATTGCTACTTAAACAGAGAGTAACAGGCACTTTGAGTAATAAGCATAAATCAACAGTACAAAAATATGACAGAAACCAGACCGTTCTGCAAAATCAAGGACAGATGAAAAGCCACTGTAGTACTTGTGTCTACCTTGGATGGGGGGGGGCACACTGCACATTTACACTGCATAACTACTCCTTGTCTTGCTTGGACACATCTAGAGTCACTACATGGTGGAGTGGGGTGCAACATGTATGTCACAATTTGAAATGTTTCTGGCTGACTGTGATGGCCCTGACACATTTGTCATACCTCTCAACCTCAGAGCAAGAAATCTGGACAAAGCCATACAAAGAAGTGGGACAAAGGCCCAAAAATAAGGACAATTTTTAAATATTGCTCTAATAAACTTAGAAAGATAATAGAATAGGTCTTGCATTAGTATGACTTTTCTGAAGGGTATAAAATCAAACTCAAATGTCTGTCATGATTTTTTTAACTTCAGTCTTTAGTGACTTTTTGTCACTAATTTGCCAAAAAAACATAATTTTATGAAAAAGGACCAAATGTGATGCAAAAATATAAAATAGCCACACAATACAGCTGGGAACCTGTCAAAGAAGGGACACTTTAATATTAGTACTGCTAACTTGAGCAGCTGACAAAATAAAAGACTCTACATGCATTTCAAGTAATCTATAACTTTGATTATTACAGTTATTTCTTAACTGTAAACCCTCCATGGTTTCTTCCAAAATTGCTATTTTACGGAGGGATTATTAGGGGAAGAGCATCATTTTGAGCCAAAATCGGGGACAGTTGAGAGGTTGGCTATGCCTAATTCTATAAAGCAATTTATTTGCATGTACCTCTCAACCTGTTAATGCAGTAAATCTGAACAAGGCCAAATATATTGGGGGAACATATAAACAGTACTAAAAATTGCTCTTGTATAAATTGAGAGAGTTGATAGAATAACAGTTCTTACTTTAGCATGCATTTTTCTGAAGGTTATGAAGTCTGAAACTCAGTGTATCATTATTTAGTGACTTCATTTCTAAATGATTTGCCAGAAAACTACACATTTTATGAAGAACAAACCAAAAATAAGAAGCAAAAATCTATTAATTCTTTGAAAATCTGGACAGTTGGGAGGTATAGTTGAGCTGGGCCTGTCTGAGTTTGCTGCCCTTCCCCACTGACAAAATCATGGTTGAATGGAGCCTCTGCAGCCATTCCAATGAACCATTACTTGGCTATTTCTCTCCATTTACCATAAACACTAATGGGCATACTGCTTTACTTCTATGATGAGTTGGACTTCATTTGAAAGTTTTATTTTGTATTTTAAAGCACAAACACTAAGTCATCTACTAAACAAAGCAATGCAGTCTCACAATGCAAACTTAGCATTAAAACTTCTCTGCCCTTGAAACTCACATTCATTGAAACAGCATTGAAACCCACATTCCAATAAAATACATTTTTCCAGTGGCAGATAAAGATTAATTTTTGGATGTTTTCAAATCATATGCCCCTTGCATATGAAACATACATGTGCTCTTTGATACACCTTCCTCATTGCACTAAATTATATTCCTTGTACAATATATTACAGTTGTTAAAGGGCGTTTTAAATTTGTTTTGAACATTTTTCCAGTAAGCAATGAAACAAAACGCATGCACCCATAATGGCAAAACTGCCCAGTTCAGAACATTTATCATAAAGTCTACTCAGACTTCCACAGTCCACCATTATTAGTAAATATGCACAATTCTACAGTCCACCATTTATCAGTAAATATGCATAATTCTACAGTCCACCATTATCAGTAAATATGCACAATTCTACAGTCCACCATTATCAGTAAATATGCACAATTCTACAGTCCATTATCCGTAAATATGCACTATCTCTGAAGAAGTATAAGTCATCTAAATAATTCCACATTAAAGAAATCTGTAACTAATGAAGAGGTTGCAGCTAGCAAACACCTTTATATTTCATGGTTTCATCGAAAAATAAGGTGTCTGTTGCCCTTCAGGAATAAATTGCCTATATTACATTAAAAAATGATAAGCTAGTAATATTGCAAGAGGAAATGGATGGCAAATTGATAACAGACTCATAGTTAGTATCTTCACCAAGGAGAACATTCTCAGTATGGTAGCATCCACCCCTTGTGGGAGTAGAACCCACAGCCTTCTCCATCGAAAGCAAGTACACAACCTGTTGTGCTATTAACAAGGCAAACCCACTTCACTTAAGCAACACTAAACTTCTGTTCTCCTGCAGCTCTCAGCTCCTTGTAAAATCTACTCAATACTCAACTTCGCAGCACAAGAAAACTGGAAAAAAACAAAATGTATTGGGGGGGTCAAAAGCCCAAAAACCAGGGACACAAACATTGCTTGTATAATCTTGGAAAGTTGCTAGAACCATACATTTTACTGCCAAGGTCCCTGTGCAAAACAGTCAGAGCAACATACCACTAGCCAAATCAGCTGCTTTGTAAAAGAGGAAGACTGAAACTTAAATGGCTATCATTTAGTGAATTCAGTTCTCACCATAGCTGTCAACCTCTTAGTACAAAACACCTGGACAAACCCAGTAATGAGGGAATACAGCCCTCAAACATATTCAGTGAATTCAGTTCTTGCCATAGCTATCAACCATAGCACAAAAAACCTGGACGAAGCCAATAATGGGGGAATACAGTCCCAAAAATAGGGACAAATTTCAAATATTCATCTTATAAACTTAGAAAATTGCTAGAATAAAAGGTTGTGTTACGGTTGTGTTATTATGTATTTTCTGAAGAACATGAAGTCTGAAATTCAAATGCCTGTCAATTTTACTGCTGACAGAACAAAAACAATTTTCTGCAGAGACCCAGGGAGAAATACTGAAGACACATCTTTGTAAAATGACAGGGCACCAGAGCAAATCCACAACAACACAGGGAAGAGATGCAGACTCCACACAGAAGGCACCCCAGCCAAGAATCAAACCAGAAAACCTATTGCTGTGAGGCAACAATACTACCACTGCACCGTCAAATATGCAAGGAATTAAACATTCAGAAACATGAAGTCTGAAATTCAAATGCCTGTCAATTTTATTTAACATTTGTTAATCAGGACAGTCTGACTTGGAACAAAAAAAAAAATTCAGCAGAGGCCCAGGAAGAAATAATGCAGACATGTCTTTGTAACATGGGAGGACACAAAAGCAAACCCACACAAACACAGGGAGAAGATACAGACCCCACAAAGAAGGCACCCCAGCCAATAAGCAAACCTGAGAACCTGCAGCTGTGAGGCAACAATGCTACCCACTGCACCATCAAATATCAAGCACTGCAGCATTTACAAACCACAGATATTATGATGAACAGATCAGATGAAATGAGGCAAAAATCTGCAATTTTTTTTTTACAAATGGTGGTGGGTAGGGAATTCAGGTCTTTAACACCTGCATACAAGGTACAGGGTTCAAGCCTGAGGTATTCCCTACCACACACACACACACACACACACACACACACACACACACACACACACACACACACCCCTGTAGTAGCAAACCACACAAACTAAATATACTGCACTGGGTGCCAAACCGTCATGAGAGTCCAATCAAGACAAAATGTAGTGTAGAAGAATAAAAATATTTCAATGCATTGGCTGCATGACAGCTTAATATCTAGATGGAAACAAAAAAGTTGTGAGACATGACAAAATAAATTACTTTTTTTTAAATACATTAATGGAATGCCAGTCAACTCAAACCACTTCTTGCACTGCAGTTCTAATTATACATTATATTCAGCTTTATTAAAGTAACAAGTAACATGCTGAAAGTAGAAATCTCTGATGCCCCCACTTGTAAAAATGTTCCTTATCCAAAAAAAGACCTGCTGCCTGACATCTACTTGTTTCATGGGGAAAACATGATCAAAGTAAAAAATGAAAAGCAAACAAGAAATAAGCTCAAGATACATTGCTTAAAAGGGATTACTGTAAAGGTTATGGACAACGCAATTGGCATTCGGTTTACGGGTAAAGGCTGCAGAGATGACTGGAAGTCTCCAAGTGTAATGAGACTCTTAAAATAATGTAATTATGTCCTTTATTACAAATACTGGCATATGCATTTCAATACTCAAGGCTTATACATTATCTAGTTAAGTATTCTCTACATGGAAACAGAAAGGCTTTCAATGTTGGCAATTCTTTAACAGTATGCTTATTAAAGCTTACTTGCATCTTGCAATCTCAGCCAAGCTAAGCTAATGGTCATTAAAGTAATGCTATTTAAACACAGAGCAACAGGCACTTTGAGTAATAAGCATAAATCAACAGTACAAAAAATATGACAGAAACCAGACCATTCTGTAAAAATCAAGGACAGATGAAAAGCCACTCTAGTACTTGTGTCTACCTTGGATGGGTGGGATTCTCTGCACATTTACACTGCATAACTACTCCTTGCCTTGCTTCGACACATCCAGAGTCACTACATGGGGGAGTGGGGTGTAACAAGTATGTCACAGTTTGAAATTTCTCTGGCTGACTTGTGATGGCCCTGACACATTTGTCATACCTCTCAACCTCAGAGCAAGAAATCTGGACAAAGCCATACAAAGAAATTGGACAAAGGCCCAAAAATAAGGACAATTTTTAAAATATTGCTCTTATAAACCTAGAAAGCTAATAGAGGTGTTGCATTAGTATAAATTTTCTGAATGGTATGAAATCTGAAACTCAAATATCTGTCATTATTTTAAAACTTCAGTCTTTATTTGGCACTAATTTGCCAAAAAAACACAATTTTATGAAAAATGGACCAAAAATGTGATGTAAAAATATAAAAAAGCAACACAATACAGCTGGGAACCTGTCAAATAAGGGATGCTTTAATATTAGTACTGCTAACTTGAGCAGCTGACAAAATAAAATAATCTACATGCATTTCTGAAATAAAAGTAATCTGATTATTACAGTTATTTCTTAATTATAAACCCTCCATGTTTTCTTCCAAAATTGTTTTTTTGCAGAGGGATCATTAGGGGAAGAGCAACAGTTTGAGCCAAAATCAGGGACAGTTCAGAGGTTTGGCTATGCCTAATTCTATAAAGCAATTTGCATGTACCTCTCAACATGTTAATGCAATAAATCTGGACAAGGCCAAATATATTGGGGGAACATATAAACAGTACTAAAAATTGCTCTTGTATAAACTGGGACAGTTGATAGAACAGGTCTTACTTTCGCATGCATGTTTCTGAAGGTTATGAAGTCTGAAACTAGTGTGTCATTATTTAGTGACTTAATTCGTAAATGATTTGCCAGAAAACCACAAATTTTATGAGGAACAAACCAAAAATAAGAAGCAAAAAAATCTATTCATTCTTTGAAAATATGGACAGTTGGGAGGTATAGTTCAGCTGGGGCTGTCTAAATTTGCCACCCTTCCCCCTCACAAACCAGGGTCAAATGGAGCCTCCCCCTGCAGCTATTCCAAGGATCCATTACTTTGCTATTTCACTCCATTTACCGTAAACACTAATGTGCATACTGATTTATTTCTATGATGATTTGAACTTCATTTGAAAGTTTTATTTTGCATTTTACAAAATAAACACTAAGACAAATGCTGAACAAACTTGGCATTAAAACTTCTCTGCCCTTGAAACTCACATTCATTGAAACAACATTAAAACCCACATTCAAAGAAAATACATTTTACCCGTGGCAGATAAAAATTAATTCTGGGCTGTTTTCAAATCATAGGCCCCTTGCATATGAAACATACATGTGCTATTTGGTACACCTTCCTATTGCTTTGAACATTTTTCCAGTAAACAATGAAACAAAACTGCCCAATTCAGAACATTTCCATCATAATAGTCTACTCAAACTTCTACAGTCCACTATTATCAGTAAATATGCACAACTCTACAGTCCACCATTATCAGTAAATATGCACAATCTCTGAAGTAGTAAAAAAGTCATCTAAATAATTCCACGTTAAATAAATCTGTAATGAAGAGGTTGCTGCTAGCAATCACCTTTATATTTCATGGTTTCATCGAAAAATAGTGTCGGATGCCCCTGAGGAATAAATTGCCTAAATTACATTAAAAATAAGCTAGTAATATTGCAATAGGAAATGGATGGCAAACTGATAACAGGCTCATAGTTAGCATCTTAACTTTCAGTACGGCAGCATTCACCCCTTATGGGAGTAGAACCAACAACCGTCTGCATCAAAAGCAAGTACACAACCTGCTATGCTATTAGCAATATGAGCTGACTTAGCATAATCAGCACTAAACTTCTCTTCCCCTGCAGCTCTCAGCTCCTTGTAAAATCTACTCAATACTCAACTACATCTCAACTTCGCAGCAGAAGAAGTCTGGAAAAAGCCAAATTTATTAGGGTGGGTCAAAAGGGCAAAAACCAGGGACACATTAAACATTGCTTGTATAATCTTGGAAAGCTGCTAGAATAAAATGCTGCGTTACCACCATACATTTTACTGCCAAGATCCCTGTGCAAAAGAGTCAGAACAACATACCACTATGCCAAATCACCTGCTTTGTGAAAGAAAAATGCTGTTACCACCGTACATTTTACTGCCAAGGTCCCTGTGCAAAACAGTCAAGAGCAACATACCACTATGACAAATCAGCTGCTTTGTGAAAGAGAGGAAGACAAACTTAAATGGCTATCATTTAAATGAATTCAGTTCTCACCATAGCTGTCAACCTCTTAGCACAAAACACCTGGACAACCCCAGTAATGAGGGAATACAGCCCTCAAACATATTCAGTGAATTCAGTTCTTGCCATAGCTGTCAACCTTAGCACAAAAAACCTGGACAAAGCCACTAACAGGGTATTACAGTCCCAAAAATAAGGACAAATTTCAAATAGCCATCATATAAACTTAAAAAAATTGCTATAATAAAAGGTTGTGTTAATATATATTTATTGCTAGAATAAAAAAATTGTTTTACTATGTATTTTCTGAAGAATATGAAGTCTGAAATTCAAATGCCTGTCAATTTTACTTCTGACGGAACAAAACAATTTTCAGCAGAGGCCCAGGGAAAATACTGTAGACACATGTCTTATTAAAATGGCAGGACACCAGAGCAAATCCACACAAACACACGGATAAAATGCAGACTCCACACAGAAGGCACCCCAGCCAAGAATCAAACCAGAAAACCTATAGCTGTAAGGCAACAATACTGCCACTGCACCATCAAATATGTAAGGAAGTAAACATTCAGAAACCTGAAGTCTGAAATTCAAATGCCTGTCAATTTTATTTAACATTTGTTAATCAGAACAGTCTGACTTGGAACAAAAAAAAAAAAATTCTCAGCAGAGGCCCAGGAAGAAATAATGCAGACATGTCTTTGTAACATGGGAGGACACAAAAGCAAATCCACACAAACACAAGGAGAAGATACAGACCACCCCCCCCACAAAGAAGGCACCCCAGCCAAGAATCAAACCCAAAAACCTGCAGCTGTGAGGCAACAATGCTACCACTGCGCCATCAAATATCAAGCATTGCAATATTTACAAACCACAGATATTATGAGGAATAGATCAGATCAAATATAAGGCAAAACTATGCAATTTTTTTACAAATGGTGGTGGGTAGGGAATTCAGGTCTTTAACACCTGCATACAAGGTACAGGGTTCAAGCCTGAGGTATTCCCTACCACACCACCATGAGTCTAACCACCAGTATATTGCACCTGGGGCATTTTCACACACACAGACACACACACACACACACACACACATACACACACACACACACACACACACACACACACACACACACACACACACACACACCTATCCACTTACCTAGTACTGTAGTAACTCCAAATCCCTGTCTGCAAAACCACCATACATCCAGTAACTCCAACATGCATCTTCCCCCGATGAGACTGCAGCTGAAATCCCATGCAAATCTGACCCTGCCCGTCGCGAGTTCTTCCCCTGCAGCAAACTCCAATCCAGTCCCTCCTGACTGCCGACATTGCAGTCCGACCCCGACGCGTTTCCCCAGTGAGTTCCCAGGCAGTCTATGCAGTTTAAAACTGCATAGACTTGTAGGAGCGCTCCTGTCCATGTTCCTCAATCAGGACTGCTGCTGAGACAATCTGCGCATGCTCCAGACTGTCTCAGCAGCAGTCCAGACTAGTGTGCATGCGCAAAGTCCGTGAGATTTTAAAAATATTTTTTTCTAGTTATTTTCTTTTTATTTTGTAGTTTGAAGTTGAGGGGGCTGCAGTCCGGCAGTCCAATAGCATGGGCCACCCCTGCTTTTAAGCTTTGTGTTTTTAACACTGAAGAAAATGCTGTAAATGTAAAATCTGAAATGCATGCTACAGGTGTTTTTGGCCCAAGCAGAATCTGACAAGATTACAGCTTGGATATCTGAGTCATCATTATTTCATTGTGTTAGCTGGTAAAGTCTTCTGTTTGTAGTGGAAGGTACATTCAGGCACCACTGAACTCTTCAAGCATTATACACTTGTTGAGGGATCAAAAGTACATAGGCATAAGAATAATGAAAACTGCAAAGTAGAGGTTGTAAGAATTGATGGTGATGAACACCACTTCAGACCCATTCACATATATAGAAACTCAAGCAGTTGCATGAAAACTTTAACATCCTGTTGCTGTATACCTGGTTTGTCTTATGGTGTAATACTAGGAAAGTATTTCTCTAGTTTAAAGTACTGTGGAAATGAGGCAGGAAGGATGATCGATAACACAGCATGGCAGACTGATATGCTAAATAAGAAATAGATAGAATAGCAGTTTGATATACTGATTCAACATAAGAATGTTAGAAGAGAGCAAGGCAAGGATCCCCATATTGAGAATCAGAATAAACACAAAGATAAAGGAGTTGGAAAGGAGCTACAATAGGGCAAGAAGTTTGATATACTTAGACACCAAGATGGATTGTATCTAGTATAAGAAGTATGCCCCAATGATAGAGCTAATCAATCCCCAAATTGTAAGAGATATCAGAGGAAATACAGAAGACAGATGTAGAGAAAGAAGCACATTAAGATGGACACTGAGAAAAAGTAAATGATGGAATTGAATTAGGTAGGGAAATGCAGAATTTTGAACCCATTTCATATGAGTTTAACAAGAAAAAATCAAATAAAGGCAGAGCTTCAGCAGCAAGTATTACCAAGTAATGAAATTTAAAAAGAGAGATCATTTCAGACAAATGCTCAGATAGGAGAAACAAAGCAGAAGATGAATACTGCACAGAACTAACCTTTGTGGGGCAAAACACTGAATAAGCTGCAGTGTCACAGTGTTGTTATTTATTTATTTTTGTTGGTGGAGGCTATGCCTTCTACCTCAACACAAGTGATGGCAGAATATAACCATGAGTTAGTGGATTTACAAATGAGCCACATAGATCTTAAAAGAACAGAGTGAGAAGATAATACTTTAATGAGAGCAGGACAGAATATACCCAAGACTGTAAATGACGATACTGAACAGGATTTTTGTATTGCTTCTTACCTTTATTTTCAGATGTAAGGTGACTTATTGTACAGAGCAACAAAAATAAAGAATTTCTACACCAGTTGTTGGGGCCAAAATATTGTAAGAAAATTCTAATGAAGATAATACATAGTGATAAGAGATCATCTGGGGATAGACAAACCTAATGCAAGAGTACTAGACAGATCATATTGTCCAGGTATAACAAAAGAGGTAGAAAATGTGCTCGTTTCATGGGCAGAATGCAAAAAGAAAAACAAATTGCATCCTGGATTTAGAAATCCATAGATCCCAATGCTTAGCAAATAAGTGCTATTAGAATGTATTGTTTTATGTTGTATTGTAAATAGTAAAATATTCTCTAGTGTAAACATTCCCTGAGAGATTCATACTAGCCTAATCACCCTTCATATATCCAGAGTAATGTATAAGCATTGCCAATGTGTTAAAATAGCTAAAGACCTCAGTCTCTTGCCCTCAAACTAATTAGCAAGTTCAACAACTTAACAATCGGTGTTACAAAAGGGTAGATAAGAAAAACTAGGATCAGTTGCATCCGCATTTTCCTTTTCTGAATAAATACCATAAACCTTAACTGGAGTCATACCATTTAAATTGCTGTATGGCAAACATCCCTGAGACTTAATAAATGTAGCAAAAGAAACTTGTGGTAAAGAAAACATGCATTTAAAAGCATGTTAGGACATTTATTAGAGCTGCAGGACAGATGCATGGATAAGTGCAAAGGAAAAATCATTTCTCCATCCTGCTCTGACCTTATACTTGCAGCTCCTGACTTCATGAAATAATTCCGAGTTCACAAGGATGCTTCAGAGATAGGCACAGATGCATTTTTTTCTCAAGTTGTAGAGGAGGAGAAGGAACAGTCTGCTACATTAGTAGGTAGCTTAGGAAGGTTGATAAATGCTATTCAGCTTTAGAAAGACTGCTAAGCCATAAAGTGGGCTGCTGCCACCCTGAAATATTACATCTTGAGAAACGAGCTTTGTCCTGATCACATCTTCATTAGTTGTTATTCCTACACAAGGACACAAATCCCCAACTATCTTGATGGGCAGTGAACCTCCAGACTTTCAGCATCAAGACCATCCTACATAACACCCTCCCTTCCTGTCTGTTTCATTGTTACCACCTTTGCTCATATTCCCCCTAACTAAATGTCTATTTCTCTTCCCATCTTATTTATTTCTATCTGTAACATTTCCTTTTATATGCCTGTTGATCTATGTATTCCTATCTATTTCCTTACCTCAAATGTGATTTAATTTTGTCTCCAAATTGTATCAATACTTTGTATCATATGTTTCCACAATTAAGTGATGTCACAGTTTATGCTTTACTGTATCAATACATTGCTTTTGTATCATATGGTTCCTCAATGAAGTGATGTCACAGTTTATGTTTTAATGTATGTATGTATGCATTCTTAGAATGTATGCCACCCTCTGGAACTTTTCACGTCAGGTCTTCAATGAAAATGGGCTCTGGCTCAGTTGGACAAGCCTGATTAATAAATGTCAAAATAAATGAATAAATAAATGAATAAAAAATAAATAAATAAATAAATCAACTTGGCAATAGTCACCTGAATGAAAATTGGCTTCCCCCTTCCATACAAACTATCAGGAAAAGCTCAAACAGACGGTTCTATAACAGTGGTGGGTCTTATTATATATTGATAGCCAGTCCCTTTCAATGTACCAGTTTAGAAGCGTCAGACAACATAATGGTGGAAGGCTCCTTCAAAGATACTAACACAAAGAGAAGGGGAGTTTAAAGTTAATCAAGGAGAATTTGACACTGGAATATATAAACCCCAGAGTTCTGATAAAGTGAAGATTTGCGGAATTTGGCTTCACTCCGCTGATGTACTTGTAAAACGAGTTGTTTTACAGTTGTGAGGACTGTGTAAGTAGTGTCCACTTTGGTATCACAGCTGCTGTATTAGACTATTGTGTGTAAAGGAATATTACATCTGAGTGCAATTGAAGTACTGTTTCTTGCCCTTTACTGAGAAGAGCCTGCAAAGTCAGAGCATGACAGTTAAATTTATTCTGACCTCAGACTAAACTGGCATGAACTGCATTTGCTTTCTGAACTTCACTGATTATAAATAAATGTTTTACACTTGAAATGTGACCTTAATGACTATTTTGTTTTTTGAAAACCAAGCAACATACTACTATATCATCCCCATGAGCAGTGCTTTACATCCAACATTGCTGCCTTATCTACTAATGTATTCAACCTCCAATGTTGCACCTATTTAGGAAAAAAGGAATGGAAGGCTTCGAGTGCAAACATATTCTTTTTGTCTTAGTTAGTGCAACCTTTACATTGTAGTCAGTCATAAAGTGGATGGTGATACAACCCTCTGCATGGGTCACACTCCAATAACTAAAGCATCTTACATTGTTTAATGTCTTCCCTTATCTCATTTCTAGTGTGCACTTAGGACAGCACTTCTTCAGTGGTCTTCTGTTCTCATATTTAAAAGAATAACAGTCTTCTATATCTTCATCATGACAAATTAATGATTTTGTTACTAGTGACTGCTAATGCTGGTATTTAATAGCAGGTCTTTTGGCTTTTAATTGTTCATGATATTTGTTATGTGATGAGCATTTCATTTTCAAGATTACATGGCTTAAATTTTCCAAACAATACCAGAGAAAATACAAGGACTGACCAAAAGACACAGTTTACTCTCATTGGTATCTTCTGGAGTTTTCATAACTGCAGGTATAGACACCATGCTCCAGTTGTGTGTACCAGCCCTCTTTATCTACAGCCTTCCATGTGTGACCAAACACATACCTATCACTGCCTCCAAGTTGCACAACAGACATTCAGTGATGCAGTATTGTGTAGTGAATTCCTAACATAGTTGACATTACTGGATGTATTCCAGTAGTTTTGAAGACTGTTTTTTTTTTGTTTGTTTTTGCAAAAAACAAATGCTGCAGAAAACACATTTATCAGTCTAACATGTTGTGTCTTTCGGCTTTTCCCGGTTAGGGGTCACCACAGTGGAACTCCGGTCCACTAATGATTGGCAGTATATTTTATGTACCGAGTTGCCAGCCCTGACGCACAACCTTCAATGAAGGTATGCCCATTCATGCATGACTCCACACAGAAGATGCTCTAGCCGAGAATTGAACAGGACAACGTCTTACTGTGAGGCGTTGACCATAAATCCCATGACATGCAACATAAAAGATAAATGACTAGAACAATAAATATACTATTTTTACATATTCAATGATGAGATTAGATTGCAACAACTTTAAGTAAAGGGCTTTTCTACATTAATATACCAGTTCAGTAAACAGCAGGCCAATTTTTTATAAACATTTTTACCAAGCCTGACACATTCATCATTGGTTTAGGCTTATCAGTAAAAACATATTGTTTCCAATTAGAAATGAATAAGTACTTAATTTAGGAAGCAGTTTGATAGAAGAACTGCATTGCAACCCATTCTGACTTGCAATTAAGTAAAACTACTGAAATGTTGACATCATGCAGAAAGTCAGACTATGTAAAGAGTTAGCTGCCATACCTAGAATATTAGAGGGAGTCTGGGAAATCAGAATGTCATTTCCAACAGAGACTAATGTGGATGACATCATTGTTACTTTTGCTTTCTGCACATCACAGCAAGAACACGTCAGTTTTTCAAAGGGATGAAGCAATATTACAAGCTTTTCCAAAAGTTAAAATCTATGCAGAATAATGGCAGCTATCTTGGAAAGCTCCAGAGGAATCAGAATCATACTGAATTGTCAATGATTGTCTCCAAGGGAACAAACCTTACTGAAACTAACTTATGAATGCATTTGGTATGGAACCTTGTGTAAGTGTCACTGTTGGAATTATGTGAATTTTCAGTGAAGAATGCAGTCATGCTTTTAACTATGGAATTATAAGTCCACAAATGAATATACAGAATATTGCTGAGACATTTCAGCAGCATGTATCTGAATGCATTTGTATAAATCAGCAATAACATGACTTGGAATCTAGCATGGTTACCAAGGCTTTTAGATATGTGGCATATAAAAGGAGAAAATATTTAATATACTGGATACCCTTTTTGAAACTGTCAGTCCATGACATTGGGCAATTTGTCTATCACTGAGTGCAATTGTGTCAATGTAAAGAAGAATTTGCTTTAATTTCCTTATACAGAATTCACTAATTCTAGCAATCTAGATTCAGCTGGACCATTAGGAAGAGATAATATTCATAGTCTTACAGACTACCAGAATTATATAGGAAAATTATTATTAGCCCTAGAGCAACTTTAGCCATGGAGTTTCAAATAGATTCCCCTCGTGTATAACTATGATTGATGTTTATTGTATAAGTTGCAGCCAGAAACTATATACTGTTCAGCAGGTGCCAGTTATAATACTGAATGGGAAAGTTACTGCAGTCTTTTACTGCAGAAAAATAAGGTAGACTGTTATGAATGTATACTACGCAGCCTTTAGGAATTGATTAATTTCTGTAGCAGAACATCTTTGAAAAGTGGAATGTTGGGCATCTTGAAAATACTCATTCTGTCCTACAAGATTTTACTACTTCAGTATAAAAACTGGCAAAAAACATCTGCTTTTGTTTTTTTCTTGTAATAGCCACCCCCCCCCACACACACACAGCATACACACACACACACACACACACACACACACACACACACACACACACACACACACACACACACACACACACACAAAGATTCAAGCCTGGCTTGACCTGCTTTGTCCTTCAAAAAATGGGAGTTAGCATGTGAGGGTTAATATTGGCAAGGTAGAAATGGTCTTTCTTCTTACTTGCCTTGTAATTCCCATGGTGCCAAAATCCTAAATGTGGTTAGCATTAAGGCATTTTTTTAAATGTTCTTTTTCAGCACAAAAAACTAATAAGGTTAAACCTATAATGTGCTGCTGTGGTTGCTTCAATTTCTTTGCAGTATGGCACTTTATTTAAGACTATGCCACTATAGAGAAATTTTAAAATAATTAACTTTATCACAAATTATATAACTGGAGACTTACTAATACTGATAGTTTATTGTACTTGAATCACTTAAATTCCAGCACCCATGTTCACCGCATGAGGAATACCATGATAAAACATCTAGCAGAGTCAAAACCAAGTTTGTATAGATTCAAGTTTTCAAACCAGTTTAAGAACAAAATTAGTCTGTCAGTTAGTAAATGTTCCAAAAAAGAAAGGGAGTATACCATGACTGGAGTGCTGTAAAAAACTTGGAATTCACCATAAAACAAATTAAAGAAATAAAAGCAAAAGAACACGGTAAACCTCTAGAAAAGTCAGAGAAAGGATATATGAGCATAGATTGGATATTAAGAGTTATAAGAATACTAATTCTTTATACAGGCCTTTAGCTGACTGTCCTGAACATGATTTTACATTTAAAAAATAAAGTAAAGTAAAATCCACTGCTCAGCAAGCAAACGCTGTAGTTCCGTGAGGTAGATATAATGTAAGTCACAAAGGAAGTGGAGTACAGCAGAAGTAAGAACAAAACTTCAAATTTAATTCCAAGAATGTGCACTTATAACATACGGATGAGCACTTTCACCATTACAGCTTCTTCAGATCCTTGTATAAAAGTCACAGTAGACCTCCCCTTATATAAGCAGCTCAATTAATCAATTAAAACAATTTAAACAATTAAAAGCAATGCTGGAGAATTTAAAGAACTCTCCCATATATAAACATGTTAATGTAAAGTAAGACAAAAATATATAAAACTTGCATAGTGACCTAAAACATGTAAATAAACATTCTGATAAGTTAATATTGATAAAATACATAATCAAGAACATATACAAATAAATGATAGTTAATTTTATGTGCCTGCGTTGTCTCAGCTTAGGTTTTATAGAAACTCTATCATTCAACCCATGCCCTCTATCAGCTTTCAAACGAATGATCCAGTCAGTCTCCTTAGATTCAGTAAGATTCATAGTATTACCACCCCTCTTATTCACAACAAGTTTTATACAAGGATCTGAAGAAGCTGTAATGGTGAAAGCGCTCATCCGTATGTTATAAGTGCACATTATTGGAATTAAATTTGGAGTTTTGTTCTTACTTCTGCTGTACTCCGCTTCCTTTATGATTTTACATTTGTTGTGATGGAACAAGTCAAGGATGATTTGAGGGTGTATGTCATTATTGAACATTTAGATAAATGTGAGTTAAAATGGCAACTGACTTTGAATGCCACAAGCTGGCAGGGGATCGATGATTCTGTATCCATTAATTGTTTGCTAAAGTTAAAACATTTAGAAGTTTAATTCTATTTAGATAAGGTTTCAGCATTTTTACTGTATTTTTAATTTTTATTTTTTATTGTAATTCAACTAGTATCTATTGTGGATTTGATTTTTAAACAACAATTTTTAATCAATCTTTCTTTAAATGACTAATGATTTTAATTAGGTCTTAATTAAACTTGGATTGCTATTGGTTATACTGTGAATATATTGTTATATTTTGCTTGGTGTAGTTAGTTCTGAAAATTTTTCTGAGTAGAGAAACAAAAGTGCTTAACCTTTTTTGTACCTGCATTAAAGGAATCTTGGACTAAATTACTTTTGGCTCATTGACTTAAATTCCTCCTGGCTGCTTTTATATGGTTTTTCATTTCTAAAGTATAAAGATGTACTGGACATTTCTGAAATTCATTATTTAAAAATGAAAAATAGTGTATAGATGATGACAATTAATGTTAAATTCTATTTTTAAAACAATTTCATCTCATTTGTAGAAAATATATACATAGAACTTCACTTAACAAATCCTTGTACTTACTACATGGTGCAACCAATAGAAATATCCTACATTTCAAGATTTTATTATTTTCATAGGTTCATAGGTAGGTACTAGGCTATTGGCACTAGGGCCCATACAAGCCTAGCCAAAAAATGTACCCTGGCTTTCGCCACCCAAGAAAATTATTTTCCTGTGCCCCTGTCGAGCAGAGCCACAGAAGTGATCCCTGGGGTGAATTTCCCATTTCCCATCCAATCATCAAGATTTTTCTTGAAGAGTGCTAATGAGGAGCTCTGTTTGACATAGATAAGTAGTCTGCTCCAGAGTATGGGAAGTCTCTGGGACAGGAATCTATCCCTCCAGCATGTTCTGTTTATTGTGGTGACAAGATTAAAGTCCCTAGAGCATGTAGCTCGGAGGGATTGGGATTTCTTTAAGTGGAGCATGTCCATCAGCTCTGGGTTTGACATAGCTTTGTATGTTAGGCAGAGATCACCCCTGAGTAGGCGATATGCGATGGAGTAAAGCTGTAGTTTTTTGAGACGGTCTGCATAGGGCATCTGTTTGAGGCCAGTAATCCTCTTTGTGAGGTATTTCTGTGGTCTTTTCAGTTGTTGTAGATGTCTTGTGAGGTACATACCAAAAGGGGCATTGTACTCTATAATGGGTCTAATGAGTGATGAGTAGAGGGGAACAATGACCTCTTTTTTTCTGGATGAGAATCCTTTTGTGATGAGATGAGCCATGTAGAAGGATTTCCTGACCACTGTGGCGATGTGATTATCAAAGGAGAGACTACTGTCCACCTGTGTCCCAAGGTCTCATCACATTTTTGGCATTAAGTAGACTACCAGCTATGTGGTAGTTCATGGGTACAGAGTTTTTACCAAAAGGGATGACAATACACTTTTTGGCATTGAGCTTCAGGCCATGGCTTTGACACCAGGTATCTGTCTCAGTGAGGCCCTTTTGTAGTTTGTCCACATCGTTAGGATTTTCGATTATGGCTCCTAGTTTGCAGTCATCTGCAAACTTTGTTAGCCAAAGACCTTCTGTGTTGGCCTGCACTTCAGAGAAGTAGATACCAAACAGGAGAGGACCCAGGACTGAACCCTGTGGTACTCCGCTTGTCACTGGTCTGATGTCGGATTTGGAATCCGCTACTTTCACAGTGTGGGTCCTGTCCATGAGCCAGTTGGCAACCCATCTTGTGACATAGGGATTTATACCTAGTTTAGTGAGCTTATCTATAATTCAAGAGTGGGGGATGGTGTCGAAAGCCTTGGCGAGATCTAGATAAGCTGTGTGAACCATTTTACCCTCATCTATGGCTTTGGTGACTGCTTCAAAGAAGTCAATCAGGTTTAGGAGACATGATCTGCTTTTACAAATCCAAACTGAGTAGGGTCCAGAGTTTGGAGATTACCAATGTCTTTGTTTATGAGTTCCACGATGATACATTCCATGGCCTTGCAGACCAGGCTCATCAGGCTAATGGGGCGGTAGTTCCCAGGGTCCGTCGTGGCTCCCCCTTTGTGGAGTGGGATAACTGTCACGGTGCACTATTCAGTGGGTACAAAGCCTGAGGTGAGGCTATGATTGAACATGGTACTTAGGTAGGGTGCCAGTTCATTCTGTAGTTCATGTAGAACGCAGCCTGGGATATTGTCAGGTCCCATGGATGCTGTGTTCTTGGCTTTGGAGAGTATGTTTTTTACCTGTGCAGCCGTGATTATAGGAACTTTGCATTCTTCCAGTATAGAGATGGGCCCTCTAGGGGATGAGAGGGGGGTAAAGTTAGCACTGAACCTATCTGCTAGGATGTTGGCAACATCAGTTGGTTCTGTATATTTAGTGCCATTATGCTGTAACTCAGAGCAGATCTGAGTGTTCCCATTTAGATTCTTGACATAGCTATAGAATGCTTTGTGATTGTCTTTAGAGTCAGTGGCAATTGTGTTTTCGTAACTAGCTTTGGAGGATTTTATGAGGGATCTCAGCTTCTTACTGAGGTTGACCAGGGAGTTCCTCCAGTCATGGGATTTTACTCTTTTTTGCAACAGTTTCTTTCTTCTGTTGTAGAGTTTGTTTATGGCAGAGGACCACCAGATTGGCTTCCTTTTTGGAGGATAACATCTTGGTTCTATTAGGGATAGCATGATCCATGCACTCGTGTAAGTGCTTATAAAGTGCATTTGTGTAGGATTTGGCAGTTATACCTCTATTGTCCGTCTGCATGGGTGTCATGAAGTTTGCCACTTCTGTCTTAAGAAGTGTGAAGTTGGCTTTTGAGAAGTTTTTTATGATGGTTTCCCTAACTGGGGCTGGGGGTGGGATGTGGATGTCTAGGCTGATTAGCTTGTGGTCGGATCTGACCAATGAGGAATTGACCTCTGGTGTGGAACACTGGTTTCCCATGTTGGTAATGACCAGGTCTAGGATATTGCTGCCCCTGGTGGGAGTGTGAATAAATTGATCGAAGGCGTTGGAATTTATGAATTCTAGAAAACGTTGAGCAAAAGAGTTGGTACATGAGTAGTTTTCCAAGTTAATGGTGGGGTAGTTGAAATCGCCCATTATTAGGGTGTTGGGTTGTACCCTAATACTTTCCAGTGTATCAAGAAATGAGGAGTGTGAATCCTGGGGCATGGTGGGGGGTCTGTAGCAAGCTACAATTTGGATTGCGATCTTGCCCAGAGTTAGTTGCACTTGGATAATCTCGGATGCATTATGCTGTGCAACTAGCCTGGAGGTGTGGATATCCTTAATGAATATGAAAACACCTCCACCTTTAGTGCTTCTTTCTGGAATAGGTGGCCAAAAGGTGTGGTATGAACTGAAGCCTGGTAATGCAAGGGTGCTCTCTGGAGCTTTGAACCAGGTCTCTGTCACTGCACAAATGTCAATGTTCTCCATTTTAAGGAGTGCCTCGAGTGAGTGCATTTTGAGGTTTAGACTTCTAGCATTGAGTAACATTACCCTCAGAATTTGCTTGCTTTTTATCTGTTATGGTGGTGAATTTGTCATTTGAACCTTGCCTAAAAAAGACACTATAGGGGTGGCAAGAGCCTTAGCCAGTATCCGGAATCCTAAGGGCGACAGGTGCAGGCCATCCCTGGCAAAGCATCGTGGACTGTTGATCATGTTGTCCCAGGCAGATAAATACTGGATCCCCTTAGAATGACACCAGAAGCTTAGCCAATTGTTGAAGTCAATCATTTTGTCCTTGTACTGTGGTATCATTCTGGGTGATGGCAGGATGCTACTCAGGGTTAGGTTCATACCTGCCTGGGATACAAGATCGGAGAGCTCCTCCATGTCTCTTTTCATGTAGTCCAGGGAGGTACAACTCAGGTCATTCACACCAACATGGACAATGACAGTGTCATATTTGTACTTATTGTGGAGTGACCTGAGTGCATGCATTATGTGGCGGATCCTGGCACCTGACAGGCAGCTGACAGTAACTTTCTCCTTGTTTAGTCTAGTGAGTGGAACATTAGTGTGCCTGACTATAGAGTCACCTATGACTAGAGTGTTGGGTACGTTGTTATGCCTTATGGGCTGTGGTTGAGTGGCACACTGAGTTTGTGGGCTATGTGTCATTTGGGTTGTGTTGGGGGGGTGGAGTTTGCTTTACAAATAATTTCTGATAAAGTAAATGATACAATTAAACTAATTATTATACAACAAAAATCAAATTCTAGCAAAAATATCTAAATTCCTTGAAAAGTATGTGCCTGGTGTTTCCCGAGGCTATTATACTGAATAATATTTATCATCATAATTGCCTCTCTTAATATAGGTACAGTAGTAAGATTAGAGATATGTAAGGGGAAAAATAAATAGAACTAACAATAATTATGTTTCATATTTTTCTCTATGTTTACATTTATGGGAATGGATATAAAATGTTATACATGTATCTTAATAAATAAATGTAGATAATACTTTAATATATTTAACATGTAAAATAAATATACTCCCAAGGTAGGGAATCCTAAGTGCATTTATTCTATCCCTCTAAGTAGTTCTATTTAAGTTATGATGTAAGTTGAGAGTTTTGGCTAGTGTTTCTGTTGTGGAAAAGATCTAGTAAGATATGATCTTTCACAGCTTTAAAAGGCAAGGCATAGATCTCTATATAGGACAGTATATAAAACAGAAAAATATGAAAGACATTTAAGTCTGTCTGGATAGATGAGGTAGCCCAGCCTCTTGGTTAGAAAAGACAGTGGTCTTTCAAGCTGAGACACATGTTTCATAAGATGCAAGCCAAGTGGAGCATTATATTCAGTGATCAGACTAAGAAAGGAGGAATTTAAAGGGCCTATGACTTATTTTGATCATGTGGAGATACCCTTGACAATTAACTAGCAACGAAACAAGATTTTTTTAATGTAACTAAAACATGATGATCAAAGGACAGGCCATTGTCAAATAAATTACCTAGATCTTTAACAAAAGTATTGACCTTAAACAGGTTTCCATTTATATGATAATGAGTGGGTAAGACTTGTTTCCTAAATGAAGATATACTACATTTATTTTTCATTAAGTCTAAGGTCATGATCAAAGCACCAGGTGTTGAGTCTTTCTCTTTTTGGAAAGTAAAAGAGACTGCCAAGGGAACCATTGATTTCACCCAGTTCATAGTCACAAGCTTGTGCATGTGCCTTTTCATCAGAGAAGGAGAAGATGATGAAGAAAATGATACCCAGTTCATAGCCAAGAGGGATCCCACTGCCGGGTATTCTATAAGATGACAAGCACCTGCTGTACCTTTTTGTCTGATGCATTGCTATCCATGTCTGACAATATCCAAGTCAATATTGCACAACTGATAACACTATTTCAAGTAACTTGACACTGTTGCAAATCACTGATTCTAGTTAGTTGTTAATTGTACTTGTTGATCCTTTGTGCTCTTACTATACTGCTTGTTATAGACTGTTTGCCGGTGCTCTACTATTACAGCATTTAAAGCTATTGAGCTACAGCAGTGTAGCAGATACTGTTGGGTTATGCTGTCTGGCATGCATTGGCTGCTTGTGCTGATTTCTCTATTGTTGATGTCACTATTTACAACACAGTAAAAGAAACTAGAATTATCTGCCTATTGCTTTACATGTTTTTTATCAGGAGCAATTTAGTTAGACTGTTTCTTATTGCTGATGCTATTACATGGACATCATCGTACAAAGCATTTATTCTATTAAAGCTGCAAGCTTCTGAAATGGCAGTTAGTAAATCAGGTTTGGATTCAAATCAGCCATTGTTGTGCGTAAGTATTTACTCATAGTGCCAGATTCATGAACAGCTAACCTACACACTGCTATTTTCATTCATTAAACAGCAGAGTATGCTAGTGAAAGCATAATCAGTTGAATTAAACGCTAATTAACCAATCCAAGATGGCAGAGCCATTCAGAAGCTATAAAGTAGTAGTGTAGAGTTGGTGTAGCTCTTTACCATGAACTGTAAAACCTACTGGAATACAGCCATCAGCACACTTAGGAAAATGTTATCACCTGCCGCTGTTGTCTTGCATGTGTATGTGCAACAAGCTCAGATCTATGCTGGTGCTGCTGCTGATAGACCTTGACCAAGGAGAAGAAGGGTATTCGGAGCACATTTAACATATCATGGACTGCTTAATATTAACAGAAACACAACAGGAACTGTGCAAGCTCAACCATCTCTGCCTCAGATCCAGGAGAAGTTAAGGAGAACCTATCCTAGTGCAAACTAAAGTATGCATAGCAGTAAGGATACTAGCTACTGGAACATTCCAGAGACCCACAGAGGGTATACTGGGATTTTACAGGCCTCAGCCTTCAGAATATTGCATCAGTGTCTTAATGCTATGCTAGACCATGCATATGAGCGCATCTGTTTTCCATACTCACCAGAGGAGAGACCAAAAACAATGCAGGCATTTCATACTGCAGCACACTTCCCTGAAGTTTTGGGGGCCATAGACTGCACTCAGATAGAAATAAAAGCCCCACCTGGTTAACAGGGAAGGATATACATCAACAGAAAGAGGTTCAATTCAATCATCTGCCAGGCTGTCAATAATGCCAGAGGGATCATCCTCAATGTGTGCACAGAGATCCCATATGTGGCATACCTCATAGCTTTACACAGGGTTTGCTAGGGGTGATGTCCCACAAGGCCATCAACTGGGTGATGCAGGTTATGCACTGGAACCATGGTTCATAACACCCATCAGAAATACACACACACACACACACACACACACACACACACACACACACACACACACACACACACACACACACACACACACACACACACACACACACACACACACACACACACACACACAAAATAAATATTCAGTGATGTCCATGATCAGACTAGAAACATCATAGGCCATGAGTTTGGCATGCTAAAGTCATGGCTCCATTGTCTAGATACATCAAGGGATATCCTGCAGTATGTCCCAGGCACCTACCCAGAAATTCTCACAGTCTGTGCCATGTTGCATAATATCATCTTGAGGAAACATCTGCAACAGGGACAACAAGGGTCAGAACCACATATTCCTGGATCACAGGAAAGGCCAGCACCTGCAGTACCTACAAACAATGATTCCAAGGAAGAAACGTCAGCTGCAGAGAGAGCCAGCAGACGTAGGCATGCACAATATGCACTTGCCCTGGCTAAAAGGCAAAGGATAGCACACACACTTACCACCTAAGAAACAAAGGCTATCATACACTCTCACCAGCTAAAAGGCAAACAATAGCACACACACTCACCAACAATGGAATACACATGACAACCTAAGCACATACAAAAATTAAAATTGATGCCATCCGATGTCCACAAACTTTACTTCCCCATTTAATGGCTATGTACAGATAACATTAGACAGATATAGTCCCAAAGCACATAACTTGTAACTGCAGCAATGTCAAGGTAACTGTGGAACCTGTATTATGTAAAAATGTGTACCTTTGCCAACATCGTCTTTTATGTAAGATAGTACAGCTATAAGAGAGTTTATAGATCCAATAAGCTATGTAGATACTACTTTTTCTGCTGATTGTTTAAAATTGTATGCTTCTATTATGGCTCACTCAACAATTTCTCCATACATTTTCATGTAATTGCTTTTCAATTTCTATAATTTTATTATTGTAATTTTAACTGTTATTTTTCTGTACTGTGGAACTTTTCTCCCCAGGCATCCAATGGAAGTGGGTTCAGTCAGGCCCAGTGGACTTTCCCGGTAACTAAAAAACAAATAAATAAATAAACAAATAAATATGGACAAATATGTCAGAAGATAAATGTAAATGATATACCTGTGTACTGTTAAACATAAATGCACACAACCAGAACCTGTGTAAGGTGTCCCACCAATGGAATTCTTGGCTTATAGGAATGATATCTGCAATATACAGGTGTGCATTGTACACAATAACTGACGTGAACCTGGCCACTTACCCACTGTGCACAAAAAAGTCAACAGGGCAAATATATCAGTAGTATGACTATTAGAACAATAAACAGGAATGCATTATCAAAGGTTTGAATGTGTAACTTACAATACTGACTGAAAAAAAGCCAAAATGAGTAGTTATGAAAGCATGCAAAATCTTGTTGTGTAATAAATATGCATATAATCATCATAGTGAGAAAGACTCTGTTAGCTATCCACTCTATGAATAAGACTTGCATGCAACCTCAAGTCAAACACAAATGAATAAAAGCCATGGCATAGCCATTATCATTTGCAGAGGGTGGAGGACGGGGGCGGAGTATGTCAAGGCTGACACCAAGGAAGTGAGACACATACGTGTGTGTGTGTGTGTGTGTGTGTGTGTGTGTGTGTGTGTGTGTGTGTGTGTGTGTGTGTGTGTGTGTGTATGTGTGTGTGTGTGTGTGTGTGTGTGTGTGTGTGTGTGTGTGTGTGTGTGTGTGTGTGTGCGCGTGTAAGAAACACAAAACATTCAGTAAAGTAGGAAATATCTCAGGGCCTCTAAAAGGAGATGTATTCCAATCAACATTAAGGTTTTCCTAGCGTGCATGTGTGTGAGTTGGTATGATCAGATTTTGTGGAATTTGTGTGTGTGTGTGTGTGTGTGTGTGTGTGTGTGTGTGTGTGTGTGTGTGTGTGTGTGTGTGTGTGTGTCTTGGCATGAACACAATCAAACTATGTGCTAGCAGTATGTCCTGCTATGTCTGATAGGTGTCAAATGTGCAGGGCAGAGTTGTCAGTTGAGTGTCGTTACTCCTGACAACACGAACTGCCTCTGGCAGGGGTTGTACTGCCATTTCCACATTCACAGCTTGAAGTGGGACTGCTGCCTGAATATGAGCAATGTCTGCTGTACAAACTCTCTTCATGACTGCATCCAGGACCATAACTCCATAGTCTACCATGCTTCAGTGTGGAGACCTCAGCTGATGGAGCTGTTGAAGTAGTGCCACTATGGGAGTGGGATCTTGCGCAGCTATATCAGCAGAGGATGCTGCAGCTCTACAGGCATGTGGATGCTAGCCCTTCCCCAGCAGATGTTCCATCACAGACACTGCCTGATCCAGTGTATCACACATCCTATCTAATGAGTTACCCACAAGGTTGAGGCAGTAACATACATCAGAATGTGAAACATTTAGGACTTACACAAATTTTTCTGAGGTCCTGTTGGAACATGTCTGTGCCACCACAATGGCCCTATACATAAGTCTAGTGTCACATAATGACACACCAGCATCATAATGGAGAGTAGGCCTCCTCCGAGCACCTCTAATATCCCTCCTGTGTGGCATCACACACTCATGATGGCTGCAGGCAGACTCAACCAGCTCTGTAATTAGAGTAACCACACCACTCCGATAACTATGTCACACTCAACCAGTCCTATATCTGAGAGCTCAGTGGAATGGGTATTAATAGGCATACTGACTGTGTCCAAAATAAGGCCAGTGGATGTGTGAGCCACAATCTCAGTGCCAGAATGAATCTCTGCATCCCTTGATTGTGCCTCTATATCAGCACCGTCATCATCTGAAGCCAGCTATAATCTGACATCAGGTGATATGAGTTCTGCACTGCCACTGTCAGGATCACCTGTGATAATAAGCAATAAACACAAGAAGGAGAGAAACTGTGTCCAGAAATGATCCTGACTGTGTTCTAAACACTCATGTTAAACAGTTTCAATGTTAAAGGAATGCAATACTTTTACTCTGTCCTCAGGCTTACATCTAAGTAATGGTTATTACTAATCAAAGAAAGTTTGTACTTAGCATGTGCAGGTGATGTTTCATATGGTAATACTGATGTCCCTGAAAAAGAGGAGTGGAAAGAAGGCTAATAAGCATCACAATGCAAATGACACAAGGACGAGAGAATAATGCCCTAGCTATCTTCCCCTTAAAAAATATCTCACATCTCCCCAACACAATCTCTGCTGGATTCTTATTTCTTTTAAGGAATATGTCTTGCTGTTTACAGATGCACAAGTAGCAACACATAAAGATGTCTAGAATAACAGTAAATATAGCATATCTGGAATTTTTCTTGGGACATGCAGGGCTGTTGTCCACATCAGCAGCGACATCAAGGAGTCTGTGTGAACTCTCTGCTGAACTGTCTGGATCTTTGGAAGTAGACAGGGAATGTTCATTTTCAGTGAATGGCAGTTCTGTAGCATGAACCCCCCCTCCCTTAGCCACCTGTTCTCATGTTACAACAAATGCCCTCTTGCATGCCACATTAATCATATCACTGGCATGATGCTACAACTGATTATGGTTTCTGGCATGAACACTCACTGTATTCATGTCAGTGACCTCTTGCTGAAATAAAGTTTTTCCAGCAGACCTATCACCTCTGCTTCTGTTAAGCAGGAAGGATCCATGGTGGTATAAAGCTTCAATAATGACCTACCTATCTGCATCACATTGAAAGGTAGCTTGTGTGGTACGGATGGTCTGTGTGCCATAATTCTGTATGTCATAAAATAGAAAAAACACAAAATACATTTGTAACACATGCAGAAATCATTCTCCTCAAAGCAAATCTGTATACCCATCCTCAGCACAAAACAACTGAATACACAATACTCATTTCTGACTACACACAAACTAAAGACCCCCCCCCCAAAAAAAAAAAAAACATTATGCAAGTTATCTTACTACTATTTTTGGCAAAAAAAATCCATTATTTCTTTTTTTAATTTTAATAATTAATTTTCTTACACATAACCCAACAATTTGATATTTTAAAGTTTTACTGTACTTGTAGAATCCAGTGCTTTGTTTCAAAACACAACTTCAAGTGTTGGGATTTCCTCAAAATTTTACTGAGGGTTTTCTGGCAATTTAGATCCAGTCCCTACTTGCCAGAAAACAATGCCCATGGCAGCAACTGTTCATGGGGCTGTGTAGAAATCAGATGCTGTTTCACAACACTGGATGGATTGTTAGTGTTTTATTTAATCAGTTGTAGTAAGCTAGGTAAACAAATCAAAGTATTGTTCTTTGTACAACTAAAACTGACTTTCGAATACTTGCATAAGAAAAATTAGCACACACAAGCGCACACACACACACACACACACACACACAGACATGTCGCTATATATATCTATATCTCCATATAAATATATGTATATATATATATATATATATATATATATATATATATATATATATATATATGTACATATATATATATATATATATATATATATATATATATATATATATATATATATATATATATATAGGGGTTACCAACAAGTCGTCATAAGACAGCTTGCTTGTAGAACCTGGAAAACTGACAGCACAGCTGATCAAAAATCAGCTGTTCGATTGTGCCAGCAGTTGTTCTGTGTGAGATTGCTATACTGTAGGAATTAATTGGGGAATTTCTCATTTCTTCCCCTGTAGTTTGATCTCCTCAGTCAGTGCATCTAATTAGCAGGAGGTATGGGGTGTGTAGTGGCCTTGCCCCCTGCAAAAAAAAAAAAGAGGATTTTTATTTTTGTCTTTTGTTGTGGCCAGTCATTGGATCTATATCAGTCCATCAATACAGCTGATGATTGAATACCAGATGTTCGAACTGTGAAGTTCGAACACTGATTATCGCGAAACCATGGAACACCGAATTCTTTCCCAAGGAAAGAATTTGGTGAGCGTGGGCCGTTTCTGTGGCTTCACGATTATCAGGACTGTGGTGGGAAGTTACGGGTTGGGTTCAGGTAAGTGCACGATTGTGTGGACGTTAGGGTTAGGGCCCGGCTTAGGTGAGTTAGGAATAGGGCGCGGGTGAGGTGGGTGTACGATAGTGACAGACTTTAGGGTTAGGGCAGGATAAGTGAGTTAGGGTTAGGGAGCGGGTCAGGTGAGTGTGCGATAGTGATGGACCTTAGGGTTAGGGTTTGGGTTAAGGTAAGTACATAGATAGTAGTATATGTACAGTTTAGTGTAGGGTTAGATGTAGGATTTTAAGTGTTTGTGTGTGGATTGTTGTTTTTTTTTGGTGTGCTTGTGTTGTGTGTTTGTTTCTTGGAACTGTGACTTTTTTCCCTCGGGAAAAAAATCGCTGTTCTAAGACTTCGATGTTTTCATACTTCGTGGTTAGAAGTTCGGACATATGATCTTCAAACTTCATCCGTTTTGGTGAACTGATATAGACCCCAGTCGTTTGCCCTTCAGTAGATGTAATTTCTGATGAATTGTTGGACACCTATATATATATATATATATATATATATATATATATATATATATATATATATATATATATATATATATATATATATGTATATATATATATATATATAGGTCTACTTCACTTCACCAAAAATGCCATTTCACTGAAATTCATTTCACTGAGACCAAATCAACTAAAGTTCATAACACTTAAAACTTCATTTCACTGAATCTCATTTCACTGATAGCTTACAAAGCTACATTTCACAAGTCTAAATGAGAAACCAAAGACAAGCCATCTCACAAAAGTAAAGCCTACCTCCTTCCACAGCTTAAAAAAATACTTATTTATCCTCAATAGAAACCAGACATCTAAAGAAATCCCATTCCCTCCATACCACATGCTCCAGTGATCTCAACCTCATTACCACAATCAACAGAACATGCTGGAGGGGACAGGTTCATAACCCAGAGACTGCCCATGCTATGGAACAGACTTCCCATACATGTCAAACAGAGCACCTCACTAGCCCTCTTCAGGAGAAATCTTGATGAGTGGTTGGGAAATAGAAAATTCACCCTGGTGATCACTCCAGTGGCAGTACTTAACAGAGACACTGGGAACTAAGGTCAGGTGGCACAATGCCAGGGTAATCCTATGGACTAGGCTTGTAAAGGGTCCAGGGCCATTAGCCTAGTACACACCTATGAACCCATGAACCTATATGTATTTTTATATGCAATTCCCACAATGATAGAGAGATAGAAAGAGAAGAAAGACAGCTAACAGAAATCAAGCTGCTTACATATCCTGAATATTGATGTGTATTTATTTTCAAATTAAAATCTGTGCTGCAATTCTTATAGCTATTTAATTCCCTTACATTGTAGCTTTCAGTAAAATGTCTTATTTATGCAGTTGGAATATATATCACCATAATACAAAATAATCAAACTTGGAAATGTCAGAACAATTTAGAATAATTTGTATGAAATGTCATCTTAACCACATAGTAATTTACCAAGATCTTATTTTTCATTTCAAGAAAAATGCATTGCAACCAGTACTTACTCCAACAAGCCATATACTAAACATAGTAAAACACACTTATGCTTAGGAACATTTCAATAAGAATTATTTACTCTCTTCCCTGAATCTTTTAACAAAATGACATTGTCTATTTCATTAAAGTCTCAATGGCAAATACAAAATATGCTCTTCTTATGATACAAAGTTATGCACTGGTTAAGGGGTAAGGCACTCAGCCTACCTCTGTAAGAATAAATAAGCTAGCTAGGTGTATATTACTGAAATCAGAGAAGGGCTTCCCTATGTCTTAACAAATAAGATACTGCTGCATTATATAGAACTGAGTAGTCACTTCACATTTGACTAACACAGACATGCAAAGATACTTCTGTGCATCTATGTATCTGTATAGTTATGTATACTCCATACAGCTTGTGAGTTGCAACTTGCTGATGCAATGTATTTTGCTACTCTAGAAGTTGGGATCTAGTTGGAAATTTTCAGGTTGGCTGCAACATCAGTGAACTCCCTATTTTCAAGGCAAGTTGATCTCTTCCCAAAGCTATGGACAGGATATAGACAAAACTATTGGACAATTAGTCATCTCTGTATAATACAGTGCTACATATACTGCTGCCTGACTCTTCAGAGTACTTCAACAAGATATTCTGGGCTAACCATGTCAACTGAAACAACCTTACTACAAAACTACAAGGGGTACCACAGAAATTAACTTAAACTTTATGCATGCAGTATTGGTTACTTCTGTATGTCTCTTCTAAGGCATCTGTTTTCATCAAAATGTACTTATCAGCAAGTGCTTTCTTTGTCTATCATAAGACTGATGGTTAGAGCAACATAAATATAAACTAACAGGACACATGAAAACTTGCTTAATGAACATGTATTGGACTCCTATCACTAAATAAACGCGGTACTTTAGGATGTGTTTATAAATACACCATGCAATACAGCAACTATCCAGTTGTATCATGAGGCAGTAAGCTAGGCTTTATTATAGTTTCTTATTCTGAACATTGCATCAGTCCTAGAGATATGGAATAAGGGAATAACAAGCAAGGAAGTTTGATAACTTCCAGTAAATCTGTACTTACTGCTGCTATGCATCATATTGATTTGCTATAAGTATGTTCTTTACATGCACCTTGCCTTCTCAGAAATATTAATTAATGTTTTTTTGACAATAAGATATCAAATTTGCATTTGTCTTGAATTCACATACTATGCAGATGATCATAGGTGAAGGATATGGTTGGTGACATTTGCTTAAAAATGAAAGAAGTTAGAAAGCAACTGAGAGTTAGTTTACTAATCCATCCCATACTAACATAATATTATATGTAATGATATGATATGATAGCACAAGAGATAGAAAAAGTATACAATAGATTACAGCTGTGGCAACTTCTATGTGACTATCATAATACTGGAGACCTTTGCCTTCAAAACATTAATTATGGCACATGTTGCTCCATAATTCCTATAACTTTTACAAGTGTTGTCATTATATGGAGAATACTGAAGTCAATGTCAGTCATATTTACCTGTTTGTTTCACTGTCATAGACTCCTGTAAGTTATTGTAGACTTAGCATATGCAGAGGCCTTGAAAAGTTCTTGGCACACACTTGTAATTGATAAATCATTAGTTATATTTTTTTTTTCAAAGAAAGGGTGGCACATTTTTGGCCATTTGTAGTGGTGACATAGTCTCATATGTGATTACTAGGCTAATAACCATGGGGTGGGGTTTAATTCTAGCCATACTTATCAAAGGTGAGAATCAAACTCTGTACTTTGTGTTTATAAGGTAAACACCTTAATCATTATACTAACCCCAAACATCACCTGACATAAAGATACACAATAGGTGCACTCAGTTATTGTGACAGCTAGACAGTTTCCAGCATGATCCTGACAAGCTGTAGCTATAATTATAACAGTGCAAAATGTAAGGGTTATAACTTGACTGTTTCCTATCCATTTTTTGTTACCTGTTGCACATTTTAAATATGGCAAACAACGTGTATTTGTCACTTCACAGATAAGTTGATGCAGTAATGGATGTACATTGCCACTGACAACATTATACGTGTCTGCATCATTAAGCACTATCTGCACTGGATGGGAATACACATAAGCTATAACCTACTAGCTACCAGTAAGAAGATTTGCAGGGCAGGGATGAAAGATGAGACCTATCCTAGTTTAACCTGGTCAGACAGCCTATAGCATACATACATTTATGACCCCAGCTGGAGTGAATTGATAATTGTTATAGAAATCTTGAGATACCAACATTACTTTAATCTTCCCTGAGCAGCATGTGTATACAATCTTTTATGTGAATGCCAGTGACTGAAAACATGAATACAAAAGCTGCATGGAAATACAATGTCTAGCTAAAAGGGCATCAGCCAAGATAAGACAGTGTTTATGAAGAATTCCTCTCTTTATCAAGGCATAATTATTAATATAAATAAATATTTATACTGAAAAGAATTCCTCTAATAATCAAATGTCAGGCAACAGATGCAAACTAGCTATAAGACTTCACAGTGGTTTTAAGAATTGTTTGCTCAGCCACTGACACAGGCAAAAATAGAATGGAAAGGTCACAGTACCCTGAAACAAGGGCCACACACTGATGTATTGTAACAGCAGGAATGGCTCTTCTATTAGAAGTTGTATAAAACATGTATTAGTCAGTACTTTCCTAGTTCTATCAAACATTCCTAAACTATATGTGTAAAGAATGCAAATAACGTAAAATACATGATTTGTAAAATGTTCATATATGCCATAAACATCAAAGACTCAGGAAATGTATATTATTCTACTTCATGCATTATATATAGAATGAATGACAGGGGCAGATGTTGTGCCTTGCATATACATGCTGCAAAGCTGCAGATTCTATATGAAGATTTTATTAAGCTTTCGTATTGTACTACTTTGTAAGTTGCAAACTTTCATTAGTTCTGAATTATTCAACAGCAGTAATAATGTAAATATGAACTGCAGCTGTAACAATAATAAATAGTCTTTCTCATTAGAAATGTTGTGATAGACAATTAAGCAGTAAGAACATATGATGATAAAGCAAGCTGAAGAAAGGAATGCTGACTCTGTACTTGTCACTAAAAAGGGAAGAGACCTGTTATAGTAGTAACTTTTAAAATAGTCTGATCACAAGCAATTTTAAATGGATGTATAACCTGATTTGGACACAGTGTATGTCTAAAGATGCAGAGCTGTATCTTTCAAGATTATATAAAAACCCTGTCCTCGTCTATAATCTTTGTCAGTCAGTAAACCAAACTAGCTAGTCAAGGAATGATAAAGACTGTACTGACCCTGAGATGCCTTGCTTTGCTGATCATTTATTATTCTTGTTCTTCTAACTGCCTGTATTTTTTCCTCATAGGTGCAGTGCTTGTAGATACGTTTACAATAATGAACTATTTGGTAAAGAATATAAATACTGCATGTCATGTATACTGGTGTTAGAGCTGATGAAGCTCTGTTAAGTCTGAAAGTGCTTATCTATTTAATAAAGAAGAATCAATTTTTAAACTATTATAAATTATTGATTACTATGAGAAGAGACACTTCTCCACCTATGTGGATGATGGTACTGTGATAACACAGTTGTTTTTTACCCTTGCAGAGAATCACACTATTTCTAATTGGTATGTGGAATGACATTGCTGTCTACATTTATTTTTGCTTTGTCACTTTAAGTTAACAGTATTCTAATGGCTGATGTCTAGACAGATTAACATTGTATAACAAATAATGGGCAAAGAGGTTGTTGGAACTGATATACGCAAGTGATTTTATAGCATTCTTAAAATGCATTTGTGAATCATCATATATTGTCAATGACATACAAAGATTTCAATAGCACACAACTTTATTTTAACATGTGCACCATTCACATTGCAATTGTTTTACTTGCAATTATTCAAACATTAGAAAACAGACACTGTTAACTTCAAAGCCTTGTCTTCCTGTGGTTTTTGGGATTGAGCCCATGCACATCATTACACTTTCACAACACATGGGCTTAACATGATGATCCACTTGTCTGGCTATGCTAATGGTACTATGCAAGAATAACAATCTTTATTTTTTCAGTTGTACTAATCACAGTACTGAGTGCTTGTAATCACAGATGCAATGTTGTTGGATAAATTTACTTTATCAGTCTTGAAATTGTTGCCTGCTGTTATGCAAAAATAGATATGTTTAAAAAACTGACCTGTATGTACCCCACTGCTCTCTTATATGCTCCAGTCAATTCATATGCATATCCAGACTCCTTTTTATCACTTTAGGACGCTGCAAAGACAGAGACAGACAGAGATGGAGAGAGACAGAGCATAATAAAAATGTCTGTCAGGTAGTATACATAAGTGATTTATGTTACACATAACAGAACTGAAGTGGTGACCAGACCCAAGCAGTACCTATCCAGTGACCAATGAGATCATGCTTTTGGCAATTCATGTCACTATAATGGCAACAGCACTCTTTCCCCATGCATGGAATGCCATTTGCTTGGGTGATAGCCTTGGGCAGCCTATCGTAGGGTTCAGGTTTGTGCTTAGACCCACCATAGAAGTCGATGCAGAGAATGTAATCACCTTACATTCTTTCAATGTTTGTTTTTGATATCAGATCTACTTACTGATGCACAGTGATAAAACGTGTAAGAATTTTAATCATTTTTGCCATATGACAAAAATTGCTATTGCTCTGTACTCATCAATGACTAGTGATACTGGTCAATGCCAAGCTTTGCACAACAAGTAATTTAAAAAAAATAATAGACAAAGTATTGTTTGTATGATGCATTTGTGACAGTATGTGTCTCATGTTTAGGTCTTTTTAACCATCTTAATGGGAGGATACATGAGAGAGGTAAAGAAAACAAGAAAATGGTTGCCGAGATGTGAGAATGGCATAATAGGTGCACTGCAGTCATGTCAGTCTTATGATTCCGGAGGTGATGTAATATTAATAATACCCATTTATTAACAATGTAAGATCATTGGACAAGTAGTATTTTCTGAGGTGACCTAGGAGCAATATTTGTGAAAGTGTTTTACTCAAGTTTACACAGCAAGCAACTGTGGGCTGTGAGTGTTAAATGCTGTACCCTGGACAGTACAGCTTACAACATTAGCCCTCTGTGCCAAATCTGCTGTCATTGTGCAACATGATAAACCATGATCCTTGCTTTTTCTTGTAAGACTATTATGGTCAAAACCAAATAAAATGTTCCATGTCAGTTTCTATGTTTAAGACTAGCATGCTCGTTGCTGACAGTTTATGAGGCACAGGCTGTGGGACACCTTACATTAATCAGTGAACATTTGTTCTCTATGCTGACCATTATACCGACACTTTACATAAATCTAAGTCAGGCTGTCACAGATGTATTCATGCTGGGCAATATATTTTTTTCAAATGTTATTTTGATGTACTGACAACATTTAGCACTATGTAACATAAATAGCATATAACACATATTTACAGCACTGTAAAATATGACAGACATTTGCAATGCATTAGATTTTAGGTGCATGGCTCTTTAACAAAAATAGGTTTAACAAATCTCCTAATGAGGTCCACCTGCAATGTATAAGCCTATCTTATGATAACTTCTATCAGGTGTTCTCCCCAGGAGCTCAGGCATGTGGATGGCATTATGTAAAACTCAACATGATATTTACCTTGTTGGCTTGTGGTGCAAGTGCTGCAGTTCTGAAATGCTAACAAGGGAGTGATAATTGGCATACATAATATGGCCAGAGAGTGGAATCTAGACAATTTAAGTGAAACATGGAGCAGGGATCATTATAGAGTTATGGAAAATAAAGCTACATTTGTACATGTAAGCTGCTTTTGTATACTTTTATTCCATTAAGGCATGACTTAGATACATTTTAGGTAAGTGTTGCATTTTACAACTGATTCTTTTCATTGCTTTTGTGTTTGTCACTGTAGATGCTAAATATGGCAGTGTAATTTGTTATTCTTGGAATCTGACTTCTTCAAGCTGTCTGATTTCAACTTTGGCCACCCATGTGTACTGCCTGTGATAGCATCCAAGCACACTAAACTTAAATGGTGTCAACTTTAGTTTGTCATATGCTGTTGTGGTGTCACTAACTTTCAAACCTGTGTGTATGAGATTATTTCATAGTGGTTTGTTGCATGATTTTTGTGTCCATGGTGCCTGTTTCTCTTGAGACGTCTGTCTGTTTGATAGCATTACAGTCATGCAGCTGTTATTCTTTTGTAGTGTTGGTAGAGTTAAGGGTAATGGCAATGTCAAGGTTATATTATGTTTTTTTTACTGAGTCTGAAGATGAGGTGGTAATACAGGCCCCTCTGTCACTATGGTAAAAGGCTCATTGCTTTGCAACTACCTGACATGCCCTTCCATGACCATGTCTTGTGACAAGTAGTTGAAGATGTGAATGCTGCTGGTGGTCAGAGTCAAAACTATGACATGACATGGTATGGTATAGAATGGTATGGTATGGTATGGTATGGTATTGGTATGGTATGGTACTGTCTCGCAGAAAGCCAGTGACATGCTTCTCAGTGTCATCGGAAGAATGGAGGCTATGCATGGCAGCAGATGGCTGCTGACAGTCAGACGTACTGCACCACCATGTACAGAGATGGAGGATTTCCAGGCCTTCCTCAATGCCAGTGATAACTGCTATGTTGGATGTGGGGACGGATATGGATGGGACCCATAAGATTTCTACAGGTGATACCCTAGGTATGTGTTCCTTCATTGTGCATGTCCCTAATTTTCAGAGTTTACTCATATTACTTGTTGATAATGCCTCACTCACCAATTCTGAATAGGTACACCTGGCATTAAGTTACAACTACCTGCACAAGGTATGGGCAGTGACTTTATGCTATCTCTCATTATAGTTGTCATGATATCTATTGCATGTGCAGTTGCGGTGGTTAGGCAAAGTTCCACTGGATATCGTTTGTTTTGCTGTGGTCACAGGTGAGGTATTGTCTGGCACTAGTATTGTGGAACTACCCTTGTCTGATGTTGGAGGATCCTTAACTCCTGTTGATGATGATGGTAGGGATGATCAGGCACAGTGTGAGTCTACTGAGTGCTTGTCAGACACAGGGAATGCCACACCCAATCCCCCTCCACAGACTTTAGGCAGAGTCTCTCTGCATGGGCATACCCATGATAAATTACCATTTGAGAGTGGACAGATTAATGAGGACACTGTAAATCAGTGTAATGTGGTAGTCCCAGGTACAGCCATCTCAGAATCTGCCCCTAACATTCACGGTTAAGAGGTACCACACAGGGGAGCTGGTATCGGAGGTGTGGTTACTACCATCCCCATGAGGTTGGTGTATCAGTAGCTAACACCCAACATATGTACAGTACCATTGTGGAGGCACAGACAAGTTCCATCAGGACCTCGGCAGAGGTTAACAAATAAAGAACCAGCTGGATAGCAAACAGCAAACAAATAAAGAACCAGCTGGATACAAACACCAAACAAATAAAGAGCCAGCTGGATAACCTCGGCAGAGGTTGCGAGGGCCTTCTAAACAGTGCATGCTGACTTATGGGACTGCATGAACCATGTTGGTCATGATGAATGGCCCACAGCAATGTGTAGTATGTGCTTGGGTTTGTCTGTTTACGACAAAGGCCAATCCTTGAGACCAGTCATCTGTAAAATCCTCAGATATTAGCTGACAAGGTTGTGAACAGACAAGGACCCCCTGCAGGAATTGTAGTGCTTCCTGCTACATCAGTAGTGAATATGTTTACAACCAGCAGAGGCAATTGCCATGATTGTGGCCATGGTCATGCTGACATGTCCTCCACCACATGTCAGTCACACTCAGGAATACAATGACATCTAGCCAGGGTTGGGTTGTAGAAGACCCAGTGTAACTCCTGTCAGAGCCACGTCTCATGTGTGGGTTTGCACATGAGGGTAAGCCTTCAGCCACATCTGCCTTACACCTGCCAAGTATACAACAGCACAGTGGTAGCCCACATACAGAGGCTGTGTCCCTGCAGAGTCACATGCAACCTACCACTGCCCATAATATATCACCCACACACAGTGCACCAAGCCATTTGAACCTAATAAACCACATCCTAAACTCACCATACAATTATACACTGAGCAAAACTGAGGTCATTCAGTTTGTCATACATCAGTATTTCCACTCCATGAAACACATGCACTCTTGTAACCTCTTCTCCCATATGTGCACATTATAATAACTGTGCTCTGCCATTATAACATCCTAACTTGGGCTACCTGTATCTGATGCATAGATTTGCCATCCTATGAATGTGTTAGCACTATTATGTACCTTTGTATGCATCAGTAATACTTATCTGTATCACCTTGTGTATTGCATATTTGTAAGGTACACTTTCCTACCACACCTGTGCAAATGATGATAATTGCAGCCAGGAATTTGTTTGTTAGTTGAACTGACCTGCCTTAAGTCTGATGCATAGTGTGGCCAACCTATGCACGTTTTAACACAGTTATGAGTTTTTGTATGCATTAATAGTTTGCACCTGTATCAACTGAGGTACTGTGCATTTCTAATGTACAGTTTCCTTGCACACTTATTCAAAAGATAATAACTATGGCCAGGAATTTATTGTGTGACATGATCCGCCTATGCGTGTTGCACTGAATGGTTATATAATGGGTTTTCCATTGTTGCATCAACCATTGACATTGTTTTGGAGTAGCTCTATGTTTGAATGTCAGCAAACAGTAGTGTACATAGGTAATACATGCACAATGTGCTTGAGATACATTTTTAAGTTTCTGAATCGCTCTGCCATTTTTTTTACTTCATTATCCTACAGCAGGGCTTATTATATAGTCATTAGAATATATCTCGGCTACGCCTTGTTTTCCAGTTATCCATGTCATGTTACAGTGTTTCTTGAATCGCACACACCCTGCTCTTCCTACTCATCATGCAAACCTACATGGAGGGTTGCAGTGGGCATATATATACACTGGCCAATGTGAAATAAGTTTGCTAGAATACTGATTAAAATGCTGTAATACATCTGCTGGGGATGGTGCATATTTTTCTACCCACATATTTCTTTAGAGTATATCCTGCTCATCCAAGAATGCACACTGCTATGCAGGAGGATTCATGTAGATCTATAAATCGCAGATTAAAGTTCAGTTTCACAAATTTTGAACATTACTGCATTAGCATCTATTTGCGGGATTCATAAAGGTTAACATGAGGTATACACTTCGTGTACACTTTGAGATAACTTTTCTGAATTCAAGATCAGTTCTGTCACAATGTTTTTGCTGTCTCTTCACTCAAAAAGCTTATACAAAGTGTGCACATAGAGTACACATTGTGATAACCTATATAAATCCCCCTTTTTTGAGGCTGCTCAACCTGTATATTAAGGGAATAATGAGCCACCAATGGAGGCAACAGAGGAATAAATCTCTGACTAAGGCCTCAGTGTCCCATGTTTGATTAATGGCAAGAGAGCCTCATGAAAGTTGCAGATGTGGATGGATGGAAGATGAAGCTGGCCATGTGCTGCTGCCACAAATCTTTAAAGTAGGTGGCTGATTTAAATATGCAGCTTGTAGGTGGATGTTAGGCTGACCAAACTACTGCTTAGTTGTAGCCTTCAGCATGTATTTGCAAAATAAGCAATCCTGAGGAGAAGGGTTTGTGGGCCTCTGCATAGATGGATTGTGTATCCCCCACTCAGGAGTGCAGTCAGAGCCACTACAAATTATCCCAGTAACAGCATGTTAGCAAGATCACAAATCAGCCGCCTGGTTGCCAAAATGATGGCTCCCTCTAAAGAACTCTTGCTCAGACACTTTGTAAAATTCCCAGTACCATGGAATGGATGTCCTGCTAATGGCTGGCAGGCACAGTGGTAAAAAGTCATAAAGAAAAGTGATAAGGAAGTATATACCCAGCCACTGGGGATGCACAAGCCAGTGCATTTCTTTGTGCCTGTCCCAAGCCTGGATAAATGGGGAGGGTTGTGTCAGGAAGGGCATCCGGCGTAAAACCTCTGCCAAATTACTGATGCAGAGAACATTTCATAATTACATACTGGATTGGTCGAGGCCCAGGTTAACAATGACCGCCACCAGTACTGTTAGCCAACAGGGTGCTGGTGGAAATTGGGCTACTGTTGGCCGAAGAAGAAGAGGAGGGGGAAGGCATGCCTGAAGGCAGGAAGAGAGGAGGAAGGTTAAGAGTGTAGTACTGAGAGTAGGAACTTTGAATGTTGGTAGTATGACAGGTATAGGGAGAGAGCTAGCTGATATGATGGAGAGAAGGAAGGTTGATATATTGTGCATGCAAGAGACCAGATGGAAGTGAAGTAAGGCCAAGTGTATAGGAGACGGGTTCAAATTGTTCTATCATGGTGTGGATGGCAGAAGAAATGGGGTAGGGGTTATCCTAATAGAACAGTATGCCAAGAGTGTTATGGAAGTGAAGAGAGTGTCTGAGAGAGTGATGTTTATGAAGCTTGAAATTGATGGTGTAATGATGAATGTTGTTAGTGCATATGCTCCACAAGTTGGGTGTGCGATGGATGAGAAAGAAAAATGTTGGAGTGAGTTGGATGAAGTGGTGGTGAGTGTACCCAAGGGTGAGAGACTAGTGATTGGAGCGGACTTCAATGGGCATATTGGTGAAGTGAACAGAGGGGATGAGGAAGTGATGGGTAGGTATGGTGTTAAGGAGAGGAATGCAGAAGGTCAGACGATTGTAGATTTTGCTAGAAGGATGGACATGGCTGTGGTGAATACGTATTTTAAGAAGAGGGAGGAGCATAGGGTGACGTACAAGAGTGGAGGAAGATGCACACAGGTGGATTATATCCTGTGTAGGAGGGGCAGTCTGAAGGAGATTGGAGACTGTAAAGTGGTGACTGGGGAAAGTGTAGTTAAGCAGCATAGAATGGTGGTCTGTAGGATGATGTTGGTGATCAAGAAACGGAGGAGAAGTGTGAAAGCAGTGCCAAGGATTAAATGGTGGAAGTTAAAAAAGAGTGATTGTGAGGTGGAGTTCAAGGAAGAGTTAAGACAGGCACTGGGAGGCAATGAAGAGTTACCGGATACCTGGGTAACTACAGCAGAGCTAGTAAGGGAGACTGCTAGGAAGGTGCTTGGTGTGACATCTGGACAGAGGAAGGAGGACAAGGAGACATGGTGGTGGAATGAGGAAGTACAGGAGAGTATACAGAGGAAGAGGCTGGTGAAGAAGAAGTGGGATTGGCAAAGAGATGAAGAAAGTAGACATGAGTATAAGGAGATGAGGCGCATGGCAAAGAGAGAGGTGGCAAAGGCTAAGGATAAGGCATATAGAGAGTTGTATGAGAGATTGGACACTAAAGAGGGAGAAAAGGACCTGTACCGATTGGCTAGACAGAGGTACAGAGCTGGGAAAGATGTTCAGCAGGTAAGGGTGATAAAGGACAGTGAGGGAAATGTACTTACAAGTGAGGAGAGTGTGTTGAGTAGATGGAAAGAGTATTTTGAAGGGCTGATGAATGAAGAGAATGAGAGAGAGAGAAGGTTGGATGATGTTGGGATAGTGAATCAGGAAGTGAAGCAGATTAGTAAGGAGGAAGTAAGGACAGCTATGAAGAGGATGAAGAATGGAAAGGCTGTTGGCCCAGATGACATACCAGTGGAAGCATGGAGGTGCTTAGGAGAAATGGCAGTGGAATTTTTAACCAGATTGTTTAATGAAATTTTGGAAAGTCAGAGGATGCCTGAAGAGTGGAGAAAAAGTGTTTTGGTACCTATCTTTAAGAAAAAGGGTGATGTGCAGAGCTGCAGTAACTACAGAGGGATAAAATTGATCAGTCACAGCTTAAAGTTATGGGAAAGAGTAGTGAAAGCTAGGTTAAGAAGGGAGGTGATGATTAGTGATCGGCAGTATGGTTTCATGCCAGGAAAGAGCACTACATATGCAATATTTGCTCTGAGAGTGTTGTTGGAGAAATAGAGAGAAGGTCAAAAGGAGTTGCATTGTGTCTTTGTGGACTTAGAGAAAGCATATGACAGGGTGCCTAGAGAGGAGTTGTGGTACTGTATGAGGAAGTCGGGAGTGGCGGAGAAGTATGTAAGAGTGGTACAGGATATGTACAAGGGTAGTGTGACATTGGTGAGGACTGTGGTGGGAGTGACAGATCCGTTTAAGGTGGAGGTGGGATTACATCAAGGATCAGCTCTGAGCCCTTTCTTATTTGCAGTGGTGATGGACAGGTTGACAGATGAGATCAGACAGGAGGCCCTGTGGACTATGATGTTTGCAGATGACATTGTGATATGTAGTGAGAGTAGGGGCCAGGTTGAGGAGACCCTGGAGAGGTGGAGATATGCTTTAGAGAGGAGAGGAATGAAGGTCAGCAGGCCTAAAACAGAATATATGTGTGTAAATGAGAGGGAAGAGAGAGGAATGGTGTGGATGCAGGGAGTAGAGTTGGTAAAGGTGGATGAGTTTAAGTACTTGGGATCAACAGTTCAGAGTAATGGTAAGTGTGGAAGAGAGGTGAAGAAGAGAGTAGAGACAGGATGGATGGAGTGGGTGGAGAAGAGTGTCAGGAGTGATTTGTGACAGACGAGTACCAATAAGAGTGAAAGGGAAGGTCTACAAGAGGGTAGTGAGACCAGCTATGTTATATGGGTTGGAGATGGTAGCATTGACGAAAAGGCAGGAGTCAGAGTTGGTTGTGTCAGAGTTAAAGATGTTAAGATTTGCACTGGGTGTGACTAGGATGGACAGGATTAGGAATCAGTATATTAGAGGGTCAGCTCAGGTTGGACAGCTTGGAGACAAAGCAAGAGAGGCGAGATTGTGTTGGCTTGGACATGTGCTAAGAAGGGATGCTGGTTATATTGGGAAAAGGATGATAAGGATGGAGCTGCCAGGTAAGAGGAAAATAGGAAGGCCTAAGATAAGGTTTATGGATTTGGTGAGAGAAAACATGCAGGCGGTGGGTGTGAAAGAGCATGATGCAGAGGACAGGAAGAAATGGAAACAGATGATCCGCTGTGGCGACCCCTAACGGGAACAGCCGAAAGAAGATGATGAAGAAGATGATGATACATACTGATGATACCATGTGGATGAGACAAATGGAGTATGGGTTTGAAGGAGACTCACCCTAATAAAGAAAAATGCTTGTTACTGTTGTAGTAGTAGTAGCAGTAGTAGTAGGAGTACATAGTAGTAGCAGTAGTAGTAGTAGTACTAGTAGTAGCAGTAGCAGTAGTAGTAGTATGTGGTAGTAGCAGTAGTAGTAGGAGTACATAGTAGTAGCAGTAGTAGTAGTAGTACTAGTAGTAGCAGTAGTAGTAGTAGTACATAGTAGTAGCAGTAGTAGTAGGAGTACATAGTAGTAGCAGTAGTAGTAGTAGTACTAGTAGTAGCAGTAGCAGTAGCAGTAGTAGTAGTATGTGGTAGTAGCAGTAGTAATAGCAGTAGTAGCAATAGCAGTAGTAGTACGTAGTAGTAGCAGTAGTAGTACTATTTACTATTACTACTAGTAGTAGCAGAGGTAATAGCTGCAGCAATAATTCTTATATTGTCGCCTAATAAATTTGTGTTTTTATTGCAACACATTTCATGCCAGTTTAACAGAAAACCTTAAGGATCATTTCTGCCTGGATGCCTGTGGTTGCAGTTTGTTTTTGCTTTTGGTCTTCAGTTTTGCATGATATGAATCTGCCACATATAGGTGAATATTAGGAGGACATTTGTAAGTTGCAGAGTTTAACTAATATTATTCTGGGAAGCATTGCTCCATGGCACATGTTTATATTTCTGTAGTCGGTATGGTCTATACTGTACTAATAGTGGGGAACAGGATATATACTGACAAAAATGCTGAAATCTATTTTAATTTTTGTAGACTACTCTAGATGTTGGGTAATACCACCAGTATGTTAGAGTGACCAAGTGACTGCACTATGACAGAAGGAGGTATGACAAGTGATAACTTAAGTGCTATAATAAGTCCCTGTTGAGGTGGCATGTGGTATTATGATGTCATAATTCTAATGCAAGTGTGATGTATGTTGTGTACTCTCCAAGATTAGGGCTGTTCTTTAAGTAATTTATTAAAATGCTCATGTATTTGCTGTGACGTGGAAATGTGTTCTGGAGTACAACAATGAAACTGGATGATTGGAAAGTGGTGTTTGGTCTTAGTTGTGCATTTCTTTTTCCATGCCTTATATGGCATACAAGTCAGGATTAAATGGATGCTGACATTCAAACCAGTGGGCTGATGAGGATTTTTTGTTTGTCTGTATAGTGACAAAGGGTCAGGAATCTGCTGCTATGTTCTATACTGCTTGCATACCATTGAAGGTGGTATGCTAAATTAAATTGTGGATTTATTCAGGAAGGTATGGTTATGTTCACTGCGCGTGCACACCACATATTTACTAAAATGTATCTTTCATGTATACATCCTGTCCACAGAACTTTTGGCTTGCAGTCTATTTAATTTTCTCATTCAATTAATGAAGCACTTCACAGAATAAATGAGAAGAGAAATATAGATAGCATTTTCTATTCTTAGTACATTTCTTATAGAATTCTAATAACAGAACTCGTGTTCAAATGTAAATGGTTATGCCAAGATTATCAGAATGTTATGAGAAAAGTGAGAGGGATGAGGTTTAGTGGTGGACATGCATTATCCATTTCATGTCCCATATGTGATAAAGGCTTAATGAAACATTACAGTACACATACATATGATCTTCTAACTACTTAACAGACCCCACTGCTGCCTTCTCTGTATCTTGCTATCAAGTGGTAATTGTGTTCAATTTAAAAAAAAAAAAACATAAGCTGACGTAAGCAGTGTTTTGGGGGTCTATCTTAATGTCTTCATTCATTAGACAAAACTGGTTTAAAAAGAATCATTCCAGAAGTTATATGCAGTTTGAGCAATGTATCTCGTCTAGTGAGATTTATACTTCATATGAAACATGGATAGTTTGTCCATATAATATAAGCCAGAGTGAGGGCAATATAATTTCTGTTATTTATCTGACAACAAAAAAACAGAAATTATTAATGCATACTCTGAAAAACATCAAACACTACAGACACAATGTATAGTTCAGAAAATGCCAATATAAAATAATGTCAGGCTCTGTAAAAGGATTTATAGAACATGATGGCAAAGAAATCTAGGACTAGATATAATTGCATTTTTGAATTCGCAGAATTCTTTCAGAACCATCTCTAAAGTAATGGTCAATGATTGCTGCCGTAATTCTTGGAGACTTGCTGTGGGCAGATAATTCACAAAGGAATGCACAACCAGGGAGTTAGGAGATGAAGACACTCTGTGCGGACTCCATTAACAGCCTTTCATAATATCAGACGTATTACATTCCCCATGGACAAATTACATTGTACAACAGCCTGAACTGTGATACCTTTTATAAAAAATAGTATTTGTGCCATTGAACATAGTGGTTTTCTCAGACCCTTTCTTGTCAGCTCTTTGACAGATTGTATCAATTTTAAGTTGACTGAAAGCACTCTTAGAGATAAAGAAGCTGTAAATAAGTTTGACACATTAAGTATATAGAGAGACCTGTGTTTGAGTTTTGCAATCTCTACTTTAATAATCTACAATGCAGGGCACATCATTTGTCCTCAGCATCTAAACTGGATTACTTCTGCTAGAAGGACTCATTTCAAGTGAGTCAGTAAATTAAACAGGCACCTGTACTAGGCAACTCATATATTTATCAAAGAATAAAACTTGCATATTAGTAACAAAAGGATATTCAGTAAGAACAGCAGGTACACATTCCTAAAATGGTCAGCTATTTATGAACTCAAGAGTATTTTTGATTTGTGAAAAAGCTTATTTGCTAACACATACCCAATCCTCAGCACGTGAGTATAACTGGAATGTCTTGCTGTGCTATGCACAGTTGTCTTTAACCTTAAGGGTGACACTTGCATATTCTATCGGTAATCGCTAAACATCAAAATAAAAAAAATCTGTTGTTTAATAAAAAAAAAAAAAAAAAACACTAAAATACACCTGCCAAATGTGTGCAAAAAAGGTAAGCAAACAACGCTGCCAGTTTCATAAATCACCAGAGACAGATATTCAAGTGATGTCTAAATCACAAATGTTCACCTGATTAAGAAAGCTGCGAATTATAGAAATACAGAATCATTGCAGAATTCTGCTTCTTTAAGATGGTGTGTGTGTGTGTGTGTGTGTGTGTGTGTGTGTGTGTGTGTGTGTGTGTGTGTGTGTGTGTGTGTGTGTGTGTGTGTGTGTGTGTGTGTGTGTGTGTGTGTGTGTGTGTGTGTGTGTGTGTGTGTGTGTGTGTGTGTGTGTGTGTGTGTGTGTGTGTGTGTGTGTGTGTGTGTGTGTGTGCATGTGTTTGCATATTATATTATAAATATATAGTATTTAATTTATATACTAAAGCTTTATCATTACTATTGCAAACACAGTGTTAAGCATTTTCAGTAGTACTGTAAAATGTATATTATTCAGCACTAAAAAATAACTTCATTTTTATGTATGATACATGACTCAGTAAAGATAAGAGGGAGCATTCATAAAGATTTGTGAAGTACGGGATACTAGCACATGCTATCTTGCACACTTTACAAGACCATTCTGATTCATATAGACCTCTCCTCTGCCTCGAATTGACACTGTGTGCCCTAGGCAATGAGGTTCAGAACATAACATGCAAATGTGGTACACTTTAGGGGTATATGTAAATAGCCTTCACATTATGCTGCCCAGTTACAGTACCTGAATAGTTCCATATTTCTTGACACCTAAAGATTGCAAGTATGTGACAAGACAGAGGAGATTTATATGCACATGAATCATGCAAGTGCAGAGCATGGCAGGGTTCCAAAGGCAAACACCTGTATCTGTCAAAAATAAGAATTTGTGTGGATTGAATAAGAGCAGCTTCACCTTGTACAGATAGTCAGTGGAGTCAAGCAGTGCTGTGTTTGAATAAGATTTTATGAATGTATGGGTGAGTGACTGTGTATATGTCTGTATGTGTGTACGTGTGTTTGCATGTGCGTGTGTGTGTGTGTGTGTGTGTGTGTGTGTGTGTGTGTGTGTGTGTGTGTGTGTGTGTGTCAAGGCAGGCCATTGGATTTCGGTGCCTGTCTATTCATTTTGGTACCTGAATTAGCATGTAGATGGTAGATACTCCATTTTTGTAAATGCACAGTGGAACAGTTCATAGTTACTCATACTTCTTTTTCTTCTTTCGGCTTTTCCCAGTTAGGGATCACCACAGTGGATCATCTGTCCACTCATGATTGGCAGTGGACTTTTACAGTGTCAAGTTGCCAGCCTGGTGCCCAACCTTCCACAGAAGGCACACACATGCACGTACTCACAACTAGGGCCAATTTAGAGTGTCCAATCCACCTACAGCATGACTTTGGGATGTGGGAGGAAACCGGAGCACCCGGAGGAAACCCATGCGACCACAGGGAGGACATGCAGATTCCGCACAGAATGACCCCAGCCAAGGATCGAATCAGAGAACCTCTTGCTGTGAGGAGGCAATGCTAACCACTGCACCACCTCGGCTTCATAGTGACTCATACTCCTGAGTTAAATAGATGCTGTACTTTAGGGTATTTGGATGACTAGAAGTTCTGAAGTTCATAAGTAATGAAAGTGTTCAGGTCATATGGCCAGTAAGGAACACTGTGTTCAAAATCTTTGGATCAAAATCCCCTTAACCATCCATAAGTCTAACCTTTTCATAAAGGGTTTAACATTCTCTGCCTTTCTTAAAAAGTCAAGAAACTTATTCCACAATAATGCTAATTTAACACTAATATATGT
>NC_056733.1:1680073894-1680266394 GCF_019279795.1 Protopterus annectens
CTGCATAAACAGTTAATTTACTTATCCCTTAAAAGATGGTAAATTAGCACTCTACAACTTCTTGGTAACCATTGACCAAGACTTCTGAATTAACCACTCTGATATAACATTCAAATCACCCAAACCTTGTTTGGCACTTCCGCTGGTAGCTCTTCTGCCTCCAGGGCAAAAAAAAAAAAAAAAAAAAAAAAACTGGAACAAATTGTGACACCCTGCACTGGCCCAGTATTCAAGGCGCCTCAATCCCCACCACTGGCAACAGTGAGGGACGTACACAATGGAAGGATAACAAGTACACACACAGTAAAGTACAATTTTCCTTAAGAGCTCATAGAGATCACAGTCAGTCTGGTGTTGGTTTCTCCCTCGTTCTCCAGATCCCCAGTAAGACTCCCCACTGGCACAGCTATAGAGTTGAGTCCTTAGCCAGGGTTCCAAGCCATGTCCTCCCGACACTCTCTGTCCAACCAGTAATTTGTGTGCCTGGCCAAGTAGCTGACACACACACACACGCACACACACACACACACACACACACACACACACACACACACACACACACACACACACACACACACACACACACACACACACACTCATACACACACACTTTGTGATTTGATTTATATACAAACAAATACACACACACACACACACACACACCTGGGGAAGACTGGCACAGGTAGCTATGCTCCCTTCTGCCCAGACTATAAGGTAGTTATCACTGCCACCAACCATCCTTATCAGCTACTAGAAGGCCTTTAGAAAGGGTGACCAATCCTACTGTGTAATGTTATTGTTATCCAAATGGTAAGTGTGACAAAGGGAGTGGCCTGTACAATGCCACCAAATACATATGCAAGTACTCTAAGAGGTTAAATATGTCTCACAAATATCAGCCATAAAGATAGGTTTAAATATATTTAATAATAAATAATAAAAGAACAAGAAAATAATCAACACCATAACTACAGAGTTCAGGATCACAGGAAATATTTTAAATCAACATTGCAGGATAGTCTCAAATAAATACAGTAAACATCTAAACTAATATTTAATATATTCATATCAATATCTAAAAGATACCATGCCCTAGATAACTTACTTACAGAGCAAGGCAAATGCAGATGAGTGGATGTTCATGCTAGGTCCAAGACAAGATACAAAATGCAAAGTCTCTCTCTGAGAGAATTCTTAAATTACTATCAAACATTACTGCTGGGTCAGCTTAGATGACATCACTGTTTGTCACCTGCCTTCTGTTCCCAGGCTAACAGATACTAACAGAATTTTAATATTTCTATGTGAGAAGTGCATATTTCTCAGACTTTTGCAGAACTTGGAAGTCATAAAACAATGAAACGCTTTTATATTTGAAACCTAGTAGTTGCATTTCTTTTTAGACAATAGAAAAACCTCTAGCTCCAGACTGAAACTGAAAGATAACACAATCATAAAACAATTTCAACTTATTTTCTTGAAGTTTTGTAAGTTAACTCTGTGTGTTTCAGCTTCTACTATTAAAACATACATTTGCACAGGTATATACATTTATGTTCTTTTCAAACACTGTTCAATACACACACTCCTGCACCAGTAGTTTAACATACACATAACATATAGTTCTCTTACATTTGTAAGACAAGCATATGAATTATATTAATATTCACAAATGACACATAATTATTTACACAATTCCAGATAGCTGGGATGGCAGTATCATGCATATAAAACTGAAAAGTAGATAAAATATTAGCAAACATATTCTTCATCCTCAGCACATAGCAAAGAAAGAAACATTAATTTTAGAAGAATGTCTTGCCATATGGACAAACCACTGAGATTGACTAAGAACGCATTTCAAATTAATAAATCCTCCTAAACTCATTTAGATACTCAAACCCTGTGATGCTTGTTCTTACATGCAAAAAGCCCTACCAGGCCATATAGCTCTATGTGAAAAATTTGACAAATCCAGTATCTCCACACCATCTTCTACCCAGTTTTTAGACTTGCTCAGCATAAGATAAATTCACTCATACAGCTTAACCAACTCACCCTCTGGTAATTGAAAAATACCCAAAGACACATCTATAGGCAAACAACCCAAAGACACAGCTTTATACAAACCTAAAAAGGTCAAGATTTCTTTGGGTTCTTATACTGTTCCTTTTCCACTGGCATTCCAATGCATTTCACAACTCTAAAAAGCTTTGTGCACCATCCATCACTCCTTTCCTACACTCTTCCACCAGGAGAGAATCATCTAAATAATGAACTGCCTTTTGCCCAGAGAATCTTTACTCCCAAGTCCACTGCAGAACCAAAATGAACTTCTCAAAGGTTGACAGGGTACTGAACAATCCATAGGCATGCCCTTATCAAAATAAAAATCTGTCACGATGGCACATGCCTAGCATTGGCCAGTCCACTTTCTTGATAGGTAGCAAGTGAAAAACTGAATCCATTTCCAGTTTTACTAACCAAGTACTACTAAACTATGAATTACCTTAACCATATAATTTAAAGATGGTTACTGCACCCTTAATTCACCCTTGTTTATATGATAATTTACTGAAAAGCCTTCTGGAAATCAAAGGTAATGTATCAAGCGATACTTATCTGGTCTCTTTTTGAAGAAGAAACCTAATTGCGAAATCCTGTATTCATTAATCAGGGGAATAACCAAAGAACCAAATACCCTACCTGCCAGCCTGTAACTGATTTTAAGTTACTATATACTCACTCACAACCTTGCACTGATGATTTAATAACAATCCCTGTCAAAAGCCACCAGTTGCCTCCTTGGCAACTTCATTATCAGGACTGTCCTCCAAATAAGTTTCTAAGGCATCAGTTTTAATAGAGGAATGCCATGGCTGGTCACCAGTACCCTATGAATAAGGAATTGATCTCTCTGCCCTTATCACTACCTGTACCCTTAATATTATCCTCAACTACTATCAATGAACTAGTCTCTGGCTGTGGTCTTGGGGAAACATGACCCCCCCATCCCTACTCCTCACACTAACACATAACCATGCTATGCTTACCATTACAATATGAACAAGTATGTGCAGACCAGCAACTGGCCAACTAAATCTACCAGCATTAAATGCCCAAGAAAACTTATCTTTATTTTATCCCTTGTCTTGCACATTTTTGCAAGACTTCCTGCTTTATTATTCATAGTGCCTAACCTAGTGTCAGCATGATTGTTGTTCTGGCAAAGAGACCTATCCAATGCCTTCAGTTTACCAAAATGAGTGTCATATAAAAAGCAAATGCTTCCTTATCTTAACTACTGCATTCCTCTTATTTTCAAAGGAGTCTAATTGTGGAATGCCCTACCTGGGGTCATTCTTAAGGATCACTGCCATGAAATACACAAACTCTAACATCCAGTTGCCCAACAGCCTCATCCCGACTCTTTTCAGTTTTCTTTCCGCAGTGCAGCCAAATCCTATGATCGGGGATCTTCTGCCTCAGGGATTCACCAGGTCTGTCTGCATTAATAAGGTCAAAAACATCCATACATTTCCCTTAACAATGTTTTCATTCATGACTGGAGGTATATGATACATAATGGATATGCCCTGTCTTCCTCCTAAAAAGGGTTCTCCCCTTGCTGACTCAAGGTTGGTGTACCTTTTTCCCCTTTAGCTTCAACTAGCATTCTTATCTACTTGAATGGTAAATCAGACCCCCTCCTGATGCCTCTGCAGCACCCTCAGGTTAATTCAAATACCTACACATAACAACCTCCCATCCATGGTCCTATTCAGAGCCTAACCTCAAAAAAACCCATAGCGTCATTTTACCTACCCCATCTAAACCTTTGAAAACATTTACCAAATCATCTACTTCCAGGTTAACAGTAAATACAAATTGTTGCCTGCTTTGTTCTGTAGCTCTACCACTGTAGGTGTGACCTTAGTTTCTGGCTGCTTGGGTGACCTTCCCCTCTGCCTCTTTGATCCTACCACCTGTGTTCAATCCACTGGAGACCCCCCCCACCCACTTATTCATCCTTCTTGTCTGCTTTATGGTGTACTTTATTCTGCCTAATGCTCCTTGCGTGATAACTCCAGAAAGAGGACTGCTGCTTGGAAAGGAACAGATTCCCTCTTCTTCTGAAATTCTACTACTTTAAACACCCTACAAATGAAAATACCTAATGCTCCAATGTAAATCCCACCAGATGAAGACATTTTGCTGGAAATAAACCATTATCAAAAAGCTCCCTGAACCCTCACCTATATGCTTACCTACTTATATCTTTCTACTAAAACTGTAACAAAAACTCCCCTCCCCCTTATGCTTTATTATATTTAGAAATGTCTTACTCAGATTTGTGAGCATATAAGTCCTTGAGCTTGGCCCATTTTCCTACCTCTACCAACCTAAACATTATTAAAGAAACTCAGCTTCAACATTCCAGCTGGTGAGCTAAACAGCCTGCCACCCAAGTGCCATACATTTTGTAGAGGCCCCCATTCTTCCTCTGTCCTTGACATCAGAATCCTGAACACAGCCATGAAAGAAAAAAAATATCAAAATCAGGAGCAAATTATTTATAAACAATACACCTCTAAACTAACAACACTGACAGAGTGAGAGATTTGCCTTACCCACACCTACTGAAATCATAAAAAACAGACTAGCTCTTAATGCATAGTAGGATTTAACCATAGCTCTACTTTCCATCTCTATAATGAGACTAACCCTGATAATGTGGAACACATGATTATAATGTGGGACAGTTACTAACAGCTTACTAACAACTTCATTTAGGAACCTCATAGGAATGTCAAAATGTGCTGCATCATTCTTATAAACTTTGCTTTTGAAGAAGTATATTTCCATATCAGTTAACATACATAGCAGCTAAAGGAAGACATAGCTGTGAATTTGTGACAGATCCTTTCAATGTGGGTCTGGAAGAAACACAGACTTTTTAAGACTCAGCATGAAGAATGTTCCTTTTACTGCGGTAATGTTGACAGGTATGCATACACCTTGGTTAGCCTGGCTGAAACCACCTCTTACAACAAATGGGTCTACCTGTTATTACTGAAAACCCACTTCACCAAACTTCAAAAAAAAACAGGATGACTTCACTGAACACTTACTTTCACAAACTCTTGGATCACTGGAATTTTACTCCACAAAAGGAAACACTTGGCTATGATGGTGAACTTTGTCCTTTTAGCCACTGTGATGTTATTTTTGAGTTGGTATATTTAGTTAGGGGGGTGTATAGGACAACCCCCCCTACTTGGCTGGGTTTGATTTGCTTCAGTTTCTTTATTTAGTCATGGTGGCCAAGTGGTTCCTTTCCCAGAGTAAAATTCCGGTGATCTGAGAGCTTGTGAAAGTAAGTGTTTGGTGAAGTCGTTCCAGTTTTTTGAAGTTCAGTGAAGTGGGATTTTGATAATAACAAATAGACCCCAGCAAAAAATCTATATCTGAAGCAGAACACCAGGTATCATATAAAAACCTAACCTGTTTTGAAGTGAGGCTGCAAAGGGTTAGGAACCCTTACCTGTCTGCATTTTGTCCTTTCCATTGCATGTACCCTTCATTGCTCTGCATCAGCTTCCAAAAATTGTTCACCCATCGTCTCTCCCCAATATACTACTACCCTTTTCTTGACTACTTTATTTTTTCATTTATTTCATGTATAATCAATAACCAATGTGTTTCCTGAATGCTCACAGGATCTTACTTATGATAACAAATGATAAGAAGACCAGAGTAATTGCAATGGTCCAGTTAAGCCCAGAGGTGCTCTGACTTACCACCAATGCTAGTCATGTCCCAGGCACACATAGGAGGAGCTGAAACTGCAACTGCCTTCCTGAAAAGGCCTGCATGCTGCAATAATACATCATATTGCCTGCCTGTCTACTCCCTCAGCTACCAAATCATGCTAATAGCACATCCTCGGTAAGGGCCTGTTTCATCCACTCTCATGCCTCCTTGTAGCCAATATAAGTTCTTACCTGTTGTAAATTATTAAATTGCTGCTGACACTTTTTCATAAATATATATATATATATATATATATATATATGTGTGTGTGTGTGTGTGTGTGTGTGTGTGTGTGTGTATATATATATATATATATATATATATATATATATATATATTTATTTAAATAGGGGAGGGGAGGAAGTATGATGAGCCTAGCCAAGTCTCACTACTTTAAAAAGTCTTTGACCCCCTCAGTTCAAAGATTTTAACGTGCAAGCACATTAAAGTGGACTTAACTGACATACTGCTTCCCTATACTCTGACTGTGCCACAAACTGGCACCATAAACTGATGATAAGCCTGATGATAAGCAGGAAAACCAGATTATTGATGAGGGGAATGAGGGGATTCAAAATTAGCCACATAACTAAATTCATAGCCTACCTCATGTTCACCAACCACCACCACCCATAATATTACCACTAACACTTCCCTACTAATTTGCTTGGCCCATCAGCCATGGTATCACATTACTATCTTTATTCTACTCTCCAATATTTTACCCTATCTATCACTGCCTGTATTAATCAAGTAAACGTACAACCATATCATGCTACACTTACCTAGTAAGCCCAACACATATTCCACAATTACCTTTACTCTTCAGTCACCCAATAGCTGCTTAGCCTAGCTTGTCAGTCACTGGTAAACATTTCTGCATGCAAACAATGTAGACAAAGAGGTTGGCAAATTACACTTCTGTCCTTAAATACCAAATCCCCTTCTCCTAACTAAAACTCATTCTATCATTACCTCACTTCGTATTTCCTAACTCTGAATGAACAGCCTAACTCCCAAAATCCTTCATTCATTAAATTTACTTGGCATATATTCAAGGTCAAATATATCTCCCAGCAAACATTTATTAGGAGTAATGTGCATTCCATTACAGTTTATAAAGCATTATAATATTGCAGTACATGGACAGCTATGATTAAACTCCAATATTGGGAAAATAAGCTATTTAAGTACTACTCTAGCTCAAGACGCAATGTTAACAGTGCCTAGAAAGTGCTTAACAATTGTTAAGCACTTTTCTAAGCGGCATTAATACTGGGTCTCACTCTATTCACTAAGCACTGACAGCTGCAGCTGACAAATGACAGCAGTAGAAGTAAGAACTAATTCATTTTTGCTTCCTGTGTATGCCTCTCAACTGTTCAGGAAATTATCTCATATTTTTGCCCTGTCCTTTGTAAACTTGATTATGTGGAAAATCACTAAGAGTCACCCAGTCAAAAATGCCAGAAACAGAGTTTCATAGTCCTTAATGTTCAATCAATAATACTAATGGAAAGCCTATCATTATGTTAACATATTTATGTGAAGAACAGTGTTATTTAAAAACTCTCCCTGGTTTTGTTTCAATGTCATGCCCACAAATATAAACAAATAAGATGAAAGGCATGCTGCTGCTGTCTGTTTGACAGTGCTTCCTAAGGGTTTTATGAGAAAAACACTGCGTTTTTTTACCCAGTAGTACATGGGACAGATAAAGTTCCATGCACTGTAATGAATTATAACTGGGTCTCCTCTCAAAATGTTTAATTTTGTGTTCTTGACATGGATGCCAAGATTCACATCTCAAGCTTTACTCTCAAGGTGAATATCTTGGTGGTACCCATGTCTCAAATGCAGTCATAATCCTCCATGATCCCATAAGAACTGAATTATAAATGTGGACTTTCAACCAGCTCATTTTCTGATAACCAAACTATCATTCTGACTTTTCTTGCAAGCATTTCCCGAAAGCATACACAGATCTTTAGCATTACAAATGACTGTTGCTTCTGTTTTTGCTATATGTCATCTACAAGTATTTCCTGTCAAGATGGTTCACTCTTCTCTTTGTATATATTACTTCACTATTGGGTTTATAATGCAATGGTGGAACTAGACCTCCATTACTAAGTTAGGGTACGATTAAAGTTTGTGAAATTATCATTTTTTCAATCTTTGGTGTTAGGTAAAAGTGTTCTTCTCATCACCATCAATGCGCTAAGAATTTACTCCTGCAATTCACACAGATTCATATGCATTGATAGCATATCTAAATAACACTGTCAATTATTTTTTTACTAGACCCATTATTCTTACTACTATTGCAACTGTCTAGGTATCTTTCTTCAACACTGCTCTCATTTCTGTCTACAAATCCTGTTATTTTATACCTTTGTGTGTCTCTCTGTATGTAATTACTGACTGTAGCAATTTCAGTGATCAATGCTACTTCTGTCCTTTTCTCCTGGACTACTATATCTGGTTTTCTCTCATTTTTTTAACTGTTGGTAATGGGTGATCCCATGTGACATTAACTTCAGCATTCTCTACAATTCTTTGTGGTTCATGTTTTCAACACTTTTCAGCTACTTTGATATTGTATTGCTTGCACAATTCCTAATGCAATAGTCTTGCCACGTTATTGAGCCTTTCACTATACAGACCTTCTGCCATGAGTGTGCCACATCCAGCAACAAGATGTGTGACTGTTTGCAGCACTCTTTTACAGAACCAATATTTTTGTTCCTCCCACATGTTCAGTGAACTTTTTAAACCAATATATACATAGTCCACTATCCTGGGCTGCCATTATTATCCTGTCCTCTTTTTGTTTCAGTTCACCTCTCCTTAACCATTTTTGTATCAAATCTTGATCAACATGAGGTTGTTGCAGCAGATCTGCATCCTTGTCATAGTTTTTATGCATTTTCCACATTCCTTTCCTTCTCATCTGATCCTCATCCTTATATTCTTTCTTTTGCTTTTTGACACATTTAGTTCCTGTCTGATTTTTGTCTACTTCTGTTTTGATTTCCATTTCCACTTGATACTGACGTGTTTCTGTTAAACTAAGAGGGAAGTCATCTTAGATTTCTTCACCTCATGTTTTAAAACTTTTACTATGTTAGGATCAGATGAGGTCAGCAGATAATGTAGTCCCATGACTGCAGATCTATACATGTAATCAATTTTGAGGAGACATATGCCTCCTTCAGAATGAGAAATATATAATCTTGGCATACACTGATTTTTTTATATCATTTGATAAGCATGAAGTATAATTTTTCTTGTTTTCCTGTCCAACTGATACAATATATTTTGGAGCCAGTTAGTCAGCCCAAAACAGAAATATAGAACAGGAAGAGCAAATTGATTTGTAGCTTAGACTGTATTCATAAATGTCAAGACTGCTTTCAATATTATTTTTAGTGTTCTACAGTATTTCTTACTGAACTTTATTAAAATTTGTTCATGTGTTGGTGATCCTTCATCAGTTCTTAGACATTTATGCACTCCATCCTGCTCAAGTTCCTATTTATCACATTCATGTCCCAGACTGATATTTTTTGGTACTGCAACTTTCCTGAATTTAAACATTGCTGTACCATATTTATCAAGACAAAATGACACTCTTATATCATCTGTAAAGTTTTAACATCTTGAAGTTGTGCTTTCAACTCCTCATATGATGAACTATACAGTTTTACATTATCCACAAAAAGTACATGAGAAGTATTTAAATAAGATTATTTTCTGTGAGCCAAATTGTAACCATCACTTATGGGGGAATTTAATAAAGCCGACATGTTTTTTTCCATGTAGGCATCATGCTGTGCTGCTAACATGGCCATGAACATTTTTAATCCAGCAAGCAGATAGGCAGCCCTGCCAACCCCGTGTGAGTGACCACAGTGTACATGGAAAAAGTCCATGTACACGACTGTAGATGGAAAAAAAGGGGCTGTAAAAATGTAGGTAGATAGACAGAAGTGGCATAGCACACACAGATGTGAGCAAAACTATTCTGTGTGTTTTCAAAAAGTTACATTACATATGTTAAAATATTTTTTTTAAATAATCTTTGCATGTTTGCATGGCGCACCACATTGCACAAACATGCATTATAAAAAAATGTAGAAAAATCAAATATTAATATCATGAGATAGAAATGTATTACAGAACCTTGTGTGCAGTATCTACAATGGTGCATTGGTGCTGTTGCTAATGCAGAAGGGCTTGGAAGTGTGCAGTATCCAGGTTGTGAGCACGTATCCCTATGCAAATGAGGTGGAGTTACTGAATAGCATAATGAGGTAATGGTGTCTGCAGATCCCATCCGTGAAGACAGTAAACCATGTTGGTGTCCACAGAGGAGGTAGCTGACATCAGGACAGGGTGTGTCCACTAAAGTCTGAGCTGATTGGAGCATAGCTGCTCCTGTTTGCAAGGCACTCTGCTATGCTGTGCCTGCAAGTCTGGGGGTGGTGTGTGCACTGACTGCTAAGAATTGTTTACCTACAGGGTGCATGTTAGCAAGGTGTGCTACAGTGCTCAGAGTATCTAAAAGGCCAATGATGTATTAATTTGTGCTGATCCTTGTTTAACTTAAACTAGGGCAAATATATGATGTCAATGATATATTAGGCAGGTGCAATGCTTCATAAGTAGCCAATCACACAGGCAGCACCTACAGTAGAGCACTATAAAGTATGCATACACCCTACAAACTGACTTTCCCCCATACTATGCACCATTGTTGTAGATACATGGAATTTTAACTGAAAGAATGCTAGGGGCTGCTGCAGGTCTGCTACATTTGTATGTGTTAGATGTTGAGTCAATGCTGCTGCTTCTTCTGCTGCTGACTATAGGGCTAGGCAGAAAAGGAGAAGCATGTTCAGGCCCAGGATAGCCTTCCTAAAGCTACATGAGCTGGAGATTGTAGATTGCTACAGGGCAGACAGAGACATACTACAAGAACTCATTGAGCTCTGCCACCCTCAACTAAGGCCCAGAGCCAACAGAGGGGAACCCATTCCAGTGGAAATAAAGGTATGTGTAGCCCTTAGGATAATAGCCACAGGTACCTTCCAAAGACCAACTGGGGACATAATGTGGGCTCACAGGCATCAGCATCCAGGGTACTCCAACAGTTCCTGGACACCATGCTACCACATGCCTGTTGTTACATTTATTTTCCCCTCACCCCTGAGGTGAGAGACAGCAATTTGCATCACTTCTACCGTGTAGCACACTACCTTGATGTACTGGGTGCCATAGATTGCACTCATTTCCACATCAAGGCACCACCCAGTAAGGAGGGTAGAATCTACATTAACTACAAAGGGATACCACTCCATCAACTGCCAGGTCATGTGCAATGCCCAGGGCATTATCATGAATGTATGTGCTGGCAGCCCTGGCAGCTATCACGACTCCCATATCTGGCACACATCACAGCTGTACCAGATGCTTGCTAGGGGTGACATCCCACATGGCCCTTTAGTGGGGGATGCTGGCTAGACACTGGAACCGTGGATGATGACACCCAGCAGAAAAGCACAAACACCCATGGAAGAATAACATAATGAGGCACACTCACAAACTAGGAACATAATAGAACATGTGTTTTGGTTGCTGAAGTCACGGTTCCACTGCCTCGATATATATGGTGGAGCCTTGCAGTACTCTCCAGCCACATGTGCACATATGTTCACATTATGTACCATGCTACACAATATGATCCTGTGGAAGCAGCTGCAGCAGGATCAGCACAGGGAAGGGGTGCACAGCCTGCCACCTGTGCCTAGATCACCACAGCCATGCTCACAGGAATACTCAGAGGAGGAGCCCCCAATGATGTCCCTGTAGGCAGACTTAGGCATGCCCAGTATGCCCTGGCATTGGGAAAGATACAACATGTAGAACATTCACTGACAACCTAGGGCCCTAGGGGCTGACACCTTACTCCTACTCACATACATATATTAAAATAGCTGATGCCAGGCAACCCACATAACCTCTACCTATCCAAGTATTGACTGTGTACCATATGCATCAGACAGAGTCAGCCCTGAACTACAGTTCTGTCGACTGCTGCATTCTCAAGGTAAGTCTCTAACCTACGCACTAATTGTAAGGATTACTATAATAAGGCATCATATGTATGGATCTGCTGCTGTTATGCAAGGAAATATAGTGGGCTGTTTGGTCAGAGTTAACATCCACATGGGACAACTGATACTCAGTCCAATAGTATGTGTTCCTTAATTTTCACTAGGCCTCATGGTTGGAATATTCACAACAACAGGCAAGGCAGATGTTAAACAGTGGATGCACATTATATTTGAACTACTTTCTACCCAAGCTGATCATGTGCTGTTGTTCCCCCACTCCCAACACAACAGTGTAGCCATATAACCACTTTAACAGAAAATCAGCTGTGGTATATCAGTGGACCAAGCAATCGCAGGGCTGTAACACAGATAGTGCTCACACACTGTATCATATGTATGCTGTTAATTGTGTGATGAATGACCTTTCTCTCTCTAGCAACCTGTGTGGCTCAGTGGACTAGGGAAGCTAGCCTGGATGATGGTATTGATGGCTCTAATCTGAAATTACTCAGATCTTTTGCATGTGAGGTAGTAGTATGTTGTTTTATCTCACAGAATGTCATACCTCCCAACCTCTTAGTGCAATAAATCTGGGCAAAGCCAGAAAGCCTGTGGGACAAAGATCCAAACACAGAGACAGAGTTTAGATATTGGTCACATAAACATAGACAGTTGCTAGAATTAAAAGTGCTGCAGTAGTACATATTTTCTGATGTATATAAAGTCTGACACACAATTGTTTGTCTGTAGTTTGTAGAAGGCATTGATGTCAACATTCAATAAAGCACCAGAAGACAACAAATGTGTAAGGAACAGACCAAACGTATGAGAAGAACTCTGGACATTCTGTGAAAATCAGGACAGTTGAGAGGTATGCAGACTGTCAGTCTGTTGGTGGTGTAACATTACCAACCTCAGTTACATATTTAGTACAGCAGACAGCTGGGGAATGCTGTGGACATTTTGAGTGAAGTGCAGTACTGCAGGAAACAAGGCTGGATGTTAATGTCTGTAATATACAAAACCCCGGAATGGAATACAGGTAGGTGTGGTCTGGAGTCACATTATAAGTACTGACAGTCCCACTGGGCATGCCTGTACACTAGTGAAAATGAGCTGAATTCTGTTGGACCTTCATTGAAATGACCTGTTATGTATAAATGTCTATACATACAGACAGGGTTCCTAATAGAAGCTCAACTGGTTAGGGTGTCAAATGTTAAAACGTCGACTCCTAAACAACGAAAGCTTAAAATCGCGAATGGCCATTTTTTCCTCAGGAAAGAATTTGCTTGGCTGTTATCTGGGATTTGCCTTTTCCCCATTGTAGAGCGATCTTGGAGTTGATATATTTAGTTAGGGGGGTGTGGGGTGCAAATCCCCCCACTATGTTAGGGTTTGGAAGTTTATTTTAATTTGCAGCGGACTAGAAAATTCTTTGCAGAAGAAAGAATTTGCATATGTGACCGTTCGCTATTTTAAGCTTTCACCGTTTAGGTGTCGACGTTTAGGCATTCGACAACCTAAGCAGTCGAGCTTGTAATATAGACCCATACTGACATATATGTATATATATATATATATATATATATATATATATATATATATATATATATATATATATATATGTCTGTCAATATCTCTCTCTCCCATTCATAGTATATCTATTGCTATGTAATGTCAAATAAATACATACTGATATATATATATATATATATATATATATATATATATATATAGATATACAGTATATATTAAAATGATACATAGATTCCGCCCATATGTCTACGTAACACATATACATATAATAAAATGATACATAGACACCCCATATGTCTGAATAACACAGATACATAAAATATACACACACACACACACACACACACACACACACACACACACACACACACACACACACACACACACAGCAACATTTATATTTATATATATATATATATATATATATATATATATATATATATATATATATATATATATATATATATATGGCTCCCCTTTAGAAGGTCGAACAGCTGAAATCTTGAAATGCATATGGTCGAGACCATATGCTTGAAATTTCCACAGCTCGACCTTCTGAATAGGGATTGGCATACAGCGCAGAACGGGAGATTTCCCTTTCTGCACTCTAGTCTGATCTTGGAGTTAGAATAAATAAGTAGCGGGGTGTGGGGGGGTGCAGGGGAGCTTGCCCCCTGCAGAAACACTGTTTTGTGCTTTCTTGCTTTTTTTTTTTTACCCTTTCAAAAGGTCGAACTTCTGAAATTTGAGCATATGGCTTCGGCCATATGCATTTTGAGATTTCAGCCGTTCGACCTTCTGAAGGGGAACCATATATATATATATATATATATATATATATATATATATATATATATATATATATATATATATATATATATATAGATATAGATATATATCCCTGTTATATACAGAAATATGTGAGTGGATGTCTGCATTTTCTGACATACCCTAATAATGATGAATAAATTTCACTATCACACAGCCATAATGTTGCTCAAAGGACCTAAACTAATGGCAGAACAGTACATAATCCACCTACCTAAAGACATCTATGCCTGCTGCATTTAACCACATAGATAGACACAGGTGAGCTGGTAGTGTAATATATAATGGTGTCAACGAGCATATAGACAGGGCACACTTCCCATGACCACAGTGTCAACTATCTAATTCAAGCAGCCATATATGGCCATACTGGTAACTGTACACCCATGGCTAGGATAACAACAGTTATCTCACTGCTAGGATACTAGATGCAGAAAAAACTACAAACCAATATCAGTCTGTAGGCCACAGATACTGTTCAACACAAGCCTAGTTTGTGTAATGCACAAGTACTGTGCCTGCAATCACATGCACCACAGACTTAAGCTGTGGCACATGAGATAAGTACTGCGATCTATAGTGTATAATCCTAGACAGGTAGGGGTTCCACTCTCACTGAACCCCACTTGGGGTATGTGTGTGTGTGTGTGTGTGTGTGTGTGTGTGTGTGTGTGTGTATATATATATATATATATATATATATATATATATATATATATATATATATATACACACACACACACACACACATACATACATATATACACACACACACACACACACACACACACACACATACACACACATATATATATATATATATATACACACACACATACTGGTTATGCACTTTTTGGGTCCATAACTTGCTGCTGGCTTCCAAAATGCCCTCTTCTACAAGGCCTGATGATGTCAGCCACCTTAATATTACCAACTGAGAATGCAGTTTCAGACCTAAGCCATGGCACATGTGATAAGTACTGTGATTTATAGTGTATAAGCTTATATAGGTTAGGGTTGTAATCTCACTTTATCCAACATGGTGCATGTGTATATTCATAAGGTATAGGTATGATAACCTTTGTATCTTAGACATAACTAGGATTTTGCATCATTTTATTTGTAATGAGTGATGTGGCCCCCCAAATGACTGACCACAACAAGGCTTGCTGATATCAACAACATTATATGTTGTAAACTAATATGAGTTGTGTTGTGTGCATCAAGTTCTGTGATCTGTAGTGTGTACCAATACATAGGTAAGTGTCCTAATCTACATACAGCCAACTTGCAGTATGTGTGTGCCTTGGCATGTCCTATATGCAGTGAGTGGAAGTGGTGCTAACCTGAATGTGGCCATTTTTGTGTCTGAGGCTGCTACAGCAGTATACATCATGTTATGGAGTCATAGGACATGTGAATTTAACTAACATGATGGCCATACAGCCCTTACAATCAGATACATCTGTATACTCCTCTGTACAGGACTAGCACATATTGCCTCAGTCCAAAAGGGACTCAGGCAGATGCTGTGTGTTGAGATGATGGATGCCCAGTCAATCAAACAGATAGCATGTGCTGAGGTTCACTGAGGTGCTCTGTGCACCATTAGGCAGGGTCTGTTTCAAGAGTGTGTTTATGTCTACTAGACAAATGTTTCCCACAAGCATGTAGTACTAACATCACACAGTAGGTTAATGTTCTTACAGTGAGTCACCCATCTACTATGCTCCGTACAGATGGGCAGCATATGCACTCCAGCAAGATCACACATTGCCCTGTAACAGGCCTTATCACAAATTAAGAATGCGTGAGTACACTGACTGCTGCCATTGTCCTTGGTAGACTGTAATACAGATGTCAACCTAAGGATCCATGCACGTATACTGCTGAACCTTGCTGAAGTCACATTTCTACTGTGCTGCCATGCCATGCTGTGCCACTTTACTGCCACTGTGTGTCCATAGGTTATCTTCCAAATCCTGGAACAGAAAAATACACAGGTCCATGACATATCTGTCATTGTGAAACAATACTGCTAGTACAACATCATACAACATAAGGTCCACAAAAGTATGTTGCATACCTGTGTCTCGCAGTAACTAAGGCTGAAATATAAACCCAACATATTATTAATAGGAGACTCCATTGTGAGACACACAGATGTGCCCCTCACCAAGCTAGATAAGGAGAAAGTCATGGTTAGTTGTTTGTCAGGTGCAAGAATATGCCCTATTACCCATGCACTCAAGTCTCTCAACAACACCTACTGTTATGACTCTGTTATAGTCCATGTTGGTGTGAACAACTTGAGATGTGCCTCCCTGGACTACATGAATAGAGACATTATATAGCTCACTGAATATGTGTCCCAGGCAATTAATTTCCTAGCCTTAGCAGCATTCTACTGTCACCCAGAATGATGCCTCAATGCAAATAGAAAAAGATTGACTTTAACAATTGGCTTAGCTTCTGGTGTCATTCCAAGGGAATCTAGTATCAGACAGCCTGGGAAGACATGACTGACAAACCATGATGCTTTGCCAGAGATGGCCTGCATTTGTCTCCCTTGGGCTTCGGGCTTCTGCAAAGGCTCTTGCCATCCCCATAGTGCCTTTTTAAGCAATGCCATGAGGTCAGAAATACCAACATGAACATTTCATCAAAATGCAAATTAAATGTCATGTTGCAAAATGCTAGGATTCTAAACATGAAACTGTAATCATTGCAAGTATTCATAACCCTGGAAGATGCTTACATTTGTGGAGTCATAAAAACCTGGTTCAAAGCTGCGGAGAGCACCCTTACCATACCAGGTTACTCATTCTATTATATATTCAGACCCAAAAACCATGGTCAGCAAAGCAAAAGGAGGTGGGGTTGCAATATATATAAAAGACATACACACCTCATGGCTGGTCAAAAAGTGTGATGCACATGAGACACTCCAGGTGCAGTTAAGCATTGACAGGACCCCTATTCAAATTATAGCTAGCTAGAGTCCCCCAACTTTGACTTGAGATGCCCAGTCCACCTATCTGGACCTCTTCAAATCTATCAAGATCCAACCCTTTACCCTGATCCTGGGTGACTTTAACTATCCAACCATAGATTGGAAGAGCGACTCATGCCAAAACACAAATGCCCAGGGACTCCTTGATTTCACCAATGCAAATGCCTTGGACCAGCTGGTTGACAGCCCCCAAGAGGTGAAAATATCTTGGACTTAGTATTAACCAATATGAGTAACCACTGCAGAATCCCTACAGTGTCATCCTCCATGGTAAGTTCCAACCACAAAGTGGTCACTTTTGAAGCCACCTTCTCCCCTGACCACCCCCTAGATAGGGTCAAACAAGCTGATTATGACCACCTGAGGGAATGTATAAACAGCTTCACAGCTCCCTCCCCCTCGATAGGAACTGGCACATTTCTTCAAACCTACACCAAAGTGCTATACAAGCACTTATATATCTGCATGGAATCAGGAATACCCAAGAAGACAAAATCCTCCTCCTCAAGGAAAAGTAAACCTGTCTGGTGGACATCTGCAATAAATAATCTCTAAAATAAAAGGAAAAACCTGCTGTCTAGGACCAAGAAGGAACAGGTGCCTAACTGGAAGCAATCTCTCCTCATTCTGAGCAAGCAAATAAGAGCACTAGTGAAATCCTCCAAAGGAAACTTCGAGTCCAAACTGGGCATATCTGCTAAAGACATTCACAAGGCTTTTTTCACATATGTCCACAATATCAAGGGAAGCACCCAGATCTGCTCAGAACTGGTGATCAAGGACACCACATGCACAAATGCTATAGATGTAGCCAACCTGCTGGAAGACAGGTTTAGTGAAAACTTCACCCCTCTGTCTCTCCATCAGTAAATGAAGACATTCCTCCACTTATCTCTAGGGAGCAAGTTATCGCTGCCCTCTCAAAGGCAAAAATACAGCCTCCATGGGACCAGATAACATCCCAGGCTGCATCCTACATGAACTCAGACAGGAACTTGCAGCACCATTAGGCACCTTATTCAACCAAAGCCTGACTACTGGCTTCATCCCAGCTGAGTGAAGGACAGCCACTGTCATCCCTTTGCACAAAGGTGGAGCATCAACCGATCCAGGAAATTATAGATGTATCAGCCTAACTAGCCTGATCTGCAAGGCCATGGAGCAGATTATCATGGCCCTCATTAACAAGGACATTGGCAACCTCTAAACACTTGATCCCACACAGTTTGGTTTCATCAAGTGGAGGTCATGCCTGTTAAATTTGGTTGACTTCTTTCAGAAAGTCACCAAAGCCATGGACAAGGGGAAGACAGTGCACACCACCTACGCTGACCTGGCTAAAGCCTTTGACACTATTTCCCACTCAGGTATAATAGATAAAGTCTCTCAACTAGGCATCAATCCATATGTTATCAGAGGGGTAGAAAATTGGCTCACTGATAGAACCCACCTAGTCAAAATAGGGGAAGCCACCTCAAGCAGTCAACCCATAACAAGTGGTGTACCCCAGGGAATATTCATGGAGCCTTTGTTGTTTGGGATATACTTTTCTGAGGAGCAGGTAAAACCAATGGGGTACGGCTGACCAAGTATGCAGATGACTACAAGCTGGGCACTGCCATTGGTTCCCCTAGTGATGTGGACATCCTGCAAGAGGGACTCACCCAAACATATAAATGGTGCCAGAAACCTGGCCTCAAATTGAATGCCAAAAAATGCATCATCATCCCCATTGGGGAGAGTGATGTCTCCACAAATTATTACATTAATAAAAGGTCCTAAGCATGCAATAAGTCATGAGGGACTTGGGCAGCCAGGTTGAGAGCAAACTGACTTTTGACTACCGTATTACCCCCATTGCATGGAAAGCTTTATACATAGCCCACCTCATTAGTAAGGGTATCTCATCAAGGGACAAGGTGGTCATAACATCCCTGTATTCTTCCCTTATAAGACCCATTATTGAAGACAATGCTCCTTTTGGCATGTACCTCACAAAGCACATGTAGCAACTGGAAAGACCAAAGAGGTTCCTTACCAGTAGAATCCAGGGTCTCAAACATCTACCCTACACAGATAGGCTAAAGGCCCTGTCCCTCTTCTCAGTCTCCTACAGACTCCTCAGAGGTGACCTCTATCTGGCATACAAGGCAATCTCAGACCTGGCCTTGATGGGACTGCTGCTTATCCACAAGTCAAGCTCCACTCGAGTAACCCGCATGCATGACCTCAACTTGATCTGTGACATCAATAGGACTTAGCAGGACAGATTTGTATCCCAGAGACTCCCCCTTCTGTGGAATAAACTCCAGCTCCACATCAAGCAGAGTACTTCATTAACCATTTTTAAGCACAGTCTGGATAATTGGATGGGGAACAGAAAATACACCTCTTGGATTCCATCTGTGTCCCTACTGGACAGGGGCGTCAAGTGCTGACTTATTGGAACAAGGGCTAAATTCTTGGCTAGGTTTGTAAGGGCCTCAGGGTTAATAGCCTAGTAACTTTCTATGATCCTATGATACTCACGTGCCAGCTTACAGTGTATGTTGGTGACCACTACAAGTGGCATGGCAAAACAATACTGCATTACACAAGTACATGTCAAGTAATATAGTCACCCTGTACATCAGACACATAGCTTCATTCTCCTGCATTGACGGGAAGGATGACAGGGATGTGGCAGAGGTATCACCACTTCCACAAAGTGATATGTGGGGATGCTGGAGACCTAGGCTGGCCCAAATGGTTGACAGCATATGTGTGAGTCAGGAAGGCGAGTGGGGTAGATGGACCATGGAGAGCTGCCATCTGTGTCTGTAGGTGACCTGCACATGACAGTGGTGTGTGAATGTGTGCATATACACAGTCAAGCTCAGTGCTAGCCCTACATGTGTGTATGTTGGACAGCTTTGGACCATACATGGTAGAGTTGACAGTTCACCGTCTCCAACCCTGAACAAGGCAACTGGCTCTGCCTGGGGTTGCAGTAGCATCACCATGCCTAAGGTCAGTCGCAATGCTAGTCCCTGATGGTGACTGCTGTCTACTGGGTCCATGTCCCCATGGGACTACCCAGGACCATGTGCTCATGGCATGCAACATTGTGATGTGGACAGCACATGCCCCTCTGCAGTACTGGATGTATAGCAGATGGTGTTGCTGACTTACATCCACAGGTCTAATGCCCAACTCCAACCACACGTTCCAGCACAGAAGATGTGTGATCCAAGACAGACACTGTCTCAGCCCACTGTCTGTCCACTTCATCAGTGAACTGATCCAGGGTGTCCCCAGTGCGGTGGAGGCAGTCACAGATGTCAGACTGCACTGCATCCATAACCCTAAGCATACATCTGGTTCTCCTTTCAGAATGTGCTTGTGCCTCCATGATGGCCTGAAACATGTGCAGAGTGACCCATGATGTGACACCTGCAACAGGTGGTGGATGGGCATCATTCCTCCAATGAGAACCCCTGTCAATCCGTTTATGTGGGACCTCGCCAGATCTCTGGCTATGGCCAGTGTCTACACTCACTGAAACCACAGTTGCCACACTGGCCTGTTCAATATCTCCACCCTCTGATTGTCAATATTTGAGGCCTGTGGGGACTGGGTATGTATGGGCATACTGACTGTGTGAGGTGACTATGCGGGAAGAAGAGGGATATCAACCTCTGAGACAGACTCTGCCCCAGACAACCCCATCTGTGCCTCATTGTGGTGACCATCATCATCAGAGTATGAAGAGGCACTGACATCGGGTTGTGTGGGGGAGAGACCCCAAGCCCCCTGGTCGCCTATAGAAACCAAGACAAAAACAGTGCATTACTACCTGCACTATTATGTATGGAAAATCCACAAAGAGTCATAATAATGAGGATCCATAACAGAATTACCAGTCTCACATCTTCTCATCTCCACTTTCATGAACAACAGACTTCCTCATAACAAAATGCACATTAGACTCAAGACCTTTATAACAAGCACGTCAGGTATATCACATGACACTTGACCAGTGCAGTGTACCTTTTAGGTATGCAATATGGCACTATACCTGATAAAACAACACATATAAACCAGTATACCTATCTTAACAAATATATACAAATACAAGTTTCAATGCATAAGGTATGTACCATCGACCTTTGGTTTTCACAAGGCATGTCAGATTAATTGTCTCATGTACACCAGGAGACTTAGTCACTTGGAGTTATAACTGCAAAAGGGTTTCTGCTCATTCAGCTACATGCTTGTGATTACCATTTCAAGGAACCATAGATAACTGTTCCAGACTGGAACATACTGTATAAACATTTTCCTCTGGTTACACACAACACTAAGTGTAAATAGGGAATTATCCTGGTCCTTAACCTAAATAGCATATACATATTCCATAACAAAACAGTATCAAGCTTACCAGGAGCAGAACCATGGCCTTGGACAACTCCTGACAGACCTGTAAAAAGGTGAGGGTGAGGTGATTTCACTACCGCCACATGTTGCAGCACAACAGGGTAATACCTGCATATATTTCACATATATAGTAGCTACTGTATTACTTGATGTAATGGTGACATTCTGAGTATGAGTGTACAACTGAGCTTAATCCTCCCCACAGTACATAGACCTGACACCCACATAAAGGTATGTATAGCCTGACAGGATGACTGCTACAGTATTACAAATATTATCACAGTAAGCCTATCTGCATACTCCTCTGCTGTGGACATTGTGGCACCCACCTCCATGATGTATGGTCAGATGGATGCCTAGGAGCTATAGTGTGTCCCTAGGTTCACCAGGAATTCCTCAGGGCCATGAGTAGTTGTTCCATTGGAGGCCACCCACTGGTGATGACATGATCCCTGGCTACATCAGCTGCCCTTCATTATGCAGCATTCACTATTTCTGTATCACAGTGTTGAACCTGCTCATATGTTCTGTCCTGGTGGCCAATCTCATTCATATCCCAGACAAGTCTGCCCACAATACAGCCTGCAGTTCCCTGTTATGCCTCCCCCCTGGATAGAAGGATGTGATGATGTTGCCATAGTCCTTGAAGTATTAGTTCATTCTCTGCATCTGCCGTCTACGATACATTAGTCTTGAAACACACCAAAAGGAAAACACATTACAGGATCAAATACATGGATGTCCACTATGTACAGATACAGCAAGAACAAAATGGCCAGCATTATCCACTGCTTGCTCAGACATGTCATACCCACAGTGAGACAGCATACTATTTGTGTGGATACAATGGAGATAGTATCATTATGGAAGTAGTTCCCTGTGTGCCATGGGAGATTCTGCTGTATGATCATTCACCCAATGCTCTGGTCCTCTGTGGTGTGTCCCATATGGCCAGCCACCCAAAAATATGTCATAAGACCAGTGCCAGACAAATAGCAGTGTATTTTGACCACAATATAGGGATAGTCTAACAACACCAATGTGCCACAATGACAAAAGACAATGCAACCCTGATATATTGTACATCCCCTGTATGTGTAAGACAGCAGGGTATCAATGACATGTCATTACCACAGGACTAAGACATGTTAATTGCTGTTATGCCTATTCCCCATACCTCTATCCTCCCATCTGCATCCTGTTATACACAAAAAAAGATACATACCTGATGGAGTGCAGTACTCCTCTGTTGAAATGTGCTACTAGTAATGTTTTGTAAAGGTGGACTCTGTGTGAGGAAAGTCTCATACAGAATGTTTGCCCATATCCAGCTACTTGCATTTTAACATGGTTGTTATTTGCAGGTAATTATTTGTAACCCAATCTGTGACTCTTATATGTTAATTGCAGTCAATACAGCTGAGCTGCACTATCATTAGAAAATTACATGCAATCACTGTGCAATATATAAGGCCTTCATGTAGAACATGGCCCCTTTCTGAACTGATGAGATGGACGTTACTGGGGTGAGGAGACTACGTCATCACAGATGATAGGTCTATTGCAGAAACCTTTACATAGAACTGTGTGTACCATAGGCTGCAGCTGCTGCTGAGGGCAATAGACATAGGCAGAGAATGTGAACACTTTGGAGGACAACAAGCTGTAGTTGTATCTGTGCAGCTGTGTCATCCTTGTTGTAGAGGCAGAGCCATGGTGAGGGTATCCTATACACTCATAGGTTCATTGGTTCATAGGTTGGTACTAAGTTATTGGCCCTAGGCCCTATACAAGTCTAGCCATAACAATTCCCTGGCTATTTCTTCCTACAATATTTACTTCCCTTGACCCCTGTCTAGCAGGGTGACTGACATGATCCCTGGGGGTGAATTTCCTATCTCCCATCCAATCTTCAAGGTTCCTTTTGAAGAAGGCCAAACAGGTACTCTGACATGTATGGACAGTCTATTCCAGAGGCTGGGCAGTCTCTGAGTCAGGAACCTATTCCTCCAGCATGTTTTGTTCATTGTGATGACAAGGTTTAGATCCCTGGATTGTGTGGCTCTGAGGAATTTGGATTTCTTTAAGTGTAGCATTTTCAACAGCTCTGGGTTTGACATGGCCTTGTATGTTAAGCCATACTCCAATTATGGTATGTGTTTAAGGTAAGTATGTTAGGCAACTGTATCAATAACAGAGTACTAGGTGATATATAGTAATGCTATATAGATATGTGATATGTGTCCCTACCTACAGGCCTGTGACTTCCAGCACTGAAAAGCAGTTATTTAATTTGCAATGCTTTGTGTGGATAATGAGTGCAGGAATCATTCATTTATTGCTGTCTTTATAATAATGTAATTGAAATGTAACACAACACTGGACTTGAACCTAGGACTGTGTGTGGCAAAATGTACTGTATGCAAGGCATTTAACAGACTGACTTACTAAGTCACTGCTATGGCAGGTATATTTTGTGCACACAAACAGGCTGTGACAAATGCTTTCTACATACATCAGTACGTGCATGGCTTTATATTGATGTATTTCTGCACCAGAGTCCCAATTGAATATGTATTTTGCCATGAATGCCTTAGCAGGTGACTTTCTACATGTTGCTAATAAAAGGGCATTTTTACCTGCTATCTGAGCCCTCAGTTATATCTATTATCATGTCTTTGGGTGTCTTGAAGAGTACTATTGCACCATAGTCCAAGGTACGCTACTATTTTGTTTCCATTTGTGCAGTGTGGGGCAGTGTGCAGCTCCGTTGAAACACTCCTAAAGACTGTAGTTGGCAATTACTATATTTTGTTTAAACCGCCTGTTGTAATTAGGGGTGACATGGTGGGTTAATGCAGTATGCTGCAGGTGTGATGGGCTCAGGTCCAAAACATGGCAGAGGTGTTTATTTTGTACATGTGTCTTACAATGTGAGAAACACATATATTCATTATAGCTCTATTTAGCTGAGCTGAGTGAAGCTGCACTAAAAAATATAAAGAAAAGAAAAAAGGGGACAGAGGATAGTGGTAAAATGAGGGCAAGCAGAGGGGAAACATATTGAAAGGCAGGGAGGGATGTGTAGGAAGGGTGTAGGAAAGAACCAGAGCTAACAACTGTGCACTTTGACACAATTTGTAGATGGATTTGGATTTTCAAACCCCAGCGAGAGGGGTGAGGACAACATAAGTGCACTGTCAAGCCAATTGGACCAAGTTACTTGTGTCCATTGGACATGTGTGCGAAATGGAGAGCTATGTATGGGACGTTATTTTTTTGGGACAGGTGCCCATTTTTTTAAGGTGAGAGTGGAATGTTGGGGAAGGGGCATAGGTACATGTGGGGGGAGGTAAGCTGGGTAGGTGAGGATGCATTTGCAAACAGAAAAGACAGACAAGACATACAGAAAAACGAAAATGCAAGAAGTGTAAAAGCAAACTACTCAGCCAGACAACAGACAGGGGTGGTTTGTGACACATGAGGGGATGAACACCTTGGATTGGGAGGGTGATGTGAAATCCAAGTCCCATGTGCCACCAGAGGGCAGCAGCATGACTCATGTCCCCACCCTTGGAACTGTCAGCACTGCTTCTTCACTACCCCGATGGTGGCTGCACTGGAGGCTGGGCACCAGGGTGAGGCTGCCCCACCAGATTGGCCAGCATGTCCTCAATCCAGAACAGGTGTTGGTCATAGCCACAGTGAACTATCCTGCAAACCAACACAGCCAGCTCCATCCAGGTGACATCTCCTCCTCTAACATCACTACCAGAGGGGGGCCCTTCCCCATCCCATGAGGCAGTACTACCTGACACCACAGGTAGTGCAGGAGCAGCAGAGTGAGCACCACCAGTCTGTGTCCCAGACATGCTGGGACCCAGTGCCACAGCTGATTGAGGAAAAGTAAGGGGATCAGCCAGAAACAGCCTGCCTGGATTTGCTGTGTTAAATGAAGTATAGCAGTAAGTTACGGTTAGTAATAACCAAACCATTGTTAGTATTAACAGAATTGAACATCACATTTATTCATCCAAATACATATTAATGCATATTATGTGCAACACAGCATTAAGTAACGTAACAGTAAGTATGGTAACAGCATACCAGTGCAAAGAAAACAATAGGGCCAACCAAACAGTTAGTTTACCAAATATGTTAATATTACATCATAATAAAACATAATAATCAACCACATTTTCCAAAATATAGTTAGTTTAACAAAATATGTTAATATTAAAGCATAATAATAAATGACAGTAATAAATAAATGAATGAAGAGAAGGGAGAGGGAGAGAAATACATTCCATTACTGACATTGCAGATTATATCCCTGAAAACACTGATAAGAAATCCTCTACAGGTGTGTAGTGTCAGGTTTGAGTACAGTGACTACAATTCTCCTGCAACTGATGTAGCACATACTTACCTGTCAAACTGTTAGAAAGGGTAAGTATGGGCCAAGCAATAACAAATGCAGGCATACCATTACACAGAAAAGTTTCACATAATGTGGACATATAACTACCCAGGTGTTCTGTAAATGGAGTTGGCAATACATTGCATTCCAGGTAACAATATTTCTGCTAATCATGTGACAGATGGATCAGGCTGTTTTAATTACATTATGAGAAATTGTGACACTTGAGAAGCATGTTTGTGTACATACAGTAAGTAAACTAGACATTTGTTATGCCTTAGTTGGCAGGGATGGGACTAGAATCCAATAGCTGTGACTGCAGGCAGCATCTGCAAATAATTTAATAATTGACTGCAGCAACTTAGTATAGACATGCAAGGGATACAGCCATACTGGGATTACATAGCTTTATTTATGAATCAACAAACCTAGCTTAGTACTAATCTATGAACCTCATTAAAAAAACAATGCTGATGATCGCATTCTTGGTATTGATGTTAACATTCTGTGAAATCTAAACACAATATCTGCTCATAATATGGGCTACCTCACTCATATATTTGTTGTGTTCCTGGTGAGAGAGAAAATTTGAGCATCACATGACTGATACTGAAAATTTAGTGCTATATACCACTGGATTTGAACCCAGGACTGCGTGTGGAAAAATGTACTGTATACAAAGCATATAACAGCTGAACTACTGAGTCACTACTGACTATTGAGAGACTGAAACTTACCTGGAGATCACCTGGAACTATACTGTGAACTGAGCAATGCAGGTTACAGGACATTCTTCTGGTATTCTAGTGATATTACAGTGTTATACTAGACTGCAGTGACAGTAGAACACACATATATGGAATTTAGTCATACTGCATGTGAAACCTGTGCCCTGGCCCAGCCATCAAGGAGCCTCAGTCCTCACCACTAACACCAGAGAGGGCATCTCATATATGAGGAAAGGATAACAGACACACACAGTAAAGTGCAATATCCCTTAAGAGCACACAGAGATCACAGTCAGTCCAGGGATGGTCACTCCCTTGCAACCCAGGTCCCCAATAAGACTTCCCACTGGCACAGCTATAGGGTCCAGATCTCAGCCTAGTGGGCAAGCTAAAATCTCCAGCACCCTCTCTGTGCAACCAGTGCTTCATGTCCCTAACCAAGTAGCTGACACACACACACACACACACACACACACACACACACACACACACACACACACACACACACACACACACACACACACACACACACATGCGCACACTTTGAGATAAGAGTTTATACAACCACACAGACACTTCTAGGGAAGGCTGGCACAGGTTCTCCAGCTGTGCACCTTTTTCCCAGACTATACAGTAGTACCAGCTGCCACCACCCATTAATAACTATCAGCTGCTCAAAGGCCCTTAAATGGGTGTCCAATTATTACTGTGCAATATTATTATCCAATTGGTAAGTGTGTCTAAACAGTCAAGGCTTATTAGAGGGACTTAGTCCAGGATCATTTATAAGCATGCAATGTACTCCAGAGCTTAACTTATCTCTACACAAACCACCACAGTTAAAGGCTTTTAAAATATTTAATAAAAATAATTAAAACCACAAGACAATATTTTCTACTACACAGTCAGTGCTAGTCAAGAATTCAGAGATCACACAGAGATACTTAAAATAAATCAGTAGTATAGTTCTGACATCACAGAAAAACACTTACTCTAAACTTTCTAATTCCTAGCTCCTTTTAGGAGAAAACACAGTTCTAACATACTACCTACACAAAGAGAGCATAAGGCAGTGCTGAGTTGAATGTTCAAGACAAAAAATGCTTAATAATCTCTGGTTCTGGCTGTTTAAATTGAAACTGAAGTTCTGATAAACATTACATCATTTCACACTTTCCTGGTGTTCCCAGGCTGACAGAAACTGCATTTACATTCTTTTACACTTAGAACAATAAAGGACATTCCACATGTAAATTCTGGCCATTAACCTTAGCCTTAAAACAATAGGCAGGAAGCCTTCATCTAGCCTGGCCAGAGTTGACTTTAGATAAAATGGTCACAACATGCTTTTACTGGGTCAGTAGAGAGCATTGTTGCCACATTTTTGTGACAGCATTTTTTTCATTTAAGACAACAAGCCTGTGATTCACATTCATATTTACAAATGATAGAAATATGTATAAAATTCTATCTAGCTAGGCTGGCAGCCTTCACCCTTCTCTACCAGTCTTCACACCCCACCCCCCTGGAGAACTCAAGCTAGTTTTTCATGTGACCCTTGAGAAATGCCGCTGGAGGGGGGTTAGTTCTATCTGAGTGTACCTATCCCATTTCCTGTCTTGAGAGCCCATCTGCATTGGCATTGCTACCCCCACTGCAGTGCTGCACTGACATAGCATATGCTTGCAACATAAGATCCATCTTAGCAACTTGGAATTTTGCTGGCTGGCTCTGTTTAACCATATTAGGGGGTTGTGATCTGTCATAACAGTGAATTTCCTCCCATACAGATACGGCTGAAGCTTCTGCAGTGCCCACACTAGGGCTAGACATTCTTTCTCTACAGCTGCATAGCATTCCTCCCTGGGTTGGAGCCTATGACTGAGATAAACCACTGGGTGCTCTTCCCCCTCTGAAGACATCTGGCTAAGTACAGCCCCCACCCCATGGTTTGATGCATCTACCTGCACAACAAATTCCTTGCTGTAATCTGGACTGGCTAACACAGGGGGTCTTCCCATAGGTTCTTTAAGCTTCTGGAATGCCTGCTCACATGCTGGGGTCCACACTACCTTATCTGGCCTGTTCTTCCTTGTCAGGTTTGTGAAGGGAGCAACTATGGTACTATAACTGGGGACGAGCTTTCTGTAGTACCCTGCTGTCCCTAAGAATACCCTCACCTGCTTTTTGATAACAGGTGCTGGCCATGCTTGAATGGCTTCCACTTTTGCAGGTTCTGGCCTTATCTTATCACTTCCCCACTCTATGTTCAAGGTAAGAGACCTCTGCTGTACCCACCTGACATTTGCTCAGCTTAATGGTCAACCCTGCCCTCTGTAGTCTGCCCAGCACCTCCCTGACATGCTGAAGGTGCTCTGGCCAGGAATGGCTGTAGATGGCAATATCATCTAAGTAAGCAAGAGCAAGCCTTCCTTCTCCTACAAGGATATTATCTACCAGCCTTGGGAAAGTCAGTGGGGCATGCTTCATCCCAAAGGGCATCTTTGTGAACTCATACAAGCCAAAATGAGTCGCAAAGGGTGACTTCTCTCTAGCATTGGGAGTCAAGGACACCTGCTAGCAACCCTTGGTAAGATCGATGGTTGCAATATACTTAGCCCCACCCAGCTGCTCTAGGGCCTCATCTGTCCTAGGCATGGGGTAAGCATCCAACTCTGTGTGACTATTTAATTTTCTGTAGTCCACACAAAACCTGGTGCTGCCATCCTTCTTTGGCACCAGCACCACTGGGGAGGCTCAGGGACTGTTGGACTCTTGAATCATCCCTAGTTCCAACATCTCCTGCACCTCCTCCCTCAGAGTCTGACTGACTCTCTCAGGCACTCTATAAGGGGCCTACCTAATAGGCCTTTGGGGTCCTGTATCCACCTGGTGCTGCACCAGATAGGTGTACAATGACTTCCAAGTGAACATGTCCCCAAATTCCTGCAACACTGCTCAGATCTCTCAAACCACTGAGGTGTCAGTCGAGCCTCACTGAGGAGATCAGTCCCCAGATCTCCCTCAGACTCCTGCAATCATTGCAAATACTCAGCACAAGGGCCTCCATATCACGGTAAGGTTTCATCATGTTAACATGGTACAATTTCTGCCCCTGCCTTCTGCCTAGCAGTTCCACCATGTAATTAACATCACTTACCCTTCTTACCACCTTGTAGGGTTCCTCCCATGCTGCTTACAGCTTGTTGTGTCTGATAGGAATGAGAACCATTACCTGCTGCCCCGCAGCATACTCTCTAGCTCAAGCATTCCTGTCATACCACACCTTTTTCTGTTGTTGGGCTTCTGACAGGTTCTCCTGGGCCAAGCCTATAAATTCTCTGAGCCTTGTCCTGCGGTTTAGGATGTATGCCACAACAAACTCCTTGTGAGACTCACACTCACCTTCCCACTCATCTCAAATTAAATCTAGAGGTCCCCTCACCCTATACTCATGCAACAACTCAAAGGTTGAAAAACCTGTGGATTCCTGGGGGACTTCTCGTTAAGCAAACAACAGATGGGGCAAATATTTGCCCACTCCCTCTTAATCTGATCTGCAAATGCCTGCAGCATGGACTTGATTGTAGAGTTTAACCTCTCAACAAGACCATTAGTCTGGGGATGGTAGGGGGTGGTCTTCATGTGCTTCACCCCACAGGACTTCCACAGAAAAGCCAGCAGGTCTGACATAAAATTGGCACCTCTGTCAGACAGTATTTCCATTGGGAAACCTACCCTGCTGAAAATCTCTAACAAAGCATTTGCCACCTTCTCTGCCTCAATGGAGGAAAAAGCCACTGCCTCAGGGTATCGTGTAGCATAATCCACTACCACTTAGGATATACTTTTTCCCTGTGTAACTTGAGGTACTCAGAGGACCCACAATATCCATAGCTACCCTCTGAAATGTCTCCTCAATCACAGGCAAAGGCATCAAAGCAGCTCTCACCTTGTCTCCTGCCTCTTGCCTACCTTTTAGCACTGCTCAAAGGTCCTGCAGTACCCTGTTACATCTCTGGAAATTCCAGGCCAATAGAAGTTCTGCATAGAACGCCTCTTTGTACGTTTTATGCCCATATGACCTACAAAGGGATTATCATGGGCTATGGCTAGAAGCACCAGATGGTAGGCTCTAGGCAGTACCAACTGCTGTACTCTCTCACCTTCTAGGGCTCCCTCAGGGGTCCACTCTCTGTATAGTAAGCCTTTGTCCCAGTATACCAATTTCCCCTTTCCTTGAGAATCAGGTGCCCCCCTAGCTACCTGCCTCAGGCCTTGCAATGTAGGGTCTGAGAGCTGAGCCTGTTTCAACTCTCTCCTTGTAAACCTTCCCAACTCCCCTTCCACAGGAAGTCTGGCATCCTCTGACATTGGTGTCTCACTGTCAGCCTGGGTACTACTACTCACCTCTACCTTTGTAGTCACTCTGTCAAAGGGAACATCAGTACTCACAAGCAGCTGTGGCTCACCTTCAGTCTTACTGCTACAGCGTAGCACACTCCCTGAAGTAACCACCTCACCAGTCCTGGCTGTAAGTATGCAGTCTCTTTGGCTCTCCCCCAGGCTACCAGAATCACATGCTTGTCTCCTAGCCTCACTGCGTGTAACTGCATAAGCACATGGTACAACCTCATCCAAATCCTTCCCAGTCAGGCCATCTGCAGGATGGTAGTTTAGTACCCTTGTTGTCTCAAGACAACCTACTATTGGTATTTTGTATTTCCCACTTTCTGGCTCCCTCACCTTTTGTTCCCCACCTTGCCTCTTTGGACATCTGTATGCCACATGGCCCCACTGGTTGCATTCAAAACATTTAACCCTAACTCCTGGATGTGTACCTGGACTAGTGGCTTCCCCTGCTACTGGCAGATTCTGTTGGGGCAGTCTGTGCTGCCCACCATGGGTTCCTTTAGTCCTGTGAGCAGTATTGTGGGTCCCTTTCCTGTGCAGCACTGCCCTGCTTGGTAGGTATAGGTCTCCCTTCTTCCCCAACTCCTCTGAAGTAGCACACTGTATATCAGCTAACCAGATCCTCATGTCCTCAGGCAAAGTGCTAAGGGCTTGTTCCCTCACCAAAAGGTCTGCCAGCCCTTCAAAAGTGGTGACCTGACATCCACTCACCCACCTATAGAAATAAGTGTTCAATTCAGCAACATATTCACACACACTTTTATCTGCCTTGCATCTATGCTCATGAAACTTTTTCCTATATGTTTCAGGTGTTAGCTTAAACAGTTTTAAAATACATTTCTTAACAGCAGGATAATAAAAACATGAAACATCAGACATTTTGGACATGACAGTTACAGCTTTACCATGGAGTAAGGAGGTCAGGAACCATACTCAGAGCCCTTGGTCAGCTTCATACTGTTTACATACCCTCTCAACCATATGAATGAAACTATCAAAATTATCCCCCTCTTTAAACTGTGGAAGACATTTACTGACCAGTTGCCTCTGCCTCTTTTGTTCCTCAGCTTGCAGACATTACCGTTTCTCATTCTCCTCAGTCTGCAAATGTCACAGTCTCTCATTTGTTTCTAATTCCACATGCCTGGCCTCCAACTCAAGTCTCTTTAGCTCTAACTGGATTTTTAAGTCAACTGCAGAAAGGTTGAGCTGTCCATTCTCCGAGGGGATTATATCTGCACTGCCAGTCTGATTGTCCTCCTGGTTTTTGTTTTCTGATGCAGCTGTAACCAAGGTTGAAATCAGGTCTGCCTTAGTCAGGTTTCTATGCACCTGTCCCCTAGCCTGGCACATCTCTGCCAGCTGGCTCCTTCTCAGATTTTCATACTCCTCTGCTGACATGTTGCCTGCTCACCATGACTAACTAAGCTAACAAAAGAAATAAAACAATTGTGATCTAAACTCTGAGTATTCACTGCATGGCTGTTTTAGAGTACAAAACACCTTCAAATCTTACTGTACACAAGCTACAGGATTCACTCTACTCATACCACTACAAGTCAATTAGTATTTGCCTACTAATTAATATCTAATATGGATATCCCACCGCTGCCAAACAATTTATATGTGAGGATATCCCAACCACTGCCACCAGTTAATATGTGATGGATATCCCAACCACTGCCACCAAATATTATGTGACATCCGTGCCCTAGCTCAGCAATTAAGGAGCCTCAAGCCTCACTACTAACACCAGAGAGGGTGTCTCATATATGGGGAAAGGAAAACAAACACACACAGTAAAGTGTAATTTCTCTAAAGAGCACAAAGAGATCACAGTCAGTCCGAGGATGGTCTCTCCCTTGCTCCCCAGGTCTCCAATAAGACTCCATACTGGGACAGCTATAGGGTCCAGATCTCAGCCTAGTGGGCAAACTAAAATCTCCCACATCCTCTCTGTCCACCCAGTGCTTCATTTCCCTGCCCAAGTAGCTCACACACACACACACACACACACACACACACACACACACACACACACACACACACACACACACACACACACACACACACACAAGAGTTTATACAACCACAGAGACACTTTTGGGGAAGGCTGGCACAGGTTCTCCAGCTGTGCACCTTTTTCCCAGACTATACAGTAGTACCAGCTGCCACCATCCACTAATAATTATCAGCTACTCAAAAGCCCTTAAAAGGGTGTCCAATTATGAATGTGCAATATTATTATCCAATTGGTAAGTGTGACTAAACAGTCAAGGCTTATTAGAGGGACTTAGTAAAGGATCACTTATAAGCATGCAATGTACTCCAGAGCTTAACTTATCTCGACACAAGCCAGCCACAGTTAAAAGCTTTTAAAATATTTAATAATAAATAATTAAAACCACAAGACAATACTTTCTACTACACTGTCAGTGCTAGTCAAGAGTTCAGAGATCACACAGAAATACTTAAAATAAATCAGTAGTACAGTTCTGACATCACAGAAAAACAAATTGTCTAAACTTTCTAATTCCTAACTACTTCTAGGAGAAAACACAGTTCTAACATACTACTTACATAAAGAGAGCATAAGGCAGTGCTGAGTTGGATGTTCAAGACAAAAAATGCTTAGTCTCTGGTTCTGGCTGTTTAAATTGAAACTGAAGTTCTGATAAAACATTACATCATTTCACACTTTCCTGGTGTTCCCAGGATGACAGAAACTGCATTTGCATTCTTTTACACTTAGAGCAATAAAGGACATTCCACATGTAAATTCTGGTCATTAACTTTAGCCTCAAAACAATAGGCAGGAAGCCTTCGTCTAGCCTGGCTGGAGCGGACTTTAGATCAAAGGGTCACAACATGCTTTTACTGGATTAGTAGAGAGCACTGTTGCAACATTTTTGTAACAGCATTTTTTTTCATTTAAGACAATATGCCTGTGATTCACATTCATATTTACAAATTATAGAATTATGTATAAAATTCTGTCTGGCTAGGCTGACAGCCTTCACCCTTCTCTACCACTCTTCACACTGCATATATTAAAAAAGCTGTATTTTAGAATCAACAATGCTAGTGAACACATTTTATTGTTTCTTGTTTGAAATATCTGTGAAGTCCACACACAATATCTGCCAATGGACTGGGCTACCTCACCCATATACCTTTATTACCTCATGTCTGAGGAAGAGAGACCATTATGTGACCGATATTGGCCTAGAGACAGCCTTGGACATTGCTATGAGTTAAGCAATACAGTTTGCAGGCCATTAGATTTGCTGGCTACAGCTATACCTGTTACACTTGACTGCAGCAACCACTGCAGCAACCTCACCATAGAAAATCAATGTATGCAGCTCTACTACAATGGTTTTGACAACGTAATCCTGCTGAACAACATTTTGCTTACTGCTATTGGTATTGTTATTGTTTTATTGAAATATAGTTCTTATTGTTCATTTATTGCATTACAACTCTACTTTCCCATTTATTGCACTACAGTTTTTCTTGTGTATACGTTATTGCAGTAACTTCTTTACTCTTTTTTGCTTGTTGCACTACAGTTGGCATACTAAATCTGTACTTACCATGCTCATGGTGCAACCTAGCCAGGCACCCAGCATGGGACTCAAAATTGCGAGCCCTCTCATTTGCAGCTGTTGGGAGATAAGCACACCATTATGCATACCAGTTTTGCAAACATTGATCTTGCAGTTTGGTTAGACAGAGGAAGACATACTCGCTTACTTGTGAGGCATTCCCATCTCGAGTTTCCTGGACCCAGGTGTCCAGGGTTCCTCTCTTTCTCCTTTTAGGGCATCATAATGGTGATGACACTGCTCACCTCTGCTGGGGATACCAGTAACACTAGTGAGTTCCCTGTCCAAACAGCCCCAGGCCTCTGCCTTACACTCTGAGCCCTGGAATACACCATGCATCAGATGGAGTTCATGGTTTTTAACAAGGAACCTGACCATGACCCTGGACTCCTGAATGTCCCAACTCTGTGTGTGAAAGTGCACATCTTTGCCAAAACCACCAGCCATACTAAGAGTCGATTGAACTCCAGTGACTGTTGCAGAATTCCCACCTATTGGGCTTAATATAGGCTGTTTCCCTCCCTTACACATCATTCAGCAACATTCAAAAAAGTGTTACATTGCATAGCAGTGTGCAAACCAGAGAAGCAAAGCCAAGCAGCATGAAAACTGGCAGAACAGTGGTTTAAGCAAGGCTTAGCAATGCACAGACATTGAAAGCCTTTAGCATGTTTATTCACTACTTAGCATGAATGATCTGTACTTAGCAGAGCACAGCAGTGTCACAGTTCACAATAGTTGCATAAAATTAAAATTAAAAAGAAAATTACATTCATTTACAGTCATATTCTACCTGTTAGGAACTTAGACCCAGGACCTACTACATATAAGACCAGATCATAACTCTACCTATGTAGCTAGTTGCATGTTACAAAAACTAGTATACCTTCACATATACTACTAGGCTACCTGTTAGCATTCATGAGCACTGTGCCACACCACAGAAACATATTTAAACACACCTATAAAGTAATAATTAATTACAACCAGTTTCTATTTTTAGATGTCTGGCAAGTTTAGGCCATGTTTCTATAAGCTTCGCTCTACTCTGCTGTACTCCACGCTGTGCCGTGCAAATGTAAATTTAAAAATAAATAAATAAATAATGTAATTTTGATAATTAATTACATCTGGTTTCTGTTTTTAGATGTCTGACAGGTGTCAGCTGTCTATATGTGAGCACGGCTTGGCATTGCTGTGCTCAGCCCTGTGCAAACATGCAGTAAAAAAATAAAAAAGTAATTAAAAAAACATACATCACAAAAATGACATTGTACAGTTGACACACTTCAAACATTGCAACCATGTCAGGGAGCATTACAGGGACCCTCACACTCATCTGCAGCCACGGGTAGCCACTACATCTCCACCTACACTGATTCAATATCCATGTTCCTTGGGTCTCCCTTGGCAGCTCACCATCATTAATATGCATGGTGCTCTGCTGAGGGGAAACTGTAGCCATGTACATGGATACATTTTGGGTAGGCTCTACACTGTGCCTACACAGATTTTATTAAATCCTGTGGTTAATCTGTTAGGTAAGCATCTTAATGGATGAAGGTCAAGACAAAACAGAACTGGTGACAAAGAATTGTCATGAAGTAGCCCCCTTTGAATTTTCATCATTGTGATAATAATTTTCCTTTTGTCATGGCTTAACTGCAAAATGGTTTGCCGTTATTTGTGGACACTGTAATGTATTTGCTCAGTGTAGGATGTATCCTGTTCATCTGTAAACACTCTTTTATCCATGAATATGGGATGTTGTCAAATGCTTTTTTTGTAATCTATCTGTTCTTTACTTAGTTTCTTACTAGTTTTACAATTCTCTATTATGGCTTTGTTCACAACAAAATGACCCTTTGTTACATATGACATTCTATTGTAACCTGTTTATTCTATTGCCATGAGTGCGGTATTTCTCTAAATGACTATAAACTCTATCTATGTCACTTCCAGTATCTAGCTTTTAATGTTGCCGATCGCCAAGCTACTGGACTATAGTTTTTTATAAAAAAACATATGCAAGGCCTCAGACATTCTGACAAATCCAGCTCAACAACTTAAAATGTAATACTAGTGCTTTTATTTTATTTTATAATAATTTTATTTCAGATGAAGTGAACCAAACACACACCATTTAAATACAATTCTAAAATGTTATGTGGCAACTTTTTTAAAATCATGTGATCAGCTTAAAATCATGTGACAGCCAAAAACATTTCAAATCATGTGATCAGCTTTAAATCATGTGACAGCCAAAATCATGCATTAAGGCACCATATTCAATAAGTTCAAAATTGAAGTAAACAAAAATCAAAGGTTGAATATCTGAATACATCAACTTGTAAAACTTTCTTTTACCATACAATAATAAATACTTTTATGTAAGAGTAATCAAATAATAAATGCTATATATATATATATATATATATATATATATATATATATATATATATATATATATATATATTTAACACTGAAGGGTGTAAGTCAACTTTAATTGAAATTGTGTTGAAAAATAATTATATATTATTTGAACATGAGTACTATAACCAAGTTGCAAGTTTAGCAATGGGCTCTGCATGTGACGGGCTCTTCTCTAAGATAGTAATGACAACATGGGAAAACAAATTTGTATTTAATTCAGAATTTATGAAATATTGTATGTTGTATACGTGTTTTTTGGATGACATTTTTATTATATTACCTTGAAAAATGTAATAAGTTTTGTGACTACATTAATACAACAACAAACTTTTCAAAGTTTACTTTTTTTTTTTGTAAATATTTTTATTCATTTCCAAAAACAAGAAAACATGAATGCAGGTTATTTATGACAGTGAAGTATTTACAAATTATTTAAAAAGGTAGGCTAAAACCTCTAAACAGATATCAAACATTAAAACCTAAATAAAGTATTTACAAGGGTGTCTATTGTTGGCATATCATTGACTTTCTATACAATTGTTTCCTGATTATAATCTGCTACAGTCATTACTCTCCAATATTTCAGTTACTTTTTGCCATGCTATATATAATGATGTAGTTCTTTCAGTTCTTCCTTTAATAGTGTTCATTTCCAATTGTGATACTGCTGACACCATATTCATGAATTGCTTAAAAGTTGGAGAAGCTTTGGATTTCCAGTTTGATGTAATGTTCTTCCTTCCAATGGACTAGGAGAGTCCACAAGATTATATATTTTGTTCTTGGAACACAGTCAGGTACAGGTGCATTAAACAAAATAATAGATTTGGAAATCTGGAATTTGTCATTGAATACCATTTGCAGAAAATAATTTATTTTATCCCAATATGGTTTAATCAAATGGCATTCGTAGAACATATGTTGCCAGTCTGCTTTTATTGATAAATCACATCTCCAGCAGCCAATATTTTTCTTAAACATGAGTTCCATTTTAAGATCTGTGTATGAATTGCCATGTAAAGAGTCTCCAATGTAATGAAAGTGATGTCTGCTTTGGAGAGAGAAGAATTAATTTTTTGTCTCTGTCATTTGGCACATGTCCATTAATTGATCTATCATAATTCCATATTTTGTCATTATTATAAGTTTTTATTCTTTTGTTTGTTTTATAAATAGAGGATAAGTATCCCTTTCCAGTAATGGGTTGATTCATTAATAATATTATATGTTCTATAAGATTAGAAACATTCTGTCTTATTGATGGTTGCATTGTTTCTTGTTTGCTTAATATATACTGTCTTAATTCTTGTACATGTAGCCATGAACTATTTTCCATATTTAATTTCTATTTCATTTGGTCTATTGTCAGAAGTTTTCCAGAGTTTACCAATTGATGCCAATATATTAATCCCTTTTCTTTAAGCATGTTGACTACTTCTATATCAAATGTTATTATATTACCTTGTGTGTATGCTACTGGATATAATAAAAATGGCCATGCTTTAATATCAGGATTGCTATTAATAAGATTTTGGAAAATTTTTAATGTATAAGTAATGTATTTGGAACTTATATTTTTATACTTATGTATCATCATATATTCCTTCATCAGCCATAGAAAATTGTTTGGTATGAAATCGGTATACTTATTTGCTACTACAAATCCTGATTTTAACCAGATTCTCCCATGAACTAGCTTCCATTTTGATGTATATTTTGTATTTAGCCATACTGATATTGTTTTAACATCAGATGAATGCAAATATACATCTATGTCTGGTAAACCTATGCCACCCATATCCCAATCATCTAGATGATATTTCATAGCTATCCTTGGTTTTTTTGGATACCATAGGAATCTTACCATTAAATCATTTAATTGTTTTAGGTGCGATTTAGCTGGTGGCAAAGAACAAGTTTGTATAACATAAAGAATTTTTGGAAATAAGATCATTTTAATTATATAGAGCCTTTCTTCCATTGAAAAGAAGAACTTATTCCATCTTTGTATTATATTTTTAATATTATTTAAGGTCTCTTTATAATTTGTTTCAATTGTAGTAGCTAGGTTGTTAGTTATTATAATTCCCAAGTATTTAATTGTATTATCGGTGGGGATATATTTATGGTATTTTTTATTTAGATCTTTTTTATTAGTATTTATAAACAATACATTTGTTTTGTTCTCATTAAATTTAAGACTTGAAAAGTTTTGAAAGTTTTGAATTGAGTCCCATAATGCTTTTAAAGAGCTATTATTATTCTTTAAGGTAATTAAAATATCATCAGCAAAAAGTTGAATTTTAAGCTCTAGGCTGTTGTCTAATTGTATTCCTTCAATATTTTTATCCATACGTATATTATTTGCTAAGTGTTCAATGACTAGTGCAAACAATAACGGAGAAAGAGGGAAGCCTTGTTTTGTGCCCTTTGTTATTTTAATAGATTTAGACAGACAAGATCCCAGTTTTATATAAGCCAATGATTTTTCATATAATGATTTTATTAACAAGGTGAAGTTGTTTGAGAAGCCATATTCTTCTAAAACTAACCATAAATAATCCCAGTTCACTGAATCAAATGCGTTATTTATGTCTAAACTAATAACATTCATTTTGTTTTTTGTGACATTTATATAATCAAGTAAAGAAATAATTATTTTGATGTTGTCATAAGTGTTCCTATCTTTTATAAAACCTGTTTGATCCTCCTCTATCAAAAATGGTAGTAATTGTTTTATTCAAGCAGCATGTATTGCCATAAAAATTTTATAGTTTATATTAAGAAATGAAATGGGTCTGTATGATGAACATTCACTGGGATCATTACTTTGTTTCAGAATTGGTGATATTAATGTGTACTTCCAAGAAGGAGGGATGTCTTTACCATTTTTAACTGATGTAAAGACATTCAATAACAACAGCAAAGCCTCATTAGATAGTAATTTAAACATTTCTGGGGTGATATTTTCTATACCTAGAGCTTTGTTTAATTTTAGCTTAGTTACTTCAGCTTTAAGTTCTGTCATTGTTATTTGCTTACCTATTAATTGTACCAGCTCCTCTAATAACCTAACTTGTTTTTAAGAAAAGCTTTCAATACTGAATGTGTTTCTATTTTCTCATTTTGATTATTAAGTTTATGAAAGAATAGCCTAAAAGCTTCTAGCATTCCTTTTAAATCAGACACTTTCTTTTTGGTTCTATATTATGTATTTCCTTGATTTGATTTATTTTAATCATCTTTTTAGTCCTATTTGCTATTCTTCGCTGGTTTTTAGGGTTCATTGAATAGTAACATAGTTTCTAAGTTGATCATTGTTTTGCCGTGTAGCGTCTCTGAGTATTTTTTATTAGTATCTTCCAGTTCTTTTATTAAGTTGGTGTTTACATTTTGAATATCAAGCTTTAAATTATCCACTTTTGACTGTAATTCCATTAATTCCTTATTCCACTGTTTTTGTTTATTTTTATACCATCCCATCGGTCTTCCATATAGGTATGCTTTCAGTGCATCCCATATATATATTTCAGATACATCTTTCGTAAGATTCATATCTAAGAATGCTTGTTTGTCTTTAATATAAAATTCCTTAAAATCTTTGAGATTTGTTATGCAAGATGGTATTCTTGTTACTGATATCCTTCTCGTGAAACACAAGTCTATCTCAAATGTTATGGTGTTATGGTCCGAAAATGGACATGAAAGTGTCTTGACTTTAATTTAGTGGTTAAATCTTTTATTATGTACACTCTATGTATTCTAGAGTATGTATTATGTCTATGGGAAAAATGTGTAAAGAATAGTGAATATGGGATAGCATACTCATTTATGTCAACTATATTGAAAGTTTCAACAAACTCAGATAGCAACTTTGTTAAAGGTGATCTCTTACGTGTAATTTTAGTATTTGTGTCAGTTTCTTTTATAATGCAATTGAAATTTTCAGCTACGATTAAATTGCCTTTGGCATATTGTACAATGTCTTCTAAGTGTTGTTTGGCCACTCTAACTCCTAGTCCTGGTATCCAATAAATATTCACTAATGTATATACCATTTCATTGATAGATATTGTTAATTGTTACTAGACAAAACATTCCTGAGTTGTCATGAAACATGTTTATGATTTTAGGCATTAAAGTAGAGTTTTTTCCACAAAATTGCTACTCCCCTTCGCTTTTGATTATAGGTGGAACTTACTAGTACTGTATAATTTTTATTGTTTATTTTATTTATGTCGTCCTGCGTAAGGTGTGTTTCCTGTAAAAATACTAGTTGTGCTTCACATAGCTTTAAATATCTGTAAAGACTTACCCTTTTGCAGCTATTATTTAAACCATTTACATTAATAGATATACATTTTGCAATTGGATTTATATTAACTTTGCTTTTATCCATATTCATATACTCGTAACAATGTGTAGATGTGTGTACATGAAGAGAATGACTTGTTCTTCTTCCAAAAGTATTACAATAGATTATAGACACCCAATAAAAGTACATTACAAGATCATAACTGAAAACATAAGATAAACAACCACCAAACCCCTCCATGAGAAAAAAACATCTCATCCTGGAATGCTCTAACCATTCAAGCGATCCCTCTAGATCTGCATTTCAGCATCCTCCCCCAGCCCCACCACATGGTAGTTTTATAATGAAAAGTATCTTATATATCTTTTAAGTATACATGTATTTGTATTTACAGATTACTTAAATACAGTCTTCATCTATTTTTAATATTTTATAAAACACTAAGACAACACAACTATACCTAGATTTAATACTTAACTATTTGACTTTGTTTAAATTGTAAAGGAAAATCTCTTATTTTAATATATCTTTTGTATAGCAATAACAGTTATGCATCTTAAAAGTAATATGCTTGCTGTTTATCTCCCTTATAGTATGAGTGGCATTCATAGGTATCAAACTTTTGTAATGGTCTATATATAAAAAAAAATGTTAAGCATTATATGCATTAGTTAACTATACTACAACTTAATTAAATCATGAAGTGTCTGTAACAATGAATATATTACACTTTTATTGTCATTTATCAGTAATCTTATAGTGTTCATTTAATTCAAAAAAATCATATTTTAGTGGCATGAATGTTACTAATTTGTTTTTGTCATTGGTATTATATAGTTTAAGACTATATTTCCAGGCAGTTCCTATATATTATTAGTGCCACTGGCATATTTCACCGCTAGTGTACCACATATGTCATATGTCAAATAGCAACTCATAATCCTTATGATATTACAGGATTTATCTACAGTGTTATAACTGTAAGGTTGAAAAATATAACAAGCAAAGTAAACTTTAAACATGCTATAACACAGTTGTTTGGTACTTATTACTGTCAACCCTTCTACATACACGGGAAAGGATAACCTTATATGACCACCGACCCAACCCTTTTACATACACGGGAAAGGATAACCTTATATGACCACCGACCCAACCCTTCTACATATACGGGAAAGGATAACCTTATATGACCACCAACCATTTTCCTTCTTTTTTCTCTTCATCCTTCTTTTCTCCATTTTTTAATCAATATTTATTTCTATTGTGGCTACTTTGGATTTAGTGAGGGTACTCAATATCATATTATAGATAATATAAAACATTCAAACCGAGAACATGCCCAATATAGAGACATATTCTCAACTCAAGTGGTCCACGCCATATATTTATAACATTGCAGTCAGAAATATACTAATGAATACGCAATAACCAGCAGCTTTGCAGCATGTGTGTGTCTCTCACAAGTGCATACCTATAAGATATTAAAAAGAATAGATAGCAAGCTCTTCTTTCATAATTAACAAATGCATATAGCCTGGTATTTACTTTCATAGACAGAAATTAGACCTGTTATTTATATGCATATCATGTGCCAACAGCAATATATTAGTAAATGCCTATGCTATTCGATTCATATTTTAATACTTGTCATATTTTAAAAAAAAACATGAGATATATAGATACTATAAAAGTGATTAATATGAGATATAGCTGACAATGGCTTTAGCTTGTGATGATATATAATATATATTCAGTATTATAAGTAAAAGTACATTGCATGTCTATTGTAATCTAAGGTTCAAGGCTGATCAATTTAGACATACAAGACAATCTTGTTAGCCTTGGTCATATAATAATAATTCATTTTCAGTGAGGATGTTCAATATTAGTATAACTTGCCTTTTTCATAAAAGCATACTTATAATTCAGCAGTTCTTTTTCATGTATATTTAACAATATCATAAGCAAGTCTATGAGATTTTTTCTTTCTCATTACTGCTTAATGACTGTGCTACTCGACCAATTTAATATTTGCAGAGTATCTTAATAATTAAACAGCAACTCCTTTTTACCTTTAAAATGCCTAATAACAAATAGCTACATTCATGAACCATAACTGACTTACTGTCCTTAAGGTTGAGTACACTAGCTGCAATGTGTTTACACATATCTTATATAGTTCCAGTCAAGGACTTAAATATATTAAGTTTTCATAAAATTAATTTAAATTATAGTAAATTATAGTTAAATTATAGTAATTTTCTTGGGTGATGTTATCAGAAAAGATTGTAGTAAAGTCTGTATGTGTTAACTATTCATACCATTTCTTCCAAGTGATATACTTCTTTTCAAGCCTTGTGTGCTGTTTATGTGTACAATTCAAAATGAATAACAAATGTTACAATATAATAAAACATCATGCATATGTTGTTACCTTCTAAATTTGTTAGGTACTTCAGTGCACTTTTAATATTTGTTAAACTGCAAAAGCACTTTGTCATCTCATAAATAGTGTGCTTGTTACTTTAAGTAGCTTAAGCGCTTAAACCACACCCATACTGCCTTGTTTTAGTGCTGACATCACACAGACTGTTTATAGGTTCATAGGTTCATACTAGGCTATCTGCCCTAGGGCATTTATAAGCCTAGCCAGAGTGTGTTTGGCTTTCGCCACCCATTTTAAATTAATTTTGCTATGCCCTTTTTCGAGGTTAGTATACTGTGCCTCTGTCTAACAGTGACACAGAAGTGATACCCGGGGTAAACCTATGATCTCCCATCCACTCATCAAGATTCCTCTTGAAGAGAGTCAATGAGGGACTTTGCCTAACCTGGACTGGGATTTTATTCCAGAGTGAAGGGAGCCTCTGGGTTATGAATCTGTCCCTCCAGCATGTCCTATTTATTTCAGTGCTGAGGTTCAAATCTCTCGAGCGTGTAGCTCGATGGGATTTGGATTTTCTGAGGTGCAGCATGTCCATTAATTCCGGGTTGGTCATGGCTTTATACGTCAGGCACAGATCGCCTTTGAACAGGTGGTATGCCACTGAGTAGAGCTGGTGTTTCTTTAACCAGGCAGCATATGGCATCTGTTTGAGCCCTTTGATCCTCTCGGTGAGGTACTTTTGGGGTCTTTCCAGTTGCTGCAGGTGTCTGGTAAGGTACATCCCAAAAGGGGCATTGTACTCAATTATGGGCCTGATGAGGTATGAGTAAAGAGGCACGATGCCCTCCCCTGATCTAGATGTGAATCCTTTCATGATTAGGTGGGCTATATAAAATGTTTTTCTAACCACTTTGGCCACGTGGTTGTCAAATGAGAGATTGCTATCAACTTGGGTCCCCAGGTCCCTAATTACTTCTTCTGTACTTAATGGATTACCACCTATGTGGTAATTTGTGGGCACTTTGTTTTGGCCAAAGGGGATGACTATACACTTTTAGTGTTTAGCTTGAGGCCATGGCTCTGGCACCAGTTGTCTGTTTCTATGAGGCCCTTTTGGAGGATGCTTGTGTCGGCTGGAGAGTTGATTATGGCGCCCAGTTTGCAGACATCTGCAAACTTGGTCAGCCACAGTCCTTCCATGTTGGCCTGTACCTCCGAGAAATATATACCAAACAAGAGAGGTCCCAAGACTGAGCCTTGTGGGACGCCACTTGTAACTGGTTTGGAGTCTGACATGGCTCCAGCAATTCTAACCATGTGGGTTCTGTCCTTGAGCCAGTTTGCAACCCATCTAGTGACATAGGTGTTTATATTTAAGCTGGTGAGCTTATCTATAATGCCTGAGTGGGGTATTGTATCAAAGGCTTTTGCGAGGTCCAGGTAGGCTGTGTGGACCACCTTCCCCTCGTCAATGGCCTTGGTGACTGTTTCAAAGAAATCAACCAGGTTTAAGAGGCAGGATCTGCCCTTAACAAAGCCGAACTGGGTAGGATCCAGTGTCTGTAGGTCCCCAATATCTTTATTTATGAGGTCCATGATGATCCTTTCCATAGCTTTAAAGAGCAATCTAGTCAGGCTTATGGGGCAATAGTTTCCAGGATCCATTGAGGCACCACCTTTGTGGAGAGGGACCACTGTTGCTGTACACCACTCTTTGGGTACATATCCTATAGTAAGGCTGAGATTGAACAGTAGTTTTATGTTTGGGTTTAGCTCTTCTTGGAGTTCATGTAGGACGCAGCCCGGGACACTGTCTGGTCCCATTGATGTTGTGTTTTTTGCTTTGGAGAGGGTGGCTCTTACCTGAGCATTTGAGATGTCAGGGGGGCAGCACTCTGCTGGGATAGATATTTGTCCTTTTGGTGGGGAGGGGGGGTTGCACTGAACCTGTCAGCTAGGATGTTGGCAATGTCTGTGAGTTCGATGTATTTTTTGTCATTTTGGACTAATTCTGAGCATATCTGGGAATTCCCACCCAGGTTTCTAACATAACTAAAGAAATCCTTGTGATTATCCTTAGTGTCCTGTGCAATTTTTCTCTCGAAGCTGGCCTTAGATGATTTTATGAGTGCCCGTAGTTTTTTGCTAATAGTGATCAGAAATGCCTTCCCTTTTTGGGATTTTGCTCTATCATGTAGTAGCTTCCTCCTTCTATTGTATAGTTTGTTTATGGCTGGGGTTCACCAGACAGGACGTCTGCCTTTGGAGGACTGGGTCTTGGTTTTATTTGGGATTGCATGATCCATGCATTCCTGAAGGTGTTCATAGAATGCATTTATAAAGGATTCTGCAGTCTGGGCCGTATTTTCCACAGGCTCAGGGGCTTTGAAGAATTCCACCTCAGTTTTGAGGAGTGTGAAATTTGCTTTAGAGAAGTTTTTCACTGTGGTTTTCTGGGCAGGGGATGGGGTCGGGATGTGAATATCTAGTGAGATTGGTTTATGGTCTGATCTTACCAGTGAGGGATACACATCTGGTCTGGAGCATGGAGTCCGCATGTTGGTGATGATCCGGTCCAGTATGTTTTCCCCTCTTGTGGGAGTGGTAACAAGTTGTTCCATAGCATTTGAGTTTATAAATTCTAGGAACCTTTGGGCTAGGGTGTTGGAGCTAGAGTAATGCTCCCAGTCTATGTTTGGGTAGATGAAGTCGCCCAATATAATGGTGTTTGGAGAGACCTTCATATTTTCCAGTGTTCTCAGGAAGGCCGAGTGGGATTCCTGGGTTTGGGAGGGTGGTCTGTAGCAGGCTATAAACTGGAAGGCAATTTTACCCACTGTTAGTTGCACATGGATAGTCTCTGATGCTTTGTGCTGTGCCACCAACCTGGATGTGTGGGTATTTTTGACGAATATTGATACTCCCCCTCCTTTTGTGGTTTGGTCCAAGTTTTGTGGCCGAAAAGCATGGTATGAGGTATAACCTGGTAGTGCTGGGGTGCTCTCGGGAGCCTTGAACCAGGTTTCTCTTACTGCACAGATATCGATGTTCTCCATGCTAAGGAGAGTTTCGAGTGCGTGCATGTTGAGGTTTAGACTTCTGGCATTGAGTAGCATTACTCTTAGTTTCTTATCCCTTGTGATACCTATGGAGGTGGGTTTGTCTTTTGAGCCTTGCCTAAAAAAGGCACTATGGCGGAAGCAAGAGCCTTTGCCAATAACCGAAAGCCCAGGAGTGACAGGTGCAAGCCATCCCTAGCAAAGCATCGTGGCTTTCGAGCATGTCATCTCAGGCTGACAGGCAATGGATCCCCTTTGAATGACACCAATACTTAAGACAATTGTTGAAATTGATCATCTTGTCTTCATATTGTGGCATCATTCTTGGTGAGGGTAAGATGCTACTCAAGGTCAGGGTCATACCGGCCTGGGCTACGTGCTCAGAGAGCTCCTCTATGTCTCTTTTCATGTAGTCCAGGGAGGTACGTCTCAGGTCATTCACACCGGCATGGACAATGACTGAGTCATATTTGTACTTGCCTTGGAGTGAACTGAGTGCTTGTGTTATGTGGTGGATCCTAGCGCCCGACAGGCAGCTCACTGTGACCTTCTCCTTGTTCAGCCTGGTGAGCGGGACGTCAGTGTGCCTGACGATAGAGTCACCTATTACAAGTGTATCAGGTGTGTTGTTTAGCCTTAAGGGCTGTGACTGTTCAGCACACTGGCTTTGTGAGCTATGTGTTGCACGTGCTTTGTTTGGGGTAGCGGTTGCTTGGGTGTCTGCTTTGGAGGTCTCTGCTGCTTAGGCAGATTTTTATTTAGAGCCTCCGAGTATGTTTTTGTGTGTTTATGTGTTTGGTTTGCTGTTGTGGTAGGTCTATGTATGACTGGAATTGCAGTGAGTGTGGTTTCCTTCTCCTCCTAACTGGTTATGCCAGTACTGAGTTGAGAGAGTTTAGCCTCCAGTTTGGCTATATGGTTGCATCTCTCACATGTGTTGGAATTTGTTGGGAGGAGGAGAGGGTTGTCTGTGTACATGAGGCAGTTGTAACATTGCCTCAAGATTCACAGATTCACCAGCTGGACCGGAGAGGAGATTGACAGCTGACCTTTGGACATACTAGAATAGTATTGTGAATTCCTTTATAATTGAAATAAAGGGCCAATGGGGAACAATGTACTCAAGGGGAGTTTGTGAGGGTGTAGTGCTTATAATTTTTTAGTGCCTTATATAATTGCTTTAGTGAGCAAGTGCCAGGTAACTTAAATGCAATGTGTTACAGGTAACTTAAATGCAAAAATGACAAACAGTAACTTTCTTTCAAGTGAACCAAGGAAATAAGTACAGTAAGCAATGCAGATATCACTAGGGATCCACAGAAGTGCTGAAAAGCAGCATTTTAGGTGGAATTAGCATATCAGGGAAATAACAAGCAAACAAACAACAAGCATACAAACAAACTAGATTCAGCAGGCCTGGATCTAGTCTATGCTACAGCAAACAATTTCAGTAAGAAACAGTTCAAATATGCAGGCACTATAAGCGTTTAACCAGAAATTCCCAGCTCAGAAGGGTAGAGTCCAGCCTCTCCTCCCACAAGAGTGCAGACCATGAACATTCTTAATGTAAAATAACTGGCCTGAAGCTCAAGTGCTTAAACCAGAACTAATACACTTTTAGAATAACAGACACTGAGCCCTCAATCAGTAGTTCCCAACTTAGAAGGATCTAAACTACCTGTCCTGCCACCACAGTGTAGGCCACAAACCTTCCTAATGTAAAACAACTGGTCTGAAGCCCAAGTGCTTAGTCCAAAAGACTTAGAATGATAGCTAGACTTTAATCAAGTTACTACCAAGCAGTAATAAATACAATTGAATACTTTAAAGAATGCCTGGATTAGTGCTCAAGTTATAAGCAAAGCTATATTCAGCAGGCCTGGATCTAGTCTATGCTACAGCAAACAAGGTGTACCAATTTCAGTAAGAAGCAGTTCAAATATGCAGGAACTATAAGCCTTTAACCAGAAATTCCCAGCTCAGAAGGGTAGAGTCCAGCCTCTCCTCCCATAAGAGTGCAGACCACGAACCCTCTTAATGTAAAATAACTGGCCTGAAGCCCAAGTGCTTAAACCAGAATTAATACACTTTTAGACTAACAGACACTGAGCCCTCAATCAGCAGTTCCCAACTTAGAAGGATGTAAGCTACCTGTTCTGCCACTACAGTGCAGACCGCAAACCTTCTTAATGTAAAACAACTGGTTTGAAGCCCAAGTGCTTAAACTAAAAGGCTTAGAATGAGTTACACCAAGCAGTAATAAATACAATTGAGTACTATTAAGATGACGCAAAAGCAAAATAATGTAGGAAGAAACACAAATACAGTAAAAGCAGATAACATTTTTTTTTTGAGTGAGCAAATGAGATAGGCCCAGGAGTTATAGGACATTAACAAGTGCAAATGCAGGCCTTCAAATCAGAAAGTTGAGAGAGATGGAAGACTGCCCAAATGGCCAATAACAACAAATTCTGGGCCAGAACCACTCCTTATGTGGTAGACAGGTTACCTAATGCTTACTACTCCCACTGATAAGCAAGAAGGCTTCCCTCCAACACAGAAAGGCTTGGGAGGCTCAGAAGCTTACAAACAGTCCTGGATACAGAAAATCTGTATCTGGAACACTAATTACAGGAAAGGTAGGAAACAGGCTTACAATTTTTTTTTCAGAAAAGTAGCAAAAACAGTAGTAAAAACAATTCACATGCAGTGCAAGCTGGCACACTTGAGTATGTAGCAATATTAGTCCACACAGTTTGAAAAAATGTAATTAAATTTAAAAGGACTAAAAGCAAGTGCAGAAAGGGTTTATTAGGTAGAATGCGGTAAAGAGATGGGACTGGGGGAGTGTCCTGGATCAAATCTATAGTGGGGCGGGCACTGCAAAAGCCACCAAATTTAAACTACAACCAAGAACAGGGAGGGGGGTGGGAAAGACAGTTTCAACAGAGATGTGAGGAATCACAGTGCAAATTATAAAACCAGAAAAATATATACTGATCTCTGTATATTTGCAGAACAATAAGACAACAGATATCTAAGCAACAATTTAGCTCTATAATATAGAATAATACAGAAAAATATACTCAGCTCTATATATTTGCAGATAGTCTTGTAAGGCTCTCTCTCAGTGCACAGGTTCCAATTTAATACTTTTGTCTTGTGCTGTTCGTACATTTGTAGAGAATGTAACACACACTAATGGATTCTAACTGAAGAACATCCACTCTAGGAATGGTAAAATAAAAGTTCCAAATTTGTGACCATGGCGGGAAGCCAAAAACAAAGTAAGTGAAGCTTTTAGAGCTTTTTAAACTGAGCACGAGCTCATTAAACTGCTATTAGTTTTCTTAACATTATGGGCAGATATACAAGCCAAACAGTTGTTTATTAGTCAAAAAGGCACTTTTAGCATCAAAGAATAGATAACTACTTTTCAAGGCACTTTTTGACAGTTATTACTATCAGCTTTTATATATTATTATGTGAATTTAATGCAACAGTTTAGATATTTCATGCAGCTTAGTGTAAATAATATAAAAATAATCATGTCCATTTAAGCACACCACATTAATATGTCAGTATAAATGCATCATATTCTATACTAGCAGTAATAATTTATAAATGAATTATCTAAATATCATTTAGAGTTAGAGAAATCATGACTGTAAGTATTTACACTGTAATAAAGAAAGATATGTTACCTTGCTTTCTTTAGGGTTGTTTTCTTTAGTTATAAAATGTCCTGTTTATCTTGTATTTATATTGCTTCAAAGATTGACACATATGTGAAGCATGAATGCTTTTAAAGAAGAACTTTTTTACCTTACAGAGCAAATAGAAAACAATAATGTTTGTGCTTTTCATGTGTCTCTTAGTTTCTTCTTCTTCTTGTCAGCAGTGCTCCATTCATTTTTTTCTGCATGTCTCTTTATCCCAAAGGAGCTCCAATCCATTTCTTCCACTTTATCCAAGGTTTTATTAGCTGAAAGATAAGAGACTGTTGCTTGTAGAGTGTCAAAAGTTTTAGGACCTTCAGTAAAATATGTTTTTATTCTTGCAAGGAACAGCAGGTGCACTTTAAGTTGCCTTTCTTTCAATTCCTTTATCAGAGGGAGACATTCCTTTCTTGCATTTATAACTCCAGCAGAATAATCATTATCAAATCTGATTATGTTGTCTTTGTATTTAACTGGAGAAGTTGACCATGCTGTTTTTAAAATAAGTTCCTTGTCCTGTGATGAAAAAAAGTTGCTATCATTGATCTCGGGTGATTTTTTGATTTGATGGTTGATGAAGCAGCTCTTAAAGATCTATGGGCTCTTTCAATTCCATAAGAAAGAGCTTCAGGCAATTTTAAAACTTCTGGTAACCAGGTAGTAAGGAAAGTCACCATGTTATCTCCCTCTGTTTTCACTGGTAGCCCATAGATGCGAAGATTATTTCTTCTGGACCTGTTCTCTAGATCCTCTATTTTATTTTGTAATGAAGCATTTTGTTTTGATAAAAAATGTAGCTGAAGATCTTGTTCTGAGAGTCTGCCCTCGGTATCATTTAGGGATCTCTCAATGTCAGCTATTTGAGACTTCTGTTGTGTCATTATTTCTTGTAGTTGCTGTATTTGTTTTGTAGATCTCTCTTCAAAAGTGTCCAGTTTGGTATTCATTTTGTCAAATTTCACTGATAAGTCTTGTATAGCATTTAATAAAGACTGTATCTCCTTTCTCATTGTCTGGTGCTGTGTGGTATTCTTAGAAAAGCTAATTTTCAGTAGATTCAGATACCTTCCATCTTGTCTTTTGACAGGAAAAATAATGATTAAAGCCAAATGTTTTGCAATGTAGACTTCTAGTGATACTAGTAGAAGCAATTCAACAAACTAGGTCTACAATATCTAGTTTTTAAAATTTCCTGTCAGAAATATCTTTTGAGTGCAGAGCTGAGAAAAGATTCTGCCAACCAGACCACATCCTAGCCACACCCCCTCAAAGTTTACTTTTGAGGCCAGTACATCTAGTATTGCATACCTAGACATACTTATATCTAAAGGTAATTAAAGAGCTGTCTTCTCCACTCAGATTTATCAAAACCCCACCTTTTTAAACACTTACTTGCATTTTTCAAGCTCACATTCCCCCAACCAAAAATGTGCTGTAGTCAAGGGTCAGTTTGTAAGGGCAGCATGGATGATGTCAGGGTTTAATCATTTTTTAGATGAATGTGAGACAATAAAGAATATGTTTCTGGCTAGAGATTACCCTCTTGCTGTGGTAAATCCACTAATGTATGAAGTGAAAAATAAAAGAGAAAGGGGCTTTTTTAATCCAATGTTCAGTCATAGTGAAACACCAAGACCTTAAATGTATGTATCAGCAAGTTATTTTATAGCTATCAATATTACCCATTCAAGTGAACTTAACATCCCTGCACCCATACATGATCTAGTACCAGGGGCGGCCCGTGCTATTGGACTGCCGGACTGCAGCCCCCTCAACTTCAAACTAACAAAATAAAAAAAAATAAAAAAAAAAATATTTTAAAATTTTGCGGACTTCTCAAGATAAGCATATCAGACTGCTGCAGAGACAGTCTGGAGCATGTGCAGATTGTCTCAGCAGCAGTCCTGATTGAGAAATGTGAACAGGAGCGCTCCCACAAGTCTATGCAGTTTTAAACTGCATAGACTGCCTGGGGAAACACGTCGGGGTCAGACTGCAAGGTCGGCAGTCAGGAGAAGGATCTCAGGTCTGGATTGGAGTTTGCTGCAGGGGAAGATCTCGCGACGGGCAGGGTCGGATTTGCGCAGGTTTTCAGCTGCACTCTCATCGGGGGTTTTGTGGACAGGGACCTGGATTTAATGATGGTTTTGCAGACAGAGATTTACTACAGGACCAGGTAAGTGGATGTACAAGGTAGGTGTTTGTGTGTGTGTGTGTGTGTGTGTGTGTGTAAATGCCCCAGGTGCAATATACTGGTGGTTAGGCTCATGATGGTGTAGTAGGGAATACCTCAGGCTTGAACCCTGTACCTTGTATGCAGGTGTTAAAGACCTGAATTCCCTACCCACCACCATTTGTAAAAAAATTGCAGATTTTTTGCCTCATATTTGATCTGATCTGTTCCTCATAATATCTGTGGTTTATAAATGTTGCAATGCTTGATATTTGATGGTGCAGTGGTAGCATTGTTGCCTCACAGCTGCAGGTTCTCAGGTTTTCTTCTTGGCTGGGGTGCCTTCTTTGTGGGGTCTTTATCTTCTCGCTGTGTTTGTGTGGGTTTGCTTTTGTGTCCTCCCATGTTACGAAGACACGTCTGCATTATTTCTTCCTGGGCCTCCGCTGAAATTTTTTTGTTGTTCCAAGTCAGACTGTCCTAATTAACAAATGTTAAATAAAATTGACAGGCATTTGAATTTCAGACTTCAGGTTTCTGAATGTTTAGTTCCTTACATATTTGATGGTGCAGTGGCAGTATTGTTGCCTCACAGCTATAGGTTTTCTGGTTTGATTCTTGGCTGGGGTGCCTTCTGTGTGGAGTCTGCATATTATCCCTGTGTTTGTGTGGATTTGCTCTAGTGTCCTGCCATTTTACAAAGACATGTGTCTACAGTATTTCTCCCTGGGCCACTGCTGAAAATTGTTTTGTTCCAGAAGTAAAATTGACAGGCATTTGAATTTCAGACTTCATATTCTTCAGAAAATACATAGTAAAACAACTTTTTATTCTAGCAATAAATATATAGTAACACAACCTTTTATTATAGCAATTTTTTAAGTTTATAAGATGGCTATTTGAAATCTGTCCTTATTTTTGGGACTGTAATGGCACTGTTAGTGGCTTTGTCAGGTTTTTTGTGCTAAGGTTGACAGCTATGGCAAGAACTGAATTCACTGAATACGTTTGAGGGCTGTATTCCCTCATTACTGGGTTTGTCCAGGTATTTTGTGCTAAGAGGTTGACAGCTATGGTGAGAACTGAATTCATTAAATGATAGCCATTTAAGTTTCAGTCTTCCTCTCTTTCACAAAGCAGCTGATTTGGCATAGTGGTATGTTGTTCTGACTCTTTTGCACAGGGACCTTGGCAGTAAAATGTATGGTGGTAACACAGCATTTTATTCTAGCAGCTTTCCAAGATTATACAAGCAATGTTTAATGTGTCCCTGGTTTTTGCCTTTTTGACCCACCCCAATAAATTTGGCTTTTTCCACACTTCTTGTGCTGCAAAGTTGAGATGCAGTTGAGTATTGAGTAGATTTTACAAGGAGCTGAGAGCTGCAGGGGAAGAGAAGCTTAGTGCTGATTATGCTAAGTCAGCTCACATTGCTAATAGCACAACAGGTTGTGTACTTGCTTTTGATGCAGAAGGTTGTTGGTTCTACTCCCATAAGGGGTGAATGCTGCCGTACTGAAAATTAAGATACTAACTATGAGCCTGTTATCAGTTTGCCATCCATTTCCTATTGCAATATTACTAGCTTATTTTTAATGTAATTTTGGCAATTTATTCCTCAGGGGCATCAGACACTTTATTTTTCGATGAAATCATGAAATATAAAGGTGATTGCTAGCACCAACCTCTTCATTACAGATTTATTTAACGTGGAATTATTTAGATTACTTTTTTACTACTTCAGAGATTGTGCATATTTACTGATAATGGTGGACTGTAGAATTGTGCATATTTACTGATAATAGTGGACTGTAGAAGTTTGAGTAGACTTTTATAATGGAAATGTTCTGAATTGGACAGTTTTGTTTCATTGTTTACTGGAAAAATGTTCAAAGCAATAGGAAGGTGTATCAAAGAGCACATGTATGTTTCATATGCAAGGGGCCTATGATTTGAAAACAGCCCAGAATTAATTTTTTATCTGCCACGGGTAAAATGTATTTTCTTTGAATGCGGGTTTTAATGTTGTTTCAATGAATGTGAGTTTCAAGGGCAGAGAAGTTTTAATGCCAAGTTTGTTTAGCAGATGTTTTAGTGTTTGTGCTGTAAAATGCAAAATAAAACTTTCAAATAAAGTTCAAATCATCATAGAAGTAAATCAGTATGCACATTAGTGTTTATGGTAAATGGAGTGAAATAGCAAAGTAATGGATCATTGGAATGGCTGCAGCAAGGCTCCATTCGACCATGGTTTTGTGAGGGGGAAGGGCGGCAAACTTAGACAGCCCCTCCCAACTGTCCAGATTTTCAAAGAATGAATAGATTTTTTGCTTCTTATTTTTGGTTTGTTCCTCATAAAATGTGTGGTTCTCTGGCAAATCATTTAGGAATTAAGTCACTAAATAATGACACACTAGTTTCAGACTTCATAACCTTCAGAAAAATGCATGCTAAAGTAAGACCTGTTCTATCAACTGTCCCAGTTTATAGAAGAGCAATTTTTAGTACTGTTTATATGTTCCCCCAATATATTTGGCCTTGTTCAGATTTATGTCCCAGTTTATACAAGAGCAATTTTTAGTACTGTTTATATGTTCCCCCAATATATTTGGCCTTGTCCAGATTTATTGCATTAACAGGTTGAGAGGTACATGCAAATAAATTGCTTTATAGAATTAGGCATAGCCAAACCTCTGAACTGTCCCTGATTTTGACTCAAAATGTTGCTCTTCCCCTAATGATCCCTCCGCAAAATAGCAATTTTGGAAGAAAACATGGAGGGTTTATAATTAAGAAATAAGTGTAATAATCAGATTACTTTTATTTCAGAAATGCGTGTAGATTATTTTATTTTGTCAGCTGCTCAAATTAGCAGTACTACTATTAAAGTGTCCCTTCTTTGACAGGTTCCCAGCTGTATTGTGTTGCTATTTTATATTTTTACATCACATTGTTGGTCTATTTTTCATAACATTGTGTTTTATTGGCAAATAAGTGACAAATAATTAAAGACTGAAGTTAGAAAATAATGACAGACATTTGAGTTTCAGATTTCATACCATTCAGAAAATCCATACTAATTCAAGACCTCTATTAGCTTTCTAAGTTTATAAAAGCAATGTTTTAAAAATTGTCCTTATTTTTGGGGCTTTGTCCCATTTCTTTGTATGGCTTTGTCCAGATTTCTTGCTCTGAGGTTGAGAGGTATGACAAATGTGTCAGGGCCATCACAAGTCAGCCAGAGACATTTCAAACTGTGACATACTTGTTACACCCCACTCCCCCACGTAGTGACTCTGGATGTGTCGAAGCAAGGCAAGGAGTAGTTATGCAGTGTAAATGTGCAGAGAATCCTACCCATCCAAGGTCGACACAAGTACTAGAGTGGCTTTTCATCTGTCCTTGATTTTTACAGAATGGTCTGGTTTCTGTCATATTTTTGTATTGTTTATTTATGCTTATTACTCAAAGTGCCTGTTGCTCTGTGTTTAAGTAGCAATACTTTAATGACCATCAGGTAAGCTTGGCTGAGATTGCAAGATGCAAGTAAGCTTTAATAAGCATACTGTTAAAGAATTGCCAAAATTGAAAGCCTTTCTGTTGCCATGTAGAGAATACTTAACTAGATAATGTATAAGCCTTGGGTATTGAAATGCATATGCCAGTATTTGTAATAAAGGACAGAATTACATTATTTTAAGAGTCTCATTACACTTGGAGACTTCCAGTCATCTCTGCAGGCTTTACCCGTAAACTGAATGCCAATCGCGTGGTCCATAACCTGTACAGTAATCCTTTTAAGCAATGTATATTGAGCTTATTTCTTGTTTGCTTTTCATTTTTTTACTTAGATCATGTTTTCCCCATGAAACAAGTAGATGTCAGGCAGCAGGTCTTTTTTTGGATAAGGAACATTTTCACAAGTGGGGGCATCACAGATTTCTACTTTCAGCATGTTACTTGTTACTTTAATAAAACTGAATATAAATTATAATTAGAACTGCAGTGCAAGAAGTGGTTTGAGTTGAGTGCTGCTTGTTTTTCTTATACTTGATTTTGACTGGCATTCCATTAATGTATTTAAAAAAAGTAATTTATTTTTTCATGCCTCACAACCTTTTTTGTTTCCATCTAGATATTAAGCTGTCATGCAGCCAATGCATTGAAATATTTTTATTCTTCTACACTTCATTTTGTCTTGATTGGACTCTCATAAAGACGGTTTGGCACCCCGTGCAGTATATTTAGTTTTGTGGTTTGCTACTACAGGTGTGTGTGTGTGTGTGTGTGTGTGTGGTAGGGAATACCTCAGGCTTGAACCCTGTACCTTGTATGCAGCTGTTAAAGACCTGAATTCCCTACCCACCACCATTTGTAAAAAAAAAAAACTGCAGATTTTTGCCTCATATTTGATCTGATTTGTTCCTCATAATATCTGTGGTTTGTAAATGTTGCAATGCTTGATATTTGATGGTGCAGTGGTAGCACTGTTGCCTCACAGCTGCAGGTTCTTAGGTTTGCTTCTTGGCTGGGGTGCCTTCTTTGTGGGGTCTTTATCTTCTCCCTGTGTTTGTGTGGGTTTGCTTTTGTGTCCTCCCATGTTACAAAGACACGTCTGCATTATTTCTTCCTGGGCCTCTGCTGAAATTTTTTTTTGCTCCAAGTCAGACTGTCCTGATTAACAAATGTTAAATAAAACTGACAGGCATTTGAATTTCAGGCTTCAGGTTTTTGAATGTTTAAGTCCTTGCATATTTGATGGTGCAGTGGTAGTATTGTTGCCTCACAGCTATAGGTTTTCTGGTTTGATTCTTGGCTGGGGTGCCTTCTGTGTGGAGTCTGCATCTCCTCCCTGTGTTTGTATGGATTTGCTCTGGTGCCCTGTCATTTTACAAAGACGTGTCTGCAGTATTTCTCCCTGGATCTCTGCTCAAAATTGTTTTTGTTCTGTCAGCAGTAAAATTGACAGGCATTTGAATTTCAGACTTCATGTTCTTCAGAAAATACATAGTAACACAACTGTAACACAACCTTTTATTCTAGCAATTTTCTAAGTTTATAAGATGGATATTTGAAATTCGTCCCTATTTTTGGGACTGTATTCCCCCATTATTGGCTTTGTCCAGGTTTTTTGTGCTAAGGTTGACAGCTATGGCAAGAACTGAATTCACTGAATGTTTGAGGGCTGTATTCCCTCATTACTGGGTTTGTCCAGGTGTTTTGTACTAAGAGGTTGACAGCTATGGTGAGAACTGAATTCACTAAATGATAGCCATTTAAGTTTCAATCTTCCTCTTTTACAAAGCAGCTGATTTGGCATAGTGGTATGTTGCTCTGACTATTTTGCACAGGGAGCTTGGCAGTAAAATGTATGGTTCTAGCAACTTTCCAAGATTATACAAGCAATGTTTGTGTCCCTGGTTTTTGGGCTTTTGACCCCCCCCCAATACATTTTGGCTTTTTCCAGTTTTCTTGTGCTGTGAAGTTGAGTATTGAGTAGATTTTACAAGGAGATGAGAGCTGCAGGGGAACAGAAGTTTAGTGTTGCTTAAGTGAAGTTGGCTTGCCTTGTTAATAGCACAACAGGTTGTGTACTTGCTTTTGATGCAGAAGGCTGTGGGTTCTACTCCCACAAGGGGTGGATGCTGCCATACTGAGAATGTTCTCCTTGGTGAAGATACTAACTATGAATCCGTTATCAGTTTGCCATCCATTTCTTCTTGCAATATTACTAGCTTATCATTTTTTTAATGTAATATAGGCAATTTATTCCTGAGGGGCAACAGACACTTTATTTTTCGATGAAACCATGAAATATAAAGGTGTTTGCTAGCAGCAACTTCTTCATTAGTTACAGATTTCTTTAATGTGGAATTATTTAGATGACTTTTACTTCTTCAGAGATAGTGCATATTTACTGATAATGACTGTAGAATTGTGCATATTTGCTGATAATGGACTGTAGAATTGTGCATATTTACTGATAATGGTGGACTGTAGAATTGTGCATATTTACTGATAATGGTGGACTGTAGAATTGTGCATATTTACTGATAATGGTGGAGTGTAGAATTGTGCATATTTACTGATAATGGTGGACTGTGGAAGTCTGAGTAGACTTTTATGATAAATGTTCTGAACTGGGCAGTTTTGCCATTATGGGTGTATGCATTTTGTTTCATTGCTTACTGGAAAAATGTTCAAAACAAATTTAAAATGCCCTCTAACAACTGTAATATATTGTACAAGGAATATAATTTAGTACAATGAGGAAGGTGTATCAAAGAGCACATGTATGTTTCATATGCAAGGGGCCTATGATTTGAAAACAGCCCAAAATTAATCTTTATCTGCCACTGGCAAAATGTATTTTTTTTGAATGTGGGTTTCAATGCTGTTTCAATGAATGTGAGTTTCCAGGGCAGAGAAGTTTTAATGCTAAGTTTTCATTGTGAGACTGCACTGCTTTGTTTAGTAGATGACTTAGTGTTTGTGCTGTAAAATACAAAATAAAACTTTCAAATGACGTCCAACTCATCATAGAAGTAAAGCAGTATGCACATTAGTGTTTATGGTAAATGGAGTGAAATAGCCAAGTAATGGTTCATTGGAATGGCTGCAGAGGCTCCATTCAACCATGATTTTGTCAGGGGGGAAGGGCAGCAAACTCAGACAGGCCCAGCTGAACTATACCTCCCAACTGTCCAGATTTTCAAAGAATGAATAGATTTTTGCTTCTTATTTTTGGTTTGCTCTTCATAAAATTTGTGGTTTTCTGGCAAATCATTTAGAAATTAAGTCACTAAATAATGATACACTGAGTTTCAGACTTCATAACCTTCAGAAAAATGCATGCTAAAGTCAGAACTGTTATTCTATCAACTGTCTCAATTTATACAAGAGCAATTTTTAGTACTGTTTATATGTTCCCCCAATATATTTGGCCTTGTTCAGATTTACTGCATTAACAGGTTGAGAGGTACATGCAAATAAATTGCTTTATAGAATTAGGCATAGCCAACCTCTCAACTGTCCCCGATTTTGGCTCAAAATGTTGCTCTTCCCCCTAAAAATCCCTCCGCAAAATAGCAATTTTGGAAGAAAACATGGAGGGTTTACAATTAAGAAATAACTGTAATAATCAAAGTTATAGATTACTTGAAATGCATGTAGATTCTTTTATTTTGTCAGCTGCTCAAGTTAGCAGTACTAATATTAAAGTGTCCCTTCTTTGACAGGTTCCCAGCTGTATTGTGTGGCTATTTTATATTTTTGCATCACATTTGGTCCATTTTTCATAAAATTGTGTTTTTTGGCAAATTAGTGACAAATCACTAAAGACTGAAGTTAGAAAATAATGACAGACATTTGAGTTTCAGATTTTATACCCTTCAGAAAAGTCATACTAATGCAAGACCTATTCTATTATCTTTCTAAGTTTATTAGAGCAATATTTAAAAACTGTCCTTATTTTTGGGCCTTTGTCCCACTTCTGTGTATGGCTTTGTCCAGATTTCTTGCTCTGCGGTTGAGAGGTATGACAAATGTGTCATGGCCATCACAGTCAGCCAGAGACATTTCAAATTGTGACATACTTGTTGCACCCCACTCCACCATGTAGTGACTCTGGATGTGTCCAAGCAAGGCAAGGAGTAGTTATGCAGTGTAAATGTGCACTGTGTCCCCCCCATCCAAGGTAGACACAAGTACTACAGTGGCTTTTCATCTGTCTTTGATTTTGCAGAAAGGTCTGGTTTCTGTCATATTTTTGTACTGTTGATTTATGCTTATTACTCAAAGTGCCTGTTGCTCTGTGTTTAAGTAGCAATGCTTTAATGACCATAAGATAAGCTTGTCTGAGATCGTAAGATGCAAGTAAGCTTTAATAAGCATACTGTTAAAGAATTGCCAACATTGAAAGCCTTTCTGTTGTTGCCATGCAGAGAATACTTGACTAGATAATGTATAAGCCTTGGGTATTAAAGGACAGGATTCCATTAATTTAAAAAGCTCATTACACTTGTTGGAGACTTCCATCTCTACAGACTTTACCCATAAACTAAACAGAATGCCAATCATGTGTGGTCCATAACCTGTACAGTAATCCTTTAAGCAATGTATCTTGAGCTTGTTTCTTGTTTGCTTTTCATTTTTTACTTTGATCTTGTTTTCCCCATGAAACAAGTAGATAGTTGTCAGGCAGCAGGTCTTTTTTGGATAAGAAACATTTTTACAAGTGGGGGCATCACAGAGATTTCTATTTTCAGCATGTTACTTGGTACTTTAATAAAGCTGAATATAAATCATAATTAGAACTGCAGTGCAAGGAGAAGTGGTTTGAGTTGAGTGCTTCTGGTTTTTCTTGTACTTGATGTTGACTGGCATTCCAGTAATGTATTTAAAAAGTAATTTATTTTTTCATGCCTCACAACCTTTTGTTTCCATCTAGATATTAAGTAAGCTGTCATGCAGCCAATGCATTGAAATATTTTTATTCTTCTACACTTATTTTTGTCTTGATTGGACTCTCATAATGATGGTTTGCCACCCAGGGCAGCGTATTTAATTAATGTTAGTTTTTGTGGTTGTGAGCATAGCCCCTCCCCTTTCTAGTTGGCCACACCCCTTCCCCTTGACCCCACCCATTCAGCTTTCTCCTGCAGCCCCCCTTTGATTTGAAGTCACCAGCCGTCACTGTCTAGTACAAAATACAACCTTTACTAGATCCTTTATCTCAACTTATAATGCCGACAGTGTGAATATTAGGAGCATTATCCAGAAAAACTGGGCTATTCTAAGGGAAGACAGACACATTATTGAGAAAGTTTGGGGATAAATTTTATATAATATGCAGAAGGGGTTGTAATTTTAAAAAAGATTGTGGAACATTTGAACAGAGCATCCACACATAAGAGTAACAAAATGCATCATATCTCTAAATGTGGATGCTGTTCCATCTGCCTTTACATTTTGATGAATGAACAGTTTGCTATAAAAACTTTACATTTTATGTAAATGGAGCATTTAACTGTTTTAGAGGAGCTGTAGTGTACACCACACTCTGTCAATACTGCCCTGGTTTCTGCATAGGCAAAACTGTGTGTAAGTTCAAAGAAAAAATTGCTAAACATCTGTACGACATTAAGAAAAGGAAAACAAACAATACTCTATCCAAACATTTAATGGAATGGCCAGACCACATTTTTAAATTTTCAATTATGGAAAAGGAAACCTCTAGTGAACGCGGTGACTCATGGCAACTTAAGTTGGAAGAACATGAGTTATATTAGCCGCTCACACTTAATGCAAGTTCTTGGCCAGGGAAAAATGACCAGATTTTTATTAGCTGTCTTTTAAAACTAAGAGCGTTATAGAGATAATATCGCTACCTTTTTTATTAGGCAGATTTTCTCAGTATAACATTTACTATTTAATGATTGCTCTTACATAAAACTATTTATTATTGTATGGTAAAAGAAAGTTTCACAGGTTGATGTATTAAGATATTCAGCCTTTGATTTTTGTTTACTTCAATTTTGAACTTATTGACTTTGTTGCCTTAATACATGATCTGTTCAGGGAATTTGACTGTCACATGATTTAAAGCTGATCACATGATTTTAAACATTTTTGTCTGTCACATGATTTTAAGCTGATCACATGATTTAAAAAAGTTGCCACTTGACCTTTAGGATTTAAACAGTGTGCGTGTTTGGTTCACTCCCTCTAAAGTTTTATTATAAAATAAAATAAATGTGCTAATATTACATTTTAAGTTGTTAAGCTGAGCTTTTCAGAATCTCTGTGGTGTTGTGTGTGTTTTTTTATCAGTTTGTCTTCTGTTTTGTTTTGCTATAGTTTTATACTGGTTTAAAGGTCCTTTCATAAGAAAGATTACTGTTTTTCCTGTTGTTAACCAGGTTGGTAAATGCAAGATATGCACTTAAGAATACTTACTTAGGGCTAACTCTTTATGTAGACATGGCTCTAGTTGAGAGAAATACCAACTGCAGTTTATTTATTTAATTGTTTATTTTTTAATCATATTCTGGTATGTAACAATGACATAGCCTAGAATTAAGAAGGAGTTGTTTTAATTTAGTTTTGAAGATATGCATGTTATCAGTGAATCTAATAGGGAGTGCAATAGAGTTCTAAGCCTTGTAGATATGGATGGACTACAGATATTTTCCAGCAATGTTACTGGACTTTTGAACCTTGAGTGATTAGAATTGCCAGTTGGTGGTGTACCTCCGTAGCAAAGATCCTAGGGTTAGGCTCCTTTCAAGATAATGTAATATACCATTTGATACTTGCAGATGAGAGACAGTGAGGTAGTGAAATATCTCTAGTCAGTTAATGCCTTTAAAGGCAATGCAATGATGAGAAGAGTAAGGTTTATTGGATGCAAATTTGGCTACTTTAAAGTAGTATTGCTCATACTTGCTCTTCTGTGTGGCTTGGTGTTTGGTAAAAATTGGTGAGGCATTTAGCAGTGTGGGGAAAAGATAAAAGCAGGCCAGGATTGACCTGTTACTTTTGCTAAGATAGTGTTTAACTCTGAATAACAGACTCATCTTTTGTTGTTTTTTTTCTTTTGATAGATTTTGAGTAAGCAAGTCAAATTTCAAGCTATCATCAATGAAGAGACCTAAGTAGTTTAGTGTTGGGGAGTATTCCTATCATTATGTTGTTGGAGGAGATGATTTTGAAGTTCATTTTTGCAATTAGTGTGGGACTTACATGAGATAGGATGAGATCAAATATGGCTAGACAAGTTTTGATGAAGGTAAAGTTCTGAGTGAGTTGCTTAAGATGAGTATGATTCTGGACTGACCATCTAAGAGTAGGATCATCAACATAGTGGACAAGGCTGGCATATTTAAAAGCAGTATGCAAGTTCTTAATGTGTTGAACAATGCAGTCCAGGTATTGCTCCCAGGAGTACACTGACAGATACTTGTAGAAAAGTGGAGTAACTTGATTGCCATTTAACAGCTTGTTATCTATCTGACAGGTAAGTCTTCAACCAGGAGAGGGTGGGATGGAACAGACATAATGATGCTAGCTAAAATAGTCACAGAAAATGGACCAAAAACTTTGGTAAGTCTAAGAAGAGTATGGATACAATATAGTTTGTTTTGCATTTTCTAGTCATGATATTTTTAAGTTCAAACTAAAACAGTGCTGGGTAGGAGGGGAACTGATTTTTGTCTAGGATATGCTTAAGTAGTTGAACATGGATGCATTTCTTTGTCATTTTAGAGAGTTCAGTGATGAAGAAAGACCACAGAAAGGCACAGGTGCAACCAGCAATGAGAAGTTTAATAAAATAAAGCACTTTTTGTCCTACCCACTGATAGGACTTCTTCAGATAAAATAAGTCTGTTACACCCAAGTTTTTATACATTTGTAAAATGCACAATTAATTAAGTAATTATGCATCAATTAATCAATAAGGCTGTGTAACACTCACTTAAAAACATATCCCACTCTACCCTGTGTATAGTCACCATGACCTCATTCATAAATACACATTTTACACTAAAAAATCATCAATTGCTATTTCCTTACAAAAATATAAAATGTAAAATGTATAAAGATAAATATATAAACAAAAAATGTGTATAAATATGTATCATCAGACCACATCTCCAGTAAATAAGAAACATATATATATATATATATATATATATATATATATAATGTCATAATATATATATATATATAATGTCATAATATATGTAAATAAAATAATATAAAATATTATAAAATAAGTATGCTCACCTACTAATGTACAATATTTCATCTTTTTAAGCTTCTTAATTTTTAGTATACATAATAATGAATATACTTCATTAAGTCCTGGGCAGAAGTAAGCTACTGTCCGGAGTTGCCAGCACAATTCTAGGCGCTCCAACAATAATGAATCCGGGACACCCCGTCCATCACTTATCACTGAATCTATAGCCCTGAACTTGAAATTATGGTCATGGTTTGCAAGGATATGTCTTGCTAGAGCATCTGGTTTGTTACTTGCTTGCAGTTAGAGAGTTCAGTGATGTTACCTCTTTTATGAAGAATCCAGATAAAGGATTTCTTTCAGAGTTGAGGAAATACAGTTTTTGGAAAGGTGTGTTTTAAGGAATAGAAACAGTGTATGCTATGACTTCAGCAGCAGTTTTGAGATAGCTGCCTGGTAAATTATTAGTAGCTTAGGTGGTGAGCTTAAGTTTAAAAAGGTACATCTTTAAGGTACAAGTAGGGATAAAGTTAAGGAAGAAGACATTGTAATTGTTAATAGGTTGAGAGGTAAGTTTTGGACTGTTCAATAAATACTTTAAAGACAATCTAAACAGAATAAATAGAAGCCAAACATGAAAATGATGAAACTGAATCTCCTTGCTTTCTTGATCAAAGTGTTACCAGCAAAGTTTGCATGTCCCATTATCTTTGTTTCAGAAATGAATGAAAATCAATTAAGAAGGTTTCATTGCAGCAAGTAAAATTGTCATCTCAGTAGTTAAATGCAAGTAATCACAGAACAGCCAGGTATTGCACCTATGCGACAGTACTTGCTGCATATCACAGTATTCAGAAACGCTGAGGAAATTAAATCTTTTCTGCAACAGGGTACAAGGAGAGGGTAATTCAGAGACACAAATAATGATATCACATACCAGGGAAAAGAGCAATGTATGCATTATACGTTAAATTGCTACACAATGAATGGTAATTTAGTAAGTGTCAACATGCTAATGACAGCCACTACATAACCAGATGAAACCATCCACAATGGAAGAGTTCAGAAACAGATAAAATTAGCGGGATGAGTAACAGCAATTATCCATTGTGAATACACGCATTTTCCAGGGTACAGAAGCTTCATCTGCATTATGATGCTACATGTACATTCAGTACAGCAAAAGGTGCTAGTCTTGATCCTCCATGCCATAGACATACCTGCCAGGACTGAACACGTTATCTCCTGGTACACTGTCATCTTCTACAGGTGCAGACACAGATACCAGAGAGGACGTCATAAGCATGTACAAACCACATATGGAGTAAAGGGAGATTTGTGCACTGCCTATCAATGGGGCTATAAATGCTTGTGTACCATTAAATATTCTTGCTGTGGGGGCCTTTCAGTACTAGACATGGAAACATTAGGAGTTTCACAGGTGTCAGCCCTGCAAATTTGACATCTGTTCCTTGATGTGATGCTACAGTATATGGAGGAGAAGATTTGGTTTCTAGGTACAGCAGAAGAGAGGACCATTGTCATACAGGGATTGTAAAACCTAGCCTATTTCCATGAGGTTCTTGCCATCATATGTACCCATATTGCCATCAAGGCCCCACCTGCTACACTTGGCATCTGAGAGGGCCACCACTCCAACAACTGCCAAGTGATCTTCAGTGCTCAGGGTATTTTGTACAATGTGTTTGTGTGACATCAAGTGATCTCATGATCCCCATATCTGGCACCAGTGCAACCAGTCTTACTTATGCATGCAGGGTGACATTACACAGTGTCTTATAGTAGATGGATACAGATAGTGTCACCGACACAGTCATTAGTATGCAGTTACCATGAACATAGGCAGCAAGCCGCAAATAATGTTGTCTAGTGTTGTATGTCACATGTGATGCAAGACAGAATAATAGAATTATAGAATCATAGAACATGTAAGGCAACTTGGTCCTGTGGCCATTTACACCTTGTCAGAAGCCCTCTTAGTCATTGCATTATTTTTCGAGGACCAACAGGCCAGCTACTTCACACTTGAATTTATGTATATGCATCCAGTTGCCTAGCTGCTTTTTGAAGGAAAAAAATATTTAGTGTTGCTTAATTTTGAATGGAAGCTTGTCCCAGAGAAGGAGAAAGCATTGTGTGACAAATCTGTCATTCCATCAGGTTTTGTTTATTTGATGAAACAGGTTTAAATCACTGATTCTAGCATTAGTTCAACTGTTTGATTTGTGGAGATATAAGATGTCTTGGATCACTAATAGCCCAAAACATAAAGTGCATATCACTGCTAAAGTGTCTATAGACCACCGAATAAACAGACAATGCTTCCATCTAAGTACCATCAGACAGACCTAAAGCATGTGGACAAGTTAGTACTACAAGACAGACCTAAAGCATGTGGGCATCTTATTACTACCAGACATTCCTAGGACAGCAGCAGGGAAGAAGCTAGGTAACACATCATCAGAGGAATTAGCTGCATTAGTACCCCACGTGAAGTAGAGTCAGGTGAAATACAATGAGGTACTACCAAAGAGTTGGTGTATGGTCCACAACTATGGGACAGAACAGTGACAACATGGAATAAAATTAATGCATGCGATAACACACCCAGGCTATCCACTGTAATGCATTGAATAACTGTGCTGTACATCAGATATTAAAATACCCAAACAGGCTTGAGGTGTGGGTGTAGTCACCATATGTAAAGGTTGGATGGGCCACAATGACAGGGGATAAGTTCATTAGCATAGATGGAAATTTTATGGGAAATGGATGCAGTAGCTATGTACAAAGAGAAGAGACTGGTGGAGAGTCTAGAATCACATCTTTCAGTGATAGGAAGGAGAATCTGTGAGTCAAATGCTGGTTAAGTGTACTGTGCAGTCCTGCAGTAACAGGACAAGAAGTGATTGTACAACACATGGTGTGCCACTTTAAGAGCATGTATAGGAAATTTACTACTGCCTCTCATGTGCAGACACAGCAGAAGCTCAGCATCCAAATACCTCTGAGAGGCCAAAGCTAGTCATTGCCTTCAACAGACAACCAGGAAGTAGGACAGTGTTGGACTGTGGGAACCCGAGATGATGGTCTGGTATGGTGTTCTTGCAGTGAAGGCTTAAGAGCACTGGCCATGACCATGTGATTGCTCATACCCTGGTCTGGAACTATCTAAGGATAGTGAAAATGCTGTCACTGAATGCCTGCTGCATATCTCTCCCTCTGCATGTCTAAAGTGAGCATTTCTCAGCAACATCACTAATGTAGTAATGGAAGCTATTTTTGCCACAGCAATGTAAGATGTCCCAGATCTCTATATAACTTGTCACTTTACATGCATTTTAGTATGCTCTACAGTCCATTTAGTAGTTGCTCTTGTACATACAAGCCACAAAGCACACTCAACATCTAAACCAGGGGTTTAGTGACCCTCTCTACCTGGAACACTGGATCACTGATCTTTATATCTACTGATTAAAGCCAAGGGTGGTCAGAGAATATACAGGATTCATTCTGTTGATGCAACTACATTGGGTGCACACAACTCACAGGCAGTGTGGCTCACTGATGCCATCTGTGGTGAAGATTCCTGTACAACTTTGATAGAGCTATTATGGACAGGGTCACTGCATCAAATGCAGTGTATGGCAAAGGTTCCTCTTGTCCCACCACCATCACATCAGCCATGAGGGAAGTATGTGCGGTCAAAGGTTATCTTTGATGAAAGTGCAAAGATGTCATCAGGCAGTGCCATGAACATGTTGCTGTCATCAAGCAAAGGTGACCAGCTGACATGCAGCATGGTCTGATTAATTTTGCTGGAATCTCTACCAGTGAAATGTGAAAAAACACACAGATAGCACACTGGTGCCAATAGTTTATAATCGGTATCACTCCCACTATGTGTCACACACACACTGCTACATGGCAATTAGGTACATTGTGTTACAGGTTGCCATGGTTGAAGCCCTACTATCTGTGGAGGAGAGATATGCATTTGTTTTCTGCAGATGACACTATTCACACTAATGGATCATTGTACCACAGTAATGGAGCATTGCCTCCAATATGGATGCGATGCCTGAGTAGTTGTCACAAACTCATTTCCCAGACTCAATCCACCTCATATAAAAATTCTCTCACCTTGCTTAGACAGTGTTTCCAGGAATTCCTCCATCTCTGTGAGATGCCTTTATGTTGGTGTCCCACATTCTGTGGTTGATCTGTCTCCAGCAATTTCTTATGCCTTGATTTTGACATGGCCAATCTTTGCAGTAATATCTTGCACCAGTCACCAGCATACCTCATGCAAGAAGGCCTTGCCTCTAGGATACATCTTCATGTGTTTACAGGGCGTATAACAGTACTTCATACTTGACAGAGGCCATCTTTTTCCAGTAACTGCTATTTTCTTGGTCCAAAGAAGTATTTTTGTGTTGTGTGTGTGTGTGTGTGTGTGTGTGTGTGTGTGTGTGTGTGTATATATATATATATATATATATATATATATATATATATATATATATATATATATATATATATATATATATATATATATATATATATATATATTTATATATATATATATATATATATATATATATATATATATATAGGGTCTATGTTAAATGATCGAACATCCACAGGAAAAAAACTTTAACAGTGTGTGCAGGGGGGCAAGCCCCCCTGTGCCCCACACGGGGCTGCCCCACCCCCCTACTTAAATATACCATCTCCAAGACTGCACTTCAGTGCAGAAAAGGGAAATTCTCCCTATCTGCACCATATGGTGCCGTTGAAAGTCTATCTTCGAGCACTCAAAATTTTCAAACGTTTGGTCTCGGCCATGTAACATTCGAAATTTTAAGCGTTTGAAGATTTGACAGGTACCTATATATATATATATATATATATATATATATATATATATATATGGGTTACACATGTTGTTAAGCGTGTTTGTGTTTGTATGTGCATGCAAGACAGTCCTTGCTAGTCAGCAATGTCTTGGCAATGTCCAATGCCCACATTCAGTGGCCTCATACCTGTTTGCTATAGTGCTGTACTATTCAAGCACTAATCCACAGTTATAGCTTCTATTGTCATGTTATCACTGCTTGCCATCTCTCCTAGTGCTGGTATCCCATGAAGTCCCCTGTGTACTCACTGTATGTCTTGTACTCTGTGTGCATATTGTATACTGTTGCATATACAACACAGAATGGTAGTAACCCTTTGTGACCTTGTTCCTTTTTCCCTGTGAAGTTATGCCTGTAATATAGCTAGATATTGCATGCTCTTGTGTCTTAGGAAGACCCTTTCACAGCAGGACTACAATCTGTCCAGACATTGTACATTGTTTTCTATCATTGTAAGCCCCATAAATAGTATCTCAATCCCATACCATGCACTGTGCTATGTTATTCCTCAGACATCTCTGTTCATTATCCATTGCTGTTGTTTCCCCTACATGGTTGTGTGCACATTACAGTCCTGATGTCAGTTACCAAGGCTGGATGGGTCCTGTGGTCCAGGGTGCTCTGTCTGCTGCTAGTTTGCTTATATAACAGCATACTCAGTTATTCACTATACTACATTCTACAAGTTACTCATTTTAATAAAGTATACATTGTGAATCTGCTTTTAATTGCTTTAAAACAGACTTTATAGTGCAGTAATTGCACTACTTAGTTGATTTAGTACAACGGTGTCTGAGTCACAGCTATAGCACAATGAATTATCAGCCACAATCAGCACTACCATGCTTATTTCTGCCCAAACTCTGACATGGACACTATACACACGCATGATGTGTGCGTGCATGCATGGCCACTCTAAGCTCATATTACAATATGTCCATGCTGTTGATACTTTGCTTTCAGCAGCCATGCTGCCCAATGATCCACATTGTGTAGTGTCCATTATGGGTAGCTATGTTCACCAGACCTCCATTTGCTTTTCATTCTGACATGCAGCATGGACAAGGCCTCTTCAGAGACTGGCATTAGCAGTACTCCCTGATGCAGCCAGTAAGCAAAACTCGTCCTCTTCTGGTTTCATACAGGGAGCAGCTGCTGAGGCAGTGTAATGGCCTAGCACTATAAAACTGATACCTGGCACCATATTGGTTCAGCAGTGAGTGAAGCCACTAACATCAGCTGATCTGATTAACAGTATAGGCAATAATATAGTGGCATAGCAGGGATCCTATCATGTTGTCGAACATTTAGATTGCCAAAAGCTTAAATGTCAGCAACAAAATGTCAAGCGTTGAAAACTGCAAATGACCGATTACATTAATTTTTTCCCAGAGAAAAAAAATTGCTTGGCCGTCATCAGGGATTTGCCCTTTTCCCTGATGTAGAGTGATCTCAGAGTTCGTATATTTAGTTAGGGGTGTGTGAGGGGCACAGCCCCCCATGTTATGGGGTGTGGGGGGGTGAAACCCCCACTTGGTTATGATTTTAAAGTTTGTTTGTTTTTTTTTTTTGGCCAAGGGAATTTTTTCACGGGGAAAAAATTGGGGTAATTGGCCATTCGTAGTTTTCAGCATTTGACATTTAGGTGTCAATGTTTAGGCTTTCAACAATCTAAATGTTCGATGTTGTGATATAGATGCGCATAGCAAGGTACCACTCAGATCTTCTCCACAGTAAGAAGTGATGAGGCAAATGTAATGTCCTAAGTCAAGTATGTTCATACTGCCACATGTTGCTGTGGTTGTATTCTGTTGTCAGAGATATGCCCACTGATTGTTACGGTTTTATGACTTACAGTGGCTAAAAAATTTAATTCAGTTGGACAGCCTTTCAAAGAAGATGGGTGAGCTGCTCGGGTAGAAGGACATTTGTAGTTTATTGGTGTTTATAATACTTTAATATATTTTCATAAACATGTAGCCATTTGGTGCATTTAATGTTTTCCCTTTCTACAAGGTCATCTGTAGAGAAGGCTGAGGTTAGTTAGCAGACATTTAACTCTGCACCAACGACTTGCCTGCTGGTGAATCCCCAGCAATCCCCAGGATGCCCTTCTGCATGTTGATGAAGGTCTTACTCTGGAAGCTGACTTGGAGGGCTTACTGGCGACCTCTATTTAGAGGCAAGGTGAAGGCTGTTTTGTCTGTGAATGACACAGCAGGGTCCTATTGTATCACCCTACAGTCCCAAAGCCTGCCTTTCTGCAGCTTGAAGAAGGTCTATTTGTGGAAAATGACCTATAGAGATTAACAGTGGCCTATCTGGACACTTCTCGGGGGGGAGAAGATGATGCCTCCTCCTCTTAAAGTGACCCAGAGAGATCTTTCTTGATCATACATTAGCTATTGCAATGGCTGGTTAGGACTGATGTAGACCAGCAGCTGGACACCTCCATTGGCACCTATCAATAATGTCAGCAATTTAGGTGAATGATATTTGGTTGATTTTCCCTCTATGCTGACCAGGCATAATGGGGAAATCATAATGAGTACCTCTTCCTGTATTCCATGAAGGTGTTCCCCTTTCTTTTTGTGTTAGCCTGCATCCCCCATTTGTACTCCTATTGTCATCACTTATTGTCCACTCTCTGTCAATCTGTCTCTCTTTCCTTCTTCATTTCTTCCTCCACTCTCCTCTATCAGTCTCTGTCTACATTGTGTGTTGGTTTGTTTGCCCCTGCTTCCTTCCCTAATCACACAACTTCCTCCCTGAACTTGTTGCTTGCTAACATCCCTCTGTACTCTTCTAATAAAAAAAAAAAACTGTATTCTGTTTTTGTCAGCCTTCTGTATATTCTTCTGCTTGCTCTTCCTAACACCTGACATTATTATCCACCCTTTTCTTCTCATTTATATAATGAGCTGACAAGACACTTCGCTGTAGTAGACTTGTATAGCTGTTGTCACTCCACATGCTGCAAATATGACGCACTTTACTGGGTGTGAAAACAAACACATAGCACTAGGCACCCTACCTCTGTGAGGCTTTCTATTTGTTGATGGGCCCATCCATAACACAACCACTCTTGTGGTCTGATTACCACTAGTATTGCAGCTGCAAAGTTTTAATATGCAGCCTTGCCCTGGTATTAATGCAATCCCAAATAAAACCAAGACCCATTCCCCCAAAGGCAGGCGCCCGGTTTGGTGGACCCCAGCCATAAACAAACTTTACAACAGGAGGAGGAAGCTACTACATGACAGAGCAAAATCCCTAAAAGGGAAGGCATCTTTGATCAGTACTAGCAAAAAACTATGATCACTCATAAAATCATCCAAGGCCAACTTTGAGAGAAAAATCGCAAAAGACACAAAAGACAATCACAAGGCCTTCTTTAGCTATGTTAGAAACCTGGGTGGAAACTCCCAGATATGCTCAGAGTTAGTCCAAAATGACACAAAATACACTGAACCCACTGACATTGCCAACATTCTGGCAGACAGGTTCAGTGCAAATTCCCCCCCCCCCCAAAAGGAGAAATAACTATTCCAGCAGAGTGTAGCCTCCCTAACATCTCAGATGCCCAGGTGAGAGCCGCCCTCTCTAAAGCTAAAACACAGCATCAATGGGACCGGATGGTGTCCCGGGCTGTGTGCTACATGAACTCCAAGAGGAACTAAACCCACACATAAGGCTGCTGTTTAATCTTAGCCTTACTACAGGATACATACCCAAAGAGTGGCGTACGGCAACAGTGGTCCCACTTCACAAAGGCGGTGCTTCTACGGACCCTGGAAATTACCGCCCCATAAGCTTGATGAGCCTGGTCTGCAAAGCTATGGAGAAGATCATTATGGAACTCATAAACAAAGACATTGGGGACCTACAGACATTGGATCCTACCCAATTTGGCTTTGTCAAGGGCAGATCCTGCCTTTTGAACTTGGTTGACTTTTTTGAAACAGTCACTAAGGCCATTGATGAGGGTAAGGTGGTTCACACAGCCTACCTTGATCTTGCAAAAGCCTTTGACACAATACCCCACTCGGGCATCATAGACAAACTCACCAGCTTAAATGTAAACCCATATGTCACAAGATGGGTTGCAAACTGGCTCAAGGACAGAACCCACAGGGTCAGAATTGCTGGAGCTATGTCAGACTCTAAGCCAGTCACAAGCAGTGTCCCACAGGGCTCAGTCCTGGGACCCCTCTTGTTCGGCATTTATTTTTCTGAGGTACAGGCAAACATAGGAGGATTGTGGCTGACAAAGTTCGCAGATGACTGCAAACTGGGCACCATAATTGATACTCCAGCGGACACAAACATCCTTCAGAGAGGCCTCATAGAAACAGATAATTGGTGCCAGAGCCATGGCCTTAAGCTGAACGCCAAAAAATGTATAGTCATACCCTTTGGGAAAAACAAGGTACCGACAAATTACCACATAGGTGGTAATCCATTAAGTACGGAAGAGGTAATCAGGGACCTAGGGACCCAGGTTGACAGTAACCTCTCATTTGACACTCAGATTGCCAAAGTGGTTAGGAAAACCTTCTATATTGCCCACCTTATCATGAAGGGTTTCACATCTAGATCAAGAGAGGTCATTGTGCCCTGTACTCTTCTCTTATCAGGCCAATGATTGAGCACAATGCCCCATTTGGGATGTATCTCACCCGACACCTGCAGCAGTTGGAAAGACCCCAAAAGTTCCTCACCAAGAGGATAAAGGGTCTTAAACATATGTCATATGCTGCCCGACTGAAAAACTCCAGCTCTATTCAGTCGCATACCGCCTACTCAGAGGTGATCTGTGCCTGACGTACAAGGCCATGTCCAATCCGGAATTAATGGACATGCTCCACCTCAGAAAATCCAAATCCATCAGAGCCACGAGAGCAAGAGACTTAAACCTCAACACAGAAATAAATAGGACATGCTGGAGGGACAGATTCATAACCCAGAGGCTCCCTACACTCTGGAAGAGAATCCCAGTCCATGTTAGGCAGAGCCCCTCACTGACTCTATTCAAGATACATTTTGACGAGTGGATGGGAGATCGTAGGTTTACCCTGGGGGTCATCTCTGTGTCACTACTAGACAGAGGCACAGTAAACTAAACCCTAAAAGGGCGTAGTATTCTCATCTTAAGGGGTGGTGAAAGCCACACACACTCTGGCTAGGCTTATAAATGCCCTAGGGCAGATAGCCTAGTACGAACCTATGAACCTATGAATCTATTACAGTAGTATATCAAAACTCATATATACAAAATCAGCACTGGGCCATGTTGCACTACATTTTCCACACTATTTGTCACATCTTAAAGCATTATGAATCTTTGTTAATTATCCTATGCATGACAAGGATAAATTAACATAGCTATAATGTAAAAAGAATTGAACTGTTTTAAAAGTGCACTGTTGGCAGCCAGAGAAACCTGTAAAATGCAAAATACCTTAACAGACAGTAAATAAGTCTTAATAATTAAAAAAAAAACCTGTACAGATTTAGTAGTTCGTTTGCGAAATAACTGGTAAGAATTAGAAGATTTAAAAAGCTAATTAACTAAAAAACTCCATTTTAGGGGATCAAGACCAAATCTAAATTAGCAAGCTTTAGAAAAAAAAACAGCAAGTCATAATTATGAAAGAAATAAACATTTGATTTTATATTTAGCCAGCAAGAAACAAGCCACAAGTAGTCATTGACAGCAGGCTACATAAAAATGGCTTATCATAGTAAAACAGCCTAAGTAAAAGATAAATATCAACAGATAAATCAGGAGACCTGCTCAGGTATAACAGGCAGAGGGGTGCCAGTCAGGCAAATAGCTGAAAATGAAATGAATAAAGTACCATATTTTACAAACAGTGAAAAAATTCAAATGCTATTACAAATATTTCTGATATTTAGTTACAAAATTAATCTAGAATGTATGGTCATGCAAAGTAAAACTAGAATACATAGGGAATCTCTTGAAATTTAACTAATTTATTAATATCATATACATAAAGGGGAGACCGCTTTTGTCTGTAGGTTTTCTAATGTAATGGCTAACTAGACAAATCCATAATGTATATCCAGTTCAAGGGAAGTCTCTTTTTTCTGTTAGCCTATCTCCAACATAAAAGCATACCTATATAAATTGAAGTTGTAGTTATGGCTCATGTGAACACATTCAGTAATAATTGGATTCCTACCCAGCAGTATAAAACATGAACAATTTAAACTATTTTGGAGTTTATTAGCAGTTGTTAGACAAGGTATTATAGAAATAGAATTGCAATACATCTCCAGCTATGCAAAATTTCAGGCCATTGTTGTATGGAAAAAAATCAAAGTATTAAACCAAGAACTAAAATTACTGCAAACTATAATTCTTGGACTAAACTAAAAATGCTTTTAAAGAAAAGTTAAGAAAATATAGGTGTCAAATTATGTGTCTGTAGTATGACTATATAGATTTTTTGAATGTATTTCATAATTTGTTCTTCCTTGTTTGTATATACCTTTTTTGATTTATAGTAAAATCAATAAAATGTTTGAAAAAATAATAACTGGATCCCTAAATGTCTTTTGTTGAGTAAGTCCAAGAATGATATCAAAGAATATAGACAATAGACAAAAACAACATTTTTTTTCAAGAATTCTCATTTTGATAATATTACTGAGATTAAAACTGTCCTCCACTTGCTTCAGCTTGTTTTTATTTCAGCAATTCCCCTTTGATGTAGTTTTGATGCATTTCTGAATAGTGACACTATATGCTCTTTTTGGAATGTGTGGATTTCAAATAGGTTTCCAGTTTATCACCCACAGTGAATTAAAGACTGAGTAGTTTTTTTTGTTTGTTTTTTTATCACACATTGATCATTTTTTTCATTCTGAAAAGAAGACACACTATAGTGCAAGTATCTTTAAACTAAATTAGCAAGGTGGATTCAGACCCAGGTCTTAAGAATGAGGAACTATGGGATTCTGTCTTATTATTTCAGTTAGATTTCTTGGATTTTCCACCATTTTCAGCTGAAATTATGAGAGGAAATTTATTTTTGAAGTGTGAATCTCCATGTTGCCCATAGCTCCAGAGATGAAAAGAGAGAAGAATACAATCTAGTAGCAAATATCAAGCAGTGATAGGACTTCACTTCTGTTAAATCATTGCTGGCAGATCTACTAAATGTAGTAAAAGTACAGTCTCTCTCTCTCTCTCTCTCACACACACACACACACACACACACACACACACAGACAGACACACACACACACACACACACACACACACACACACACAGACGGACAGACACACACACACACACACACACACACACACACACACACACACACACACACACACTAGATTGTTTCTCAACCATACACTATAGAGTTCCTTTTTTAATCTGAGCACATATTGTCTGTACTCATTCAGTGCTCTGGAATCTTAGTCCTTTGTTTGTCCTGATGTAAGTGTAAGCATGACTAAGTGTGGAACTATGCCCACAAACCTGAGCAATGCCTGATGCTGTTTCTATATGGAATACTGCACATAACTTTTATGTATCACACACCACCATGTGTAAAGATCTTTGTCAAAAGTAGGAGGAAATTCAACAATAAGCAGATTTCTTCTCTACCATCTGTCAGGGTTGCAATATTAAGAAATGTACACTGAATGTGACAAAAATATTTGCAATTCTATTTGAGTCACAGCAAAAGTCCAAGGAAAACAAGCATATTGATATAATGGAGCAATAAAAAGACTGTTCAATTTCAAACCTATAAGTAGCTGAGGTTTCTACTGGGTGCCAGTCTCTCCTTTATTCCTCATTCTAAACTCATAAGAAGGGAAGATAGCAATTACCTTAAAGCCTGCAACAGCACATCCAACAAATTAAATCCACTGCAACAGCACATCTAACAAATTAAATCCAAACTCTAGGTTCATCATAGCTATTAATTTACTAATTATTAAGTATTAAGTATTAATCTACTTAACACCGAATGTGTTATTATTAAGTATTACGTATTAATCTACTTAACACCGAATGCGTGATAAGAAACCTTGGGACCCAGGTGGACAGTAGACTCTCCTTTGATAGTCACATCGCCACAGTAGTCAGGAAGTTCTTCTACGTGGCACACCTCATCATAAAAGGGTTCTCATCCAGGAAAAAAGAGGTCATTGATCCCCTCTACTCAACACTCATTAGACCCATTATAAAGTACAGCGCCCCTTTTGGAATGTACCTCACAAAACATCTGCAGCAGCTGGAAAGGCCACAGAAGTACCTCACAAAGAGGATTGCTGGCCTCAAACAAATACCCTACACTGACTGCCTCAAAAGCTCCAGCTTTACTCCATAGCATATCGCCTACTCCGAGCTGATGTCTATATAAAGCATGAGTTCTAACATTTGACAAAGATAGATGGCATGCTTTGAAAACATCACCTCATTGGGGGAAAAATACACATCTTGGGATATGGAGAAAACATGTGCTTTAATTTCCAATGAAAATGAAGAAAAGCATTACAATAAAATCTCTGACTTGTCTTTAAACACTGAAAATCAAATAAATGACCATTTTATTTTAAAGCACTGAAAGTTCTGTTATCCTTCAGGATATCACCATCACTCTCCTCCTGACTGTCTTGCAGCAAGTCAGTCTGTGAAGGGTTATATTTGATCAATCACTGTCCGCCGTGATAAACTGATTTTCTCAAATTTGTCTTTGGTCTCCGGGCACAAAATACCTGCTGTCTCTACCATACATTCTTTTAAAACTCGCCCTCAGACAGTGGTTTGCTGGCCTTTGCTATTTTGAATAAAGTTTTGAATGAAAAAACTGGCCTTGGTATTGCTGAGCCTTCAAATTAGCTGCCACCTTCTCAGCAGCAGCTTCCCATTCTTTTGTTGAGCTTGCTAGCATATAATCATGCTTGTGGCAAAGTAAGTGGCGGCTTTTATTATTTAAAAAAAAACCACAGTTTCTTCATATCAGGCAAACAGCAGATGATCTGTGTTCAGTTCAAAAAAAAAATATTGTCCACCTTATTGAACATAGAGGCGGTGGGTCAAGGGTAAAAACGCAAACGTGGAGAAATAGGCCTCCTTCACCTCAACAAAGCCAATATATCTAGAGTCCGCCATCTAGGAAACATCTGGTGGGCGAATCAAAACGCTTTAACGGTCATATGGCCCCGGGCAATGGTTGCCCATGCCTGATATAAAGCTATGTCAAACCCAAAGCTGTTGGACATGCTACACCTAAAGAAATCCCAATCCCTCCGAGCTGCACACTCTAGGGACCTAAACCTTGCCACCACAATAAACAGGACATGCTGGAGGGATAGATTCCTGTCCCAGAGACTTCCCATACTCTGGAACAGGCTATCCATCTATGTCAAGCAAAGTTCTTCATTAGCACTCTTCAAGAAAAATCTTGATGAGTGGATGGGAAATCGGAAATACACCCCAGGGTTCACTTCTGTGCCTGTGCTCGACAGTGGCACAGGAAAATAACTTTCTTGGGTGGCGTAAGCCAGGGAACATTGTTGGCTAGGCTTACATTGGCCCTTGGGCCGATAGCCTAGTACCTACCTATGAACCTATTAGCCTATGTGCTTATTCCTTTGTTTAAATATGCCTCCTACTTAATTGTCTTAAACTCCTGTCAAAAGAAGTCAAAGCCATGAAATACATCAGATCTGATTTCATTAACTATGTTGTCTAAAACCCCATACAGACAGGCTCTCAAATGTTTGGTTTTGTCATGTAGAGGCCATGTCATGTCTACATAATTTAGTCAGCTTCTTCAAGAAAGTGATAGAGGCAGAGGATGGCAGCCATTTGGTCTATATGGCCTTTCTAGATCTGTTCAATACACAATGCTGATACAGTAAATAAACTAAGAGACATTAATATAGACCTACACATGGAAAGATAAATAATAAACTTGTGAAACATATGACTCATATAGTGAAGGTGGCTCATACCACTTCAGAATGTAGGAAGGTAACTGTAATGACCCACCACTGCTAACTAGTATGTGATGCTGATATCCCACCTCTGGGCCAGTAAACAAGGAGCCTCAGTCCTCACCACTGGCACCTGTGGGGGGGTGGCATTCAATGGGAAGATAACAGGTACACACACAGAGTATTTCCAGTTGCAGCTCTCTGCATCAAGTACAATTTCCCATAATAGCACAGAGACCACAGTCAGTCCGGGGATGGTTCCTTTTCCTCCAGATTCCCAGTAAGACTCCCCCCTAGCACAGCTATAGAGTTGAGTCCTTAAACAGGGTTCTAAGCCAAGCCCTCTGACACTGTCCCTGCCCAAGTAGCTGACACACACAGTCTTTGAAAATGTATTTGCACAAAAACACACACACACACTCACCTCGGAAAGGCTGCGACAGGTTTACTACCTATTCCCCCTTTTGCCCAGACTATAAGGTAGTTACCACTGCCACCAGAAACCATGGAGAACTACTTTAAGGCCCTTAACAAAGGTTGTCCAATCTTAATGTGTAATATTAATACAGATGGTAGTTTGACCAAGAGCAAGGCTGTTAGGAGTGGCCCACACAGTGTCATCAAATAAATAAACTTAAATATCTCTACAAAGATCAGCCACAATGAAAGGTTTAAATATATTTAATAACAAATAATAACTATTTGTGTACCAACATTTGCCCAGCGGTTCTTGGAATTCATAAATTCCAACCCCATGGATCAACTAATCCTTAGTCCCACCAGGAGCTCCAGTATCCTAGACCTGGCCATTACTAACATGGGAAATCAATGTTCCACACCTATGATCACCCCTTCGTTGGTCAGGTCTGACCATAAGCTAATCACCCTTGACATCCAAATCCCACCCCCACCCCCCAGTAAGGAAACCTCCGTAAAAAAACTTCTCCAAAGCAAACGTCATGCTACTCAAGTCAGAAGTGACAAACTTCATGACACCCATGCAGACGGGAACTGAAAGTTTGACTGCTGAATCCTACACTAAGGCACTGCATAAGCACATCCACTCGTGCTTGAATCATGCCCTCCCCAATAGAACCAAGACGCTCTCCTCCAAAAAAAAGGAAGACAATCTGGTGGTCCTTTTCCATAAACAAACTTTACAACAAAAAAAATAAATAATAATAATTAATAATAACAATCTGTTCATAAGGGACATGGGGGCCAGACCATTGATAAATTTATGAATTTCCATCCAACTGTCCAGGCTTCATTTGAATAGGGTCAGTGATGAAATGTGTTTTACATTGATGGTGAGCCTATTCCATAGTGTAGGAATCCTTTGGGACACATATCTGTCTCTCCAGCATGTTCTGTTTATGTCAGAAGTGAAATTCAGATCCCTGGATCTAGTGTTTCTGGTTCTGTTTGTTTTTGCATATGCAACAGATCCATCATGGCTGGGTAATTCCTGTAAGCTAGTCAAAGGTCCCATATCAGCAGCTTGTAGGAGACTGACTACAGCAATAGAGTCTTTGCAATAGAGCCTTTAGGCAATCAGTTTAGGGCAGGGTATTCATGTCCCAAATTCTCCTGGTGAGAAATCTTTTTAGGTGTTCCAGCTGTTGCAAGTATCTAGTTAGATACATTCCAAATGGGGCATTATATTCAATGATAGGTCTGATAAGGGTCACGTAGAGTGATAATATAACTTTTTTAGACCTAGATGCCATGTTCATACCTATACATTGAGCAGCATGGAATGATTTTCTTATTATCTTAGCTGCATGTTGGTCAAAGGTAGGATTGCTGCCTACATATGCTCCTAGATCCTTTACTACTGGGTTGACTGTTAGGGACATTTTATTGATGGAGTAATTGACTTAGTTTAACAGTTTCCCAAAGTTCATTATAATGGATTTTTTTGGCAATAAGTTTTAGGCCATGTACTTGGCACCAGTCATTTGTCTTTGTTAAACCCACTTGAAAGATATATGTGTCTTGCAGGGAATCTGTAATAGTTAATTTACAGCAATCTGCAAACTTGGTAAGCCAGAGGCCTTTATTGTTAGCCTTGACTTTTGAGAATTAGAAGGCAAACATGGGTGTGCCCAGCACGGAGCCCTGGGGTACTCCACTTGTGACAGTCTCTTGATCAAGGCAGTCTGACACTGATCCTGAGTTCAAGTGTCTAGTCTGTGAGCCAGCTGGCAATCCAGTGAGTTATGTTTGGCTTTACATCTAGCTCAGAGAGCGTGTCAATAATGTTTGAGTGGAGTATTGTATCAAATGCCTTGCCAGGTCAAGATACTCAGTATGCACTTTTTTATGCTCATCCCTTGCTTTGATGAACCTCTCAAAGAAGTTGATCAAGTTAAAGAGGCATGACCTTCCCTTACCACATCAAAATTGGGATGGCTCCAGTGCCTGTAGGTTGCCATCGTGCTTGTTTATTGTTTGCATGATAATTAATTCCATGGCTTTGCATATTATGCTTGTTAGACTGATGGGTATGCTGTTCCCTGGACTAGCTGATGGTTCACCTTGTGGAGTAAATAACTGTAGTTGTTCTCCATTCACTTATGAATTCGGGCAACGTCGGGCAAAGTTGGGCAACATTGGGCAAAGTTGAACAAAGTCAGGTAAACACACTCACACCTGCTTTACTGTTCCTTAACCAGTCAGATCTGCCCAGCAGGAAAATAAATAACAGTGACAGGGCTCGAACTCAGGATACTGTGCACTATAGTCACAGTACTGAACCACTAAGCCATGACAGCATTTCACTGCTACAGACACAACTTAAGTCACTCACACATACCAGTTGGGGGGGAGTCACTTACCTAACAGTCACAGCCAGCAGGACAATTGTAGATAAATGCAAACACAAACAAATGCTTTATCATGCTCTCTGAAGAGGCATATGAGTAACCTCCCCCCAGGCCTATGCAGACAGATAACAGCAGGCTAGGCAGTGTGATGTGGGTTGGGTAGGCTATGAAGTCACAAACTAATACGCGTGTAATTGGAAGCTAAGGTCTGTAGTACAGTGGTATGCCTCAAGCCAGTATGATAGTCAACAGTACAAACTGAAATGGAGTACCTGACATAGCAGTGCAGGCCTAGCAAATGTGTATAAGTGTCAGGTGAACCCCTCATCCTATGTATACCCACAGTAACAATCAGGTGTGCCCCCCCGGGTAGAACTGTACAAATAATAGCTGTCCCCCTTGTATGTAGAAATGTTGATAAGTCTATGCAAATTGACTCATGGAAACCCTGCAGGCACGGCATGCTTCCTGTCGATGCACAACACAAAGGTGAGCCCTGAAGTAAAATTCAACTTGATTTTTCACACACATATAGTATCCCATAGTGGGCATGCTCACACACAAACAAATTTAGCAAATTTCAGTCTGCAACATACGGAAAGGTCATACTGGGCATGCTCACACACTTAGGCCATGTCTGAGTACAGCAGTGGGCCACACATATCTGGCAGTTGCAGTTCTTACTCCAGACACTTGTCACTATTCATCAATCCTGCCTTGCGCACAAAGTGATATGAAAACAGACCCATATACTATATTGGATCCCTGTCATAAGCAAACTATGTACTACAAGTACTTAAGTTGTTCAAAGAAAGTGAAAATCCAAAGAAGATCAATAAATCTCCGATCAGTATCATCAAGAAACAATGAGCACTCCTAACATTATCCAAGCCATGTTCTGGCAAAAATATTGCCAAAGAGTCCATAGAGAACCATGAAGCTTTTTTTAGCTATGTCATAAATATCAATGTAAACTCATATATGTTCTGAGTCAGTGCAAAGTGTAAATGAATACATGTACATGACTGGCATTGCCAACATCTTCTTAGACAGGTTCATACATATTTACCCCCCTCACTGACAAAAGGGCCTATTACCATACCTGGAGATTGTGAAATGCCAGAAATCACATATACAATGGTTAAACAGCTCTATCCAAACCTAAAAATACGGTGTCTATGGGATGACATGGTGTCCCTGGCTGTGTCATATTTGAACTCAAAAACAAACAGACCCTGCACCTGAACAGTCGGTTGAGACTCACCCTCTGTACAGGATATAAAACTGTTGAATAGGTTACAGCAACTTTTGGCACACTCCACAAGTGTTGGTGCACAACAGACCATGGGAACTATTGTCTTATAAGCCTAATAAGCCTGATCTGCAAGGCCATGGAGTCCATCATTATGGAACTCATAAACAGAGCTATTGGGAGCCTACAACACCCAACCCTACCCATTTTGGTTTGATCAGGGGCAGATCATGGTCCCTAAACTTGCTAGACAGTTTTCAAGGCAGTTACCCAGGACATACATTAATGAAATGAGTTACACATGGCCTACATAGACCTTGAAAAGCCCTTTTCCAACATCCCACACACATGTCGTATCCACAAAATCAACAACCTGTGCATAAACACGTATGTCATCTGATGGATTGCCAATTGGGGCACAGATAGATCCCACAAGGTAAGAATTGTGGTCTCCCTGTTGGACTGTAAGCTGGTAACAACTGCTGTCCCCCATGACTCATTCCTGGGACCCATCCTGTCTGGTGTATACTTTTCAGAAATACAGTCAAACACACGAGGGCTATGGTTAGCAAAGTTTGTGGATGACTGCATAAAGGTTGTCATAATTGATGTTTGGGACAACAGAGACATCCTTAAAAAGGGTCTCAGTCAGACAGATGTGGTGTCAAAATTATGGCCTCGAGCTACAGTCATACAAATACCACATAGGTGCCAACACCCTAAATATGGAGGTAATAATAAGGGATCAATGGACACGTGGATAGTCATCTCTACTTCCAGAAACACATTCACAAAGTGGTTAGAAAATCATGCTATGCGTTACCACAAATTGCCAAGATTTTTGGATGTAGGTCAAAGGAGGTTCCCTCTACTCGTCAGTCATCAGACCCATCAGAGAGTATCACGGCACACTTGCGATGAATCTGACTAGACACCTTCAGCAGCTGGAAAGACCACTGAAGTACCTCAACAAGAGGATTGCTGACCTTAGACAATTGCCCCATGCAACAAGACTGAAGTTTACTCAATCTGTACTCTATTGCATACTGTCTACTCAGACGATCTATGCCCAACAGACAGCTCTATGTCCAATGCAGAACTGATGTACATGCTCTATATGAAATAAACCTAAGCTCACTGTGCCACATGCTCTAGGGATATCATCATCACAACAATAAATAGAACATAATGGAGGGATACATTACTAACTCACAGACTTCCCTTGCTTTGGAACAGGTTCACAACTTACATTAAGCTGAGTCCCTCACTGACACTCTTCCAGAGGAGCCTTGATGAATGTATGTGAAAATGAACTGTCACACCATAGCTCACTTCATCAGCTCTACTACACAGAGGCCTAAGGAACTAACCCCATGTGTGGTGATAGCTGCACACTCTGGCCATACTAATATATGCCTTCAAGCAGATAGTCTATTACCTACCTACGTACCTATATATATGTAGGGGGAAAATAGTATAATAAGCCAAAGATGGATGAGCAGAGATATGTGTAAGAGGGTGACCATGACAGGGAGCCATCCAGGACTGTCCCACCCAGCACACATCCCAATGGCACAAAAGACATGAGGTGCACATCTCACCCACTGTACATAATAGCCACCAGTATCTGTAAGCATTACAGTGTATGTGGTGCATATGCCTGCTGTACAACATGACTGTACAATGAAGTACACATCTACTATCTGTAGACATGTACCTGTCACACAGGTTCATAAGTATGTATTAGACTATCTTCACAAAGGCATATATTAGCATAGGCAAGTTGTGCAGCTTTCACCACCCCATTGGATAGTCTTCTAAGCCCAAGTTCTAATAGTTAGTACCCTAAGCCCCTTTCTAGTGGGGCTGTTGATGTGATGCCTGGCGTGAATTGTCTGTTTCCCATCTACTCATTAAGGTTCCTATTGAAGAGTGTCAGCGAGGGGCTCTGTCTGATGTACATTCGGACTCTGTTCCACAGTAAGGCAAGTGTCTGGGATGGAACTCTATCCCACCAGCATGTTGTATTCATTGTTGTGATGAGGTTCATATCCCTGGAGTGTGTAGTGTGACTCAATTTTTTTATCAGTAGATGGAGCATGTTCAAGAGTTATGTGTTGGACATGGCTCTGTATGTTAGGCAGAGTGTGCCTCTGAGTAGGCGGTATGCAATGGAGAACAGATTTAGTTTTACCAGTTGTGTTGCATAACACAACTGTTTGAGGCCAGTAATCCTCTTGCTGAGGTACCTCTGTGGTCTCTCCAGCTGCTGGATATGCTTAGTCGAGTACATCCAAAATGGTGCATTGTACTCAATGATGGGTCTGATGACTTAAGAGTAGAGGGCCACCACTACCTCTTTTGATCCTGATGCAAACCCTTTGTTGATTAGGTGGGCCACATAGGATTTCCTAATCACTTTGGCAACATGGTTGTCAAAGGAAAGATGACTATCTACTTGTGTCCCCAGATCCCTTCTTTCCTTGTCAGTTTTTAGGGTGTAACACCTATGTGGTAGTTTGTGGGTACTTTGTTTTCCCCAAAGGGGATTACTATGTATTCTTTCACATTGAGCTCGAGGCAATGATTCTGACACCACACATCTGTCTCATAGAGTCCCTTCTGGAGAATATTTGTGTCATCCAGGGAATCTATTATGGCAAACACTTTACATTTCCGAGCAAAATTAGTCAACCACAACCCTCCTGTGTTGGCATGTATTTTGAGAAGTCTATACCAAACAGGAGGGACCCCAGGACTGAACCCTGGGGGACACCAGTTGTTACCGGTGTAGAGTCTGACATGTAGCCAGCAACTCTTAATTTGTGGGATCTATCTGTGAGCCAGTTTGCAATCCATCTTGTGATGTATGGATTCATGCCCAGGTTGGTGAGTTCATCTATGATACCTGACTGGGGAATGGTGTCAAAGGCCTTAGTGAGGTATAGGTGGGCTGTGTGGAGCTTATTTCTATCATCTGTAGGCTGGGTAACGGTCTCAAAGAAATCCACCCAGTTCAGGAGGCGTGATCTGCATTTGACGAAGCCAAACTGGATGTGCTCAACTGTGTGAAGGTTCCCAATGTCTTTATTGTTGACTTCCATTATGATTGGCTCCATTGCCTTGCAGATCAGACTCATCAGAATCATAGATCATGAATGCCAAGGGTCTTTTAAGGCCCCACCCCTGTGGAATGGGAAGAACATTGCTGTGCAACATTCTATGGGTGCATATCCTGTAGAGAGGATGTAGAGGGAAGTGTAGGTATCCTTGATGAATATGGATACATCCCCACCCTATGTGCTATGATCCAGCTTCTGATGCTGGAAGTTATGGAATGAGTAGTATCCTTATATTGCTGGTGTGCTCTCTGGAGCCTTGAACTACATTTCTGTTATTGCACAGATATCAGTATTCTCCATACTGAGAAGTGCCTCGAGTGTGTGCATTTGGAGGCTAAGACGTCTGGCAATGAGTAGCATTTAGCTCACTTTGTGCTTATTTGTGTTGATTACAGGGTTTGGTTTGTCCTGAGTGACCGGTGTTCCACACCTGAAGTCAACGCCTCATTGGTCTGATCCAACCATAAGCTAATTACCCTACATATCCACATTCTGCCCCCCCCCCCAATTAAGGAAATCATGTTAAAAATTTTCACCAAAGCCCACTTCATGCTTCTTAAGACAGAAGTGGTGAACTTCATAACACCCATGCAGATGGACAATACAGTTATGACTACTGAATCCTACACAATTGCACTTTATAAGCACTTGCATGAGTGCATGGATCATGCTATCCCAAACAGAACCAAGACGCTATCCTCCAAGAAAAGTTAGACAATCTGGTGGTCCCCTGCCATAAACAAACTGTACAACAGAAGGAAGAAACTGTTGTAAAAGAGGGTAAAATCCCATGAGTGGAAGAGCTGCCTGGTCAGCCTCAGTAAGAAGCTGCGATCACAGATAAAATCATTCAAAGCTAGTTACGAAAACAAAATTGCCACTGATTCTAAAGACAACCACAAAGCATTCTATAGCTATGTCAAGAATCTCAATGGCAACACTTAGATCTGCTCTGAGTTACACCACAATGACACCAAATATACAGACCCAACTGATATTGTCAACATCTTGGCAGACATGCTCAGTGCTAACTTTACCCCCCTCTCACCCATGAAGGAGCCCATCTCTATATCGGAAGAATTCAAAGTTCCTGTCATCACAGCTGCACAGGTAAAAACCACACTCTGCAAAGCCAGGAACACAGCATCCATGGGACTGGACAATATCCCAGGCTGCATTCTACACAAACTACAGAATGAACTGGCACCACACCTAAGTACCATGTTCAATCATAGCTTCACTTCAGGCTTTGTGCCTGCTGAATGGCGCAGAGTGATGGTTATCCCACTACACAAGGGGGGGAGCCACCACACCCTGGGAACTAGCACCCCATTATCCTGATGAGCCTGGTCTGCAAGGCCATGGAATGTATCCTCATGGAACTTATAAACAAAGACATCGGTAATCTCCAAACTTTGGACCCCAACCAGTTCGGGTTTGTGAAAGGCAGATCATGTCTCCTAAACCTGATAGACTTCTTTAAGGCAGTCACCAAAGCCGTAGACAAGGGTAAGGTGGTTCACACAGCCTATCTAAATCTTGTCAAGGCTTTCAACACCATCCCCCACTCTGGAATTATAGATAAATTCACTAAACTAGGTATAAATCCCTATGTCACAAGATGGGTGCCAACTGGCTCACTGACAGAACCCACACTGTGAAAGTAGCAGACTCCAAATCTGACCGGACCAGTGACAAGTGAAGTACCACAGGGTTCAGTCCTGTGTCCTGTCCTGTTTGGTATCTACTTCCCTGAAGTACAGGCTAACACAGAAGGTATCTGGCTAATGAAGTTCACAGATGATTGCAAACTAGGAGCCATAATCACAACTACTAATGATGTGGACATCCTACAAAAGGGCCTCACTGAGACAGATGCCTGGTAGCAAAGCCATGGTCTCAAGCTCAATGCCAAAAAGTGCATTGTCATCCCCTTTGGTAAAAACTCTGTACCCATGAACTACAACATAGGTGGTAGTATACTTAACACCGAAAGTGTGATAAGAGACCTCAGGACACAGGTGGACAGTAGTATCTCCTTTGATAATCACATCGCCACAGTAGTTAGGAAATCCTAATACATGGCACACCTCATCACAAAAGGTTTCTCATGCAGAAAAAAAGAGGTAATTGTTCCCCTCTACTCATCACTCATTAGATCCATTATAGAGTACAATACCACTTTTGGTATGTACCTCACAAGACATCTACAACAACTGGAAAGGCTGCAGAAATACCTCACAAAGAGGATTACCAGCCTCAAACACATGCACTACACAGACCGTCTCAAAAAACTCCAGCTTTACTCTGTCGCATATCGCCTACTCAGAGGTGATCTCTGCCTAACATACAAAGCTATGTCAAACCCAGAGCTGTTGGACATGCTCCACTTAAAGAAATCCCAATCCCTCCAAGCTACACACTTTAGGGACCTAAACCTTGTCACCACAATAAACAGAACATGCTGGAGGGATAGATTCCTGTTCCAGAGACTTCCCATACTCCGGAATAAACTACCTATCTATATCAAACAAAGCTCCTCATTAGCACTCTTCAAGAAAAATCTTGATGATTGGATTGGAAATAGGAAATTCACCCCAGGGATCACTTGTGTGTCTCTGCTCGACAGTGGCACAGGAAAATACATTTCTTGGGTGGCAAAGCCAGGGTACCTTTTTGGCTGGGCTTGTATAGGCCCCAGGGCCAATAGCCTAGTACCTGCCTATGAACCTATGAACCTTTGAGCCTTGCCTAATAAAGGTAATATGGGGACAGCAAGAGCCTTGGCCAGTATTCAGAAGCATAGTGGTGACAGGTTCAAACCCTCTGTAGTGAAGAATGAGGCCTGTCTATCATGTCATCATAGGCAGACTGAGGCTGGATCCCCTTTGAATGACACCAGAAGCTCAGCCAGTTATTGAAGTTTATCATCTTTCTGTTATATTGCAGTATCATGTAGGTGAAGGTAAGATGCTACTCAAGGTCAGGGTCATACCAGCCTGGGCTACATGATCATAGAGCTACTATATATCTCTTATCATGTTGTCCTGGGAGGTATGTCTCAGATCATTCACACTGACAAGTACAAAGAACACATCATATATGTACCTGTTCTGGAGTGATGTAAGTGCTTGTGTTATGTGGCGGATCATAGCACCTGACAGACAACTGACAGTAACCTTCCCCTTGTCCAGCCGAGTGAGTGGAACATCTGTGTGCCTGATTATGAAGTCACCTATTACTAGTGTGTTGGGTATGTTGTTTTGCCTTAGGGCCTGTTGTGAGGCACACTGCTTTGGTGTATTATGTGTTTTATGGTGTGTGCTTGGAGGTGCATGTTGCTTGCTTGTCTGCTTAGGAGGACACTCTCTCTTTTTCAGATTAATATTTGTATTCTCCAAGTATGGTAATGTGTATTTATGTGTGTGTTTTGTGGTGCTTATATTGTAGGTCTATGTGAGACTGTTGGTGTTGTGGTTGTATGCCCTACTCCTCTTGACTGTATTGTCCTGTATTGGGTTGACAGAGCTTAGCCACTGGTTTGACCCTGTGTGCGCCAGCATGTGGTGCATCAACCCATATATGACATGGTCATGGCCTATGCATAGAATACATTCACAATACACCTAGTATGATAAGCCTGCTGAGGTTAGCAAATGTGAAAAAAACCTTTGGGCAAACTGTCAGCAAGTAATGTCTGTATTGCACCCTGTAACTCCATATTGCTTGCTGAAGTGTAAAGACATACTTAGTTTGGATTAAGAACCCCACACTTGCCAACTGTGTGTGTGTGTCTGTATGTCTCTCCCTGGGGAGAGAGAAACATTTTTGGAGACTACTCACACCCCTTAAAAGTGGTACACTCATCTTTGTCAAGTCTGATGATGTCACCATCCTACAAATATACTGGTGGAAAGATGAAATCCCCCTAATGTGTATAGTTATAGGTGTGTCATGTAAATGTGTTCTGCTGTAATATCATAATGTAGTTTGGTAGGGGTTTGAATCCTGCACTTACCAACTTTGTGTGTGTGTCTCTCCCTGAGGTGGAGCAACTTTTTTGGAGACTACTCACACCCCTTAAAAGTGGTATACTCATCTTTGTCAAGTCTGATGATGTCACCATCCTACAAATATACCTGTGGAAAGATGAAATCCCAGTAATGTGTATAATTATAGGTGTGTCATGTAAATGTGTACTGCTGTAGTATCATAATGTAGTTAGGTAGGGGGGTTGAATCCTGCACTTGACAACTGTGTGTGTGTGTGTGTGTGTCTGTCTCTCCCTGGGGAGAGACAGCAATCTTTTTGGAGACTACTCTTACCCCTTAAAAGTGGCATACTCATCTTTGTCAAGTCTGATGATGTCACCATCCTACAAATATACCTGTGGAAAGGTAAAATCCCGGTATTGTGTATAGCATGTTGTGTAAATGCGTACTGCTGTAATATCATTATGCAGTTAGATAGGGATTTGAATCCTGCATTTGCCAACTGTGTGTTTATCTCTTCCTGGGGAGAGAGCAACCTTTTTGGAGACAACTCACACCCCTTAAAAGTGGTATACTCATCTTTGTCAAGTCTGATGATGTCACCATTCTACAAATATAACTGTGGAAAAGTGAAATCCCAGTAATGTGTAAAGTGTGTCGTGTAGATGTGTACTGTTGTAACATCATAATGTAGTTAGATAGGGGTTTAACTCCTGCACTTGCCAACTGTGTGTGTTGGTGTGTCTCCCTGGGGAGGAGCAACCTTTTTGGAGAATACTCACACCCCTTAAAAGTGGTATACTCATCTTTGTCAAGTCTGATGATGTCATCATCCTACAAATATACCTGTGGAAAGTAGAAATCCCAGTAATGTGTATAGTGTGTCGTGTAAATGTGTACAGCTGCATTATCATAATGAAGTTAGGTAGGGGTTTGAATCCTACACTTACCAACTGTGTGTGTGTTTCCATGGGAAGAAGTAACCTTTTTGGAGAATACTCACACCCCTTAAAAGTGGTATACTCATCTTTGTCAAGTCTGATGATGTCACCATCCTACAAATATACCTGTGGAAAGAAGAAATCCCAGTAATGTGTATCGCAAGTTCTGTAAATGCATACTGCTGTAGTATCATAATGTAGTTAAGTAGGGGTTTGAATCCTGCACTTGCCAACTGTGTGTGTCTCCCTTAAAAGTGGTATGCTCATCTTTGTCAAGTCTGATGATGTCACCATCCTACAAATATACCTGTGGAAAGATGAAATTCCAGAAATGTGTATAGCGTGTCATGTAAATGCATAATGCTGCTTTATCATAATGTGCTTAGAAAGGAGTTTGAATATTACACTTGCTGACTGTGTGTGCGTGTGTGACACCGTTGGTCAATGAGGAGTGGGCTTTGATTTTTCTAGTGTTTGACATATCACAATGACAACTGTATGTGCATTACACATGTAAGGTAGCTGTGGGGCAAAGCCATATACATACATGTGACCTCAATTATTTCATAGGTGGGCACTCTGCTTTCTCCATGAATGCATCTGTTACCTTTGCCAGAGCATGCTGGCACTTTCCAGACCTTAGGTCACTTCTGTATGCTAGTGACAAGCTTAGCCACTGCAGTGATCCCTGGGCTATGTCTTCTGTTTCACTTCCACTCATCATGGTTTCTGTTGAAGAGTGTGAGTGAGGGTTTATGCTTGAGGTATATTTGCATCCTGTTCCAAAGCAAGCAAAGTCTGGCAAAGATGACTAATCATTATAGGTGTGCAACAACCTCTGTGGATCTGCATGCAAACCCTTTATTGCTTATGTGCTCCACAGAGGGATTTCCAAAACCCTTTGGTAATGTGATTATCAAAGGAGAGATGACTAAACACATGGCTCTATGTATACATTAGTACCTGTTCCACATTTTGGGGGCTACTGCCTATGTTGCACTCTGTGGATATTTTGTTTTCTAAAAGTGGATAACTATGCTTTCTTTGGCTTACAGCATGAGTTTTTGACACCAGGTATCTGTCTTCATGATACCCTTTTGGAGGATGTGTGTGTCATCTGGAGAATAAAGTATAGCTCACGGTATGCATTTTCATCATATGTGGGCAGGCATACCCCTACTGTGTTTGCTTGTAACTAAGAAAGCTATATGCCAAACAGGAGTGGTCCCAGGACTGAGTGCAGGTGAATACCACTTGTCACTGGCATAGAATTGTACATGGAGGCTGCAAATGTTAGTGTGTGTCCTACATCTGTGCGTCAGTTGTCAATCCATCATCTAACAATTGTTTGTGGTCAGTCTGTTGAGGTTATGTATAATACCAGAATGTGGGATGGGTATGAATTGCTGGTGAGCTATAGCTTGGCTGTGTGGACCTTCCCTCACTCACCTATAGCCTTGTTAACTGGCTTGAAGTCTACTAGGTGTAGGAGCCGTGATCTGGTCTTTAGAGAACCTTAGTGGGTATGGTGCAGTGTTTGCAAGTTCATAATGTCTCTGTTAATGAGTTCCATAATGCTGTGCTCCATAGCCTTCCCAATAGCATTTGTCTGGCTTATAGGGTGAGAATTTCTAAGACCTGTTGTAGTTCTACCCTTAATCAATTTATGTTAACATTTGCACTGGGTGTGACGAGGGTGGACAGGTTTAGGAATAAGTATAATAGAGGGTCAGCCCAGGTTTAAAGGTTAGTAGACCAAGCCAGATAGGCAGGATTAAGATGGTTTGTACATGTGCTGAGGAGGGATGCAGAGTATATTGTAAAATAGATGCTAAGGATGAAGCTGCCAGGTAACAGGAAAAGAGGAATGCCTAAGATGAAGTTTATGGCTGTGGTGAGAGAGGACATGCAGGGTGGATGGTGTGACAGCACAAGATGCAGAGGGCAGGAAGAAATGGAAACAGATGATCTACTGTGGCAACCCCTAATGGGAGCATCCAAAAGGAGAAGAAGGAAACGTTGTAGCTCAGCCCTTGTGGACTGTGAACACCATTACCGTGCACCATTCCACAAGTATTACCCTGTAAAGAGGCTGCATCTGGACAGAGTTTTTTAGGTGAGTGGTGACTTCATATGTCAGCGTATGTATGACACAGCCAGGGACACTGTCCAGTACCATTGCCACTGTAGTTTGGAATTTGGTAAAGAGATGTTTTAACTAGAGTGTCTGTGAATCATCAGGTTTTACATTCTTCAGATTTGGAAATGTGGCCCTTGTGTAATGAAAGGGTGGTGAAATCCACATTCAAACTGTCTGACAAGAAATTGGTAATGTCAGTCAGATAAGTGTACTTTGTGACCATTTACATTAACTGTGACTCACTCTGAGATTTCCCCTGTAGGTTATACACAACACTAAAGAAAGCTTTAGTGTTGTCTTTGGAATCCTTGCCATTTTGTATTTTGAAGCTTGCCTTGTATGTTTATTGAGAGATTGTATTCTCCCAGTGATACTAACCAAAGAGGTTATCCCTTCTTGGTATGTAACTCTTTTTTGGTACAACTTCACATCTTCTATTATATATTTAGTTTATGGCAGGGGTCCATGAGACTAATGCACTTTTACTGTATAAGTGAGAATTTCTTGTGTTTGTGATAGCACGGTCCATGCAACTCTGTAGGTGAACAGTGTGCATTAGTAAAGGATTATGCAGCTGGGACAGTGTTAACTTTAGTAATGCCAACCAATGACAGATAGCAACAACAGAATCACCCAGAGCACCGTGTCAACCTGTGTCATACACACACATGCGTACTCAAGTTCCAAAATGTGTGTAGTACAATGCATACTGGCTACCAATAGAAACTATGTAGTGTTAACACTGGCCAATACAGGGCATGTCACCCTGCCCATGTGTCCAATATGCATGTACATGCAGACAGTGCACCTCCACCATGTTCACAAATGGACACCTGAAAACGTGTGTTGCACACACCCCACACTTACTGTCCACTGTATAACGCATGCTGACACAACTACACATATCAGCCAAGTGGCACATGGGCAAATAAAACACAATTGGAATAAACACTGGTGAAATTAATACAACATTGCTAATTACAGCTTTAATGCATCATGCCTGCTCAGCTACACCTTCAAGGATATCATTACACTTTACTGCTGACAACATGCTACACATCCAACCATTGCTATACTTTATTAAAGTCACCCTGTGCATCAGCACCATGTTAGCCTGTTCCTGCATCAATGTTACAGATAACAGGAGGTGGCACAGGTTTCATCATATGCACAGGGTGTGTTGTTGGTTTGCCAGAGGCCTACACTGAGCCATACAATCGACATGTGTGTGTGAGTGTGTGTGTGTGTGAGGGCCATGAGTACTGTTATGGGCCAATGTTGATTTCATGTGTGTGGGTATGTGTTTGCCCTAGGTTTCTGGTTTATGTATGTGTGTGTCTGCATGCACACAGTTCCACCATGTGGCTGCCATATACGGGGATTTGTGAGACAGCTACAGACTGTACCTGGCAGGCTTTACAGATCACCATCTCTGGCCATGGATACGGAACCTGTGTCTGGCAGGGGTGCTACAGACAGTATCAGCTACTAATCCAGATTGGGTACTATCCAAAGAGGTTGACATATGTCCACTGGATCCAGGTCCCTGCTGGGACTGGCCAGAGACACGTGCACATGGTCTGCTAGGTCAGTCTATGGACAGCCCCGCCCCAACATTGCTGGGGGTGGTATTGGCACTACGGGAGCGGCTGTGACTTACTGGACATCCACGGCGACCTCCAGCTGCTGATGTTGCTGGCATATATCCACGTTGATGTCTCATCCATCCCACACTGTCCTGACACATGGACATGACATTGTGGAGGACATCCAATGTCTTACCCCAATGTCTATCAATGACCTCAGTGTAGTTATGTATGGCATCTGCTAGGTCATGGATACTGTCATTTTCAGAGGTGTAATGAGACCTCTGTGCCCTTAGCCCCTGTCTGGTGTACTGCTTCATTTGTGTCTGTGCCTCCATGACAGCCTGGAACATGCGTGTGGTAGAAAAAGGTGTGGCATGTCTGCCAGGAGCATGATGACCAGCAGTGCTCTGATGAGAACCCCCTGGGCATCTGCCTATGTGGTACCATTCCAGACATCTGGCTATGGCTGCTGATACATGTGCCATAGATACCACACTGTCCTGGCCAGTGCCAACCGTACACTGTCCCTCAGCTAAGGGCGATGGTGATGATGGAGGTAGAGGCAGTATGACTGTGTGCAGGGATGGGGAGGAGACTTGTGTACTGTCAATTGGTGGTCTAACAACACACCCTGCCAAACCTGCCTGTGCCTCAACACATCTATCCTCATCATCACTGTCTGTCTCAGTGACATCAGGTTCTCTGCTGTACTGAACCAGCCCCACCTCGGCACCTGTGAGAGAAAAACAGGAAACATACTTTAAAACCTGAACATGACTTCAGACCACATGCACACATGCGCACATGCGCACATGCGCACATGCACACATGCACACATGCACACACACAAAACTACACTTCTCCGTAAAGCAGACACACACAACACCAGCAATCACAGAACATACACAACAGCAGGTGATGGTGGGGTACAGTATCACAAGCAAAACATTCATATTGCACATGTCAGCAGGCAGGACATGTGCTACTCAGCAGCATACAGTGCAAGTGTAGACAGTCGTTGATACTAACAGTATACATGGCTTTGATGCATGTGTTTTGTTATTAGGTGATGGCCCTCCCCCTGGAACACAATGCATACATGGACACTACATTGCTGTGCAGGTATTCATAACCCTGTAATGTACTGTGCACCATAACTCACAGGTGTACATACCATTGCTGGATGTGTATCTGTGTGTCAGATAGGTATCCAATTCTGATTACAGCCTCTGTGTCTTTAGCAAATAATTGTGGACACATTTTTAGCACATGCATGATGAGTATTCACACAACATCATCAGTGGTGCATGGATAATTGATGGAATACTATTCAGCCACATATCCAATGTACGGTACTTATGGTGAGTGTATAGATCATATTGTGGACATACCATTCTCATCCATGACATGGCATGCTAAAACACAACTGCATATTTAAACACTACACATGCCCAGTATGTGTCATATGACCTAGCCACTCAATAGCATCACAAGACATATATGTGTCAGTTGTGCAAATGGTGATTGGTATGCATACTGTTTAGAGGTGCATATGTCTGCACACACGCATCATTATGGTGTGTAGCAATGACTGCTATGTGTAGTACTGTGGTCACAATAACTGGATGGGGTATAGTACCATAGGCCATCGTCATGAAGCATCAGGTGGTCACTCAAGGCTGCACATGTTTCACAAACCAGCACTAATCATGCTGTATCGGAACTGTACTACCTTGGCTAAATTCACCATTTCACAACCAGTTGTTACATGAGTTTTTAAGGAGGCCAATAAGGAGCATTCCCTCACATGAATGTGTAGTGTGTTGCAGAGTGTTTAAATGTCCCAGGATAGGCCTCTACCCCTCAGGTATATTATGTGTAATGTGTGGATGAGTTTTTGGATACTGAGTGTGTCTTTACAGAGGGTTTGGGAATCCTTTATGTATAGCATGTTAAAATGCTCTGTGTATGACATAGATGTGTATGTTATGTGCATGTTGAGTATCAACTGTGCCTATCCAATGGTCACTACAGTCTAGCCACATTTGTTTGAGATGGTCTGGGTATTGCATTTGTTTGAGGCAGCTAATCACATTAGTGATATGTGCGTGTTCTTACACCTACATGTGTACATGGCCTACAATTTAACTATGACATGCACTTTTTATTTACAATAATAAAAGTAGAATGCACTCACCAGCATCTGTCCACTGCCTTGATGTCACCACAGAGGGACCTACATAGAGATGAGACAGTTTGTCAGTGGCCACAACTGTGGCATTGCTACTGTGTGTTTGCAATCCTACAGTACAACAACAGTTTACATTCACAGGGCTACAGATTATGTTCCAAATGATCAGTATTGCACAACAACAGGCTCCACAGCTTTGAACGACGCACTCCACATCTCACATATGCATCATCTACCAATACAGATAACAGTAGTCTACAGATATGCCATGTTACCTGCATGCTCCATGTGTGCTTGCTGGGTGGCTCCAAACTCCATCATGGTGTATGTCTGCTGCTGTTGTTGTTGGGCAGATGCCACCAGGCTCATGAGCAGCTCCTCAACTCTGGTGAGGGGGGGATGGATATTAACACCATATCCTGTTGTAAGCTGTTGTCTACAAACACCAGCCGCACGCTGACAGACATGTCTGAGAAGATCACTGCAGTGGTGGTGTACCTGCTCATATGTCCGGTTATGCAGGCCTACCTCATTGACCCTGCGGACAACATCTTGTCACATTGCAGTATGCTCCTGCTGGTCCTGGCTGGTTTGTGAGAACATGAGATGGTAGTGCTGAATCATACTGCTAGTAATGATATCATCTTCAGCACTACTGTAACTCAGGTTCTTGCAATGGGCCATGATCTCTGGAAGACATAAATACAAAAATATGTCTGAGTAAGTCATATGGCACATTTAACATTATACAGTAGAGATATCACTAAACTGCCATATATAGCAACCTATAAGCTAACCGAGAGTAAAACACTGTAACTGCCACTTATCACTGCTCACCCCACAACTGCTTGAAAGTGCCTTGCTCAGTCTATATCTAATGAACCATGTTCTGCACAGCAACAAAATAAAATCACTGTATAAGACAATACAAGAGCACCTGGCACACTGTATGCAACATGATGCACCACCTAGCCACAGCAGATATACATCAAGCTGATGTGTAAAGAAATATATCATCCATCACAATCAGTGTAAGGTCCAGTAAATGTATTACTATTATACCACACAATTTGTTAAGGCCAGACCCATGGTCAAAATATGTGCACAATAGGGAATATAGGTCACATACTGCTGTAGTACACTATGAATGTTGCTAGATACACAGTTATATGTTTTACCACACATATGTCAAAGGACATGTTACAGACATACCCACACACACATCAGACATAATTACAGGACACAAAGGTATGACAACCCAGATAAGCTTTCAATGTGTACTATACAGTACGGTGTGTCAGTACTTACACAACCTTAATCTTGAGAAATGTAATCTGTGATGAATACAGGCACCACACAAAACAGTGGATGCAAGCAATGTGGACATACACCATACATTGCTGTACAGGCCCAGAGCTTCAAGTAGTACTACAGTACATACAGGATTTGCATTCAACATTGGTACCAATCAATAGTCATAGATGTAGTGCTTTAGCCTCCAATGACACATAGTTAAAACCAAGGGACTTAATCACACTGTATGCAATAGCACTTGTTCTACCTAGCAACAGAATACACAGCTTTTGCTAGGATCAAAGCAAGGACCCATAATACCATAACATAAACAGTTTCCCACTAAGCTATCCCACAGATATATATCTTTGACGTATTCACAAACATATTGGCCATCACAGTCAGTAAACTGTTCAGAGAATCTATTGTAACAAGTAGATGTAGGTGTGTATGAGTGTATATAACTATATATATATATATATATATATATATATATATATATATATATATATATATATATATATATATATACACACACACACACACATATATATATATATATATATATATATATATATATATATATGTATATATACATATACACATCCATTTGTCTACATATACATATATATGTAGGCACATATACATTTCACCTTTCATAGTGAGAATATCAATTATACAAAGGATGTAAGGTGTACAGTAATGTAATAAAATTGCACAGTCTTGGGATAAATGCATTGAAGGTGTTCACAGCCCAGGTAGCTTTAGCAGGCCTTACTGGCTTCAACATTGCAAATTGAACAAACCACCCACAGTGTTTAACCACCACATGTCATATACCAGCACTGTATGCTGTCTTGTTTGTCACACACTAAAACCTACATACAAATATGTGCATACTAACCTTCACCAACATATATATCTCCCCCCTTCACAAACAGTTGCAATATGTCCCCTGCTCTATGCACATATACTGATGTGAATATATATGACAAACATATGTGTGTGGCTTACACACACAAGGTCCACACTGTTGTAAGTCCCTGGACCTCACAGTTGAACTGTTGGGCCTTGCTGCAACACAAACAGGTGTCACATATGAACACACACTAACATTAGGGGGGGTATATATGGCAACATATGCTAGATAAGCATACTAGACTGCTACAGCAGTTGCCAATGCTAAGCTACACTTTGATATGACAATCATGCATATGTTGTTCTGTCACACCAATGTTTATATAATGTTAGTGCTAATCCCCCCAAAAGCCATTTGCCACACTATTGTACAGAACACAGATAACATGGATCAGATCTTTGCCATTTAATGCTGAGCTACACATTTCACAGGTATGTCCCACTGCACACAGTTACACACAGTATTGTCCATAACAGTAGTTAAGCAGAACATCTGTGCATAAAGAAGTACTGCTGCCACATATGAATGGTTCACATTATGTAGACTATTCTTCAATAACATCTACTACATGCCAGTAAATACATATGTGTCACATACCTTTCCTTTGTATGATTTGGTGATATTTCTTTTTCCTTTTCTCTGTCTCTCTCTCTCTCTCTCTCTGTCTCTCTCTCTGTCAGTCTCTGAAATAGAGAGATTGAGTTTGTTGGCAGAGATTGCAGCCTGCTTTTGTAGGAATTTGCACATGAGCATGTGATGGCCTCTGCACCAATTAGTGGCCACCATTTGCTAATTGCATGCAGCCTGCTGTGTAGTAATTGCAGTAATCGCTGTCATAGCAACCCAGTACTATAAATTGCTGACTCATGTAGGCATGACCATTTCAGCTTTCCGAGATGGATATCATCCTTGTTTGCTGTGAACATCATTGTTTAAGACAGAAGGTTGGTATAGTTCTTATATTAGAAGCCAGTGGTGTAGTCAGAGATTTACATTTTGTGTTCAGACCTAATGTTGCTGCTTCCAGTATTCATTTGTTAGTGTAGAAATGTACTCACCCCTCAAAATGCTTCCCCAAGATACATGGAAAGATATACTTTCTTTTCAACTGTTACAATTAACTGCCATACAAAGCTAGTTATAGAGATGTATTCCTTTAGCACAAGAAGTGTTTGTGAACTGCTATACTGTGAATATTCATTTACTCAGTTCTAAACAGTTTGTGCTTTTTTAGTGTTGACATTAGCACAAGCTGCTCAGAAAAACTGGACACATTTCATTACTGTGAGTATGCTTACCTACATCCTTGGTAGACCCTGCACACACAGGTATATTCTACATTTGGGTAGGGTTGGAGAAGTACAGAGAGCATACGTAGTATTGTGTGGATTTTATCTTGCTGGACTTACAGGGTTGCTGTGTACATGTTAGTTTATCAAGGCAAGTAGTCTGTCTGTGTAACTCCCAACTGTGGACCTATCCACACGATAGCCAGAGAATAGCCTGTTATATTTTGTCTGTGCACCATATAGGTCTTTTCAGCAATAGAGCAATGGCATTCTAACAGTTGGTTGCTACCAGTACATGGCTACACCCATTTGTATTTCAGTGTTGTATTCCTACATAAGGGTATGCTTCCAAAACTCCTTCCAAAGCTATTTGCCATGTGTGCAACAGCAGAAAGGCTGATATGCCTATGTGTTTCTGCCTCTGCCAGACCTCTCAACCAATCAGGTACATATTTGAACAGACTCAGGGAAAAGTCAAGAAAAAGTCAAGGACAATCAGGGGCACCTTTAAAATATTAGTGCCATTTAGTTGAGACATTGAGAGAATCAGAGCATATGAATTAATATACCTTTTCTGAAGTAAAAGAAGTGTCTAACTCTTAATTATTGTCACTATTCATTAAGTGTAATTCACCACCTTTCTGGCCAATGTCAGTAGTTTTCAGAGGGATTCAGAGGGACAGAGCTAAAATTTGTGTCAAAATCAGGGACATCCCTGAAAATTAGGGACAGTTGGGAGGTATGGCCTCTACCCTGAACAGATATGCCAGCGTTTGTCTTGCTGTGATACTGTGTGGGGTTGTAAAGTGATGGTGTAACATTATTTCCTGCTAGAATGGCTGCTTCTCTTATCACAGTCATGTAATGTAATCCTACAACAACTGTTGGTCAACATCCACAGAATAAGTTGTGTGGTATGGTATTCCTACTTTTCCTTTACATTCACTCATTCTGATGCATGATATAATTATTTAAGCAATGACTTGATGTCTATGTACCGTGGCTTAGTGGTACTTCATGTTGTGTAGTGTGTGCTAGGTCCAGGGTTCCAGACATACATAGGTGTTTTATTTTGCTCCTGAGCAGAACAAGGGCCCTCACATACAGAGTGACTAAGGCACTTTTAAGCAGTTGTAAGCGGGTTTGCGTGGGTTTGCACATTGCTGCGCATTGCTTAGCCAAGCACAAACAAGCCAAACCCACGCAAACCCGCCAACTACTGCTTAATAGTGCTTACTTCCTCTCACCCCCACACTCATTTCTTTGAAAAAAAAGAAAAATGAGGAGATAGGAAAGTGGTGAAAAAGGGGCACAAAAAGGGAAAGACAGTATGGAAAATAGCTCAGGATGTGCAGGACGGGTGTAGGGAAGGGCCATAGCTTCCCATTTCTTCAACAGCAACAGCTGTACATATGCAATAAATTTGGAGGTAGATATGAACCCTTCAACCCCTGAGAGAGTGGTGAGGACAACAAAGTATGTTGTAATGCCAATGAAATAACATTTCATGTGTCCAGTGGAAATGTGTGCAAAATGGGCAGCTATGTATGGGGCATATTTTTTTTTTTTGGGAGCAGATTGCCCTTTTTTTTTTTTAGGTGAGAGTGGAATGTGGGGTAGGGGAAGTAGGTATATTTGGGGAGGTAGGATGGTGAGACAGACATACAACACGACAATAAGAAGCTTGATCTTTTATTAAACACACTAAACTAAAGAACAAAAACAATAAAACATCCAGTAAGCGCTTTCACATCCTCTTGAATACTTCATCAGACTGTTAAACAAGCTAAGCCATTTCTACATTTAAATACCTTTGCTGTTACTTCATCAACCAATCATTATTGTTTCTACTTGATGACATCAGTGCTTAATTGATTAAAAAAATAACTAAAAAATTGCTGGCTGAAATTCCTGTTCAAAACCTCTGTGATTCTTTATATTAAAAACAAATATTTAATTTATAATAGATACTTCAACCTCGTGCAGCTTAAAAACATATATACAACACATCTCACACATGCTTATGTATAAATGTGTACTATAAATATATAAAATATATCAAATGTATATGTTGTTTATTAATAGATTCGTGAGCCATCATGAAAAAAGCTAGACTAATAGCTTATAAACAATGATAGTGCTTGTTGTCCCTTGCTATCAAGAACGGTTTCATGGACACCCTGTCATTCAAACCATAGTCTATCTGCTTGTAGTCTCATGATCCACCTTGTCTCTTTTTGTTCAGTGTAGCTTCTATGATCACCTAGCCTAATGTTCTTATTTACAAACTCAATCACAGTAAATTTAAAACCATGTGTACTCCCTTCATTTATAACATGTCTAGCTAGGGCATTGCTGTCATCTTCCCTGTTTATAGCACAGACATGTTCTCTAACTCTTTCTCGAAGGGTCCTATTTATCTTTCCTACATACAAAATGACTACATTTTGTGCAGACCGCTAGGTATATTAAATCCTGTGACTTGCAGTCTGCATAAATTGAAAAATTATACGATCTTCCACTGTCAGGATAGAAAAAAACTATTGCTATTAGACATGTAACTGTACTGGTTACATGTCCTACAAGCATAGGTCCCTTTTCTATCAGATGTTAACACCAATTTATTATTTCTCTCATAATATAACAGTCGTTTGAGTGATTTTGTATTCTTGTAAGTAAATCTAGGTTTATCACCCACAAGGCGCTGTATATCATCATCTATTGTGAGAATATTCCAATTTCTGTGGAAGAGCTCCCTGATCTTCTTATTATTATTTGTATACGGTATTACTGGCTGTTGTGGTCTGAACAAGGCTCTTCTTTCATTTTGATGATCTATCTGTCTACCTCTGTATATGTAGGGTTTTCTACTTACTGTCCTATCTACAACCTCTTCCTGATGCAAACCCCTTCTTTATTCTGACATATACCCTTTCTCTTTGAATTCATTAGATAAGATCTCTATGGTTCCCTGAAACCTAGTCTCATCTGTAGTGAGTCTAGAGACCCTAAGTGCTTGACCCTTTACTATATTGCGATAGATATGTGGGGGGTGCACACTAGTGTGATGTAGCAATGAATCTCTTCTACATTCTTTTCTGAATAACTGTGTTTGAACAGTGTTGCCTTCTTTCAGTAGTATGACATCCAAAAATTCAATTTTGTATGGTGACCATTTCCCTGTGAAAGACAGGAAACTTGTGATGCCATTTATATATTGAATGAACTCTTTTAGTGTCTGCTCATCACCTTTCCATATTAAATAAACATCATCAACAAACCTTTTATATAATAATATATTCATCTCATAATATGGACTGCGTATAATATAGGTGTATACCCAATATGACATAACTATGTTTGCATATGAATTCACACAAGGAGTGCCCATTGCCACTCCTTTCTGTTGGATAAAATATTGGTTTTCATACGCAAACACATTATTTTTTAAAACCAAATCCATTAGTAAAGCGCATCTTATTATTCGTTCTCTTGGCATGGCAAGCTGCCATCATACTCTTAGATTGGTGCTTCTGTGTAAGACTAATCTAGTCTTACACAGAAGATTAGTAAATCCGGGGGTTTGACTTATACATTTTGGTTTAAGACCTAGAACCTAAAGAATACTATAGCTATAAAAATGTATTGTGCTGAAAAGTATGATGTTTATACTTTTTTCCTAACTCCTATGGTTCCAGAGATATGAACATTTGTTTGAAATGTGAGGACATAATTTGATTCTGTCAAAAGGCATAGGCTCCACCCACTGGAAGTTATAGTGCAAACTTCCTGAGCTCCATTGGAGTGAATGCGTTATGTTGCATTTTCCTGGGGGCTTAGCAGTCATGTGATTGAACACAAAAGTTACACATTGTGTGTGTACTTCCAGCAATGTTTATCTGATGAAGTTCATAAATTTTTGTGAAAGAAAGTGCATATCTCTCATAGTTTTAAACAGGTTTTTATTTCAAAAAGTTTCTAGATTAACGTTCTTCTGGATTTTACCTGCAGCAGTTTGTTTTCTTGGATCTTCCATTTGTGTTTTAATCTGTGTTTCTTCAGTTTGTTTTTTGGCCAAGTTGTGTATTTACCTTTCTTATATGACATGTTATTTTCTTTAATGATTAACTAGTTGTCTGAGAACATGCAATAATTGCTACAATGCCTTAGGATTCCCAAATCTACCAAGCTGACCATAGAGACATTTGTAAATTGCTAATCCATGTTGTGTGGTCCTGTAATAGGGTTTAGACTTAAGGACTGGGTTTTGACAGGAGTCTCTTAGGATAGTTTCTGAGGTTAAGGGTAAGATGCATGGAGATGTTAATGCTATTTAATGCACAAAGTAGCTGCTGTAAGATTATTTTCACGCAATGCCACACTGCTTAACAGTTTTCAGTTCTAATCCTACAAATATAGGTACATCTTACTGTTTAGGCATTTGCTACTATACAGGGCACTGTTAGCAGCCATGGCCTAGTGGGCAACTCTGTGCAGAAAAAAGACATCTTGAAAACTCTCTCCTATGCCCTCTAGCCAATAAATAACAAAACTTTGAACTTCCTGCAATTATTATAAATGCAGAGAGAACAGGTAAACACCTTCTCCCACAAGATGGCTGATCCTGGAATTTCTTATTGTAAATGCACAGCAAAATCAGCTCTTAGGTGCAGATTAAACATTAAGCACCTACCAAACAATTAAGTCGCTGATGAATTTGCCCTTTCGCAAAGAGATTTGGAGGCATACAGACTAGAAAAGCCTACAAACAGAGAAATAAATATTTTACCACAAAATCAAAAAATCCTTTAAAAATGCTCAAAAACACTAGTGATCACTGTATAAAGCAAGAACAAGTACAGTCAATCAAGAATATATTCTTATCTTAGCTTGTGTGGCTCTGGGTGTAGTTGAAACATTGGAAAGACATGGCTGATTTTCTGTAATTTAATCAAAAGACTTGCAACTCTCCTGATTTATAGTAGAGGAAAAAATCTTGTAAACTGACTCCTATGACGTCTAGGCAATAAACAACCACACTTTGAGCTTCCTCAACTGCTTCCCCATTTCAGAAAGGACAGGTAAACACTCTCTGTCACACGATGTCTGAACCTGGATTCTCTTAATGTATAAACACAGCAAAATCAGCCCTCAGTTTCAGATTAAATAACAAACAAATAGTGCTTTCACACTCAATGAAACCAAGTAAACACCTTTTGCAATAAGATATCTGATCCTGGGATTTCTTTATTTAAAAGCACAGCAAAAGCAGCTCTCACATTAAGATCAACATCAAACAACAAACGACTACCAAACACCTAAGTGCCTGCCTGATTCATCCTTCTGCAAAGTGGTTTGGAGGCACACAATCTAGAAAAGTCAACATGCAGAGAAATGGCTATTTTTGCCACAAATTAAATAAATGCTATCAAAATGCTCAAAACATTAGCTAGCACTGTATAAAGCAAGTAGAAGTGCAGTCAGTCAACAACATATTCTTAACATGGATGGCTCTGGATGCAGCTGAAACACTAGAAAAGCACAGTAGAGTTGTCTATATGAACTATATATCATTATAATCTGTACTATCTTCTAGACAACAAATCTTTCTGCCACTACTCCTCAATTTCTTTCCTGCTGTAACTTCATTACATTTCAGTTTCTTTCTGACCCTCCCATGTTACAGATCTCCTTAAAATACACTCCTCCACTGTCAGTAAGTAGCCTAGTATTCTTAACCTTATATTCCTTGGCTCATCATTTATTCAATGCCTCTTTCCCTCTTCTAGCTTTAACTCCAACTACAAACAGATGTTTCCCACTCCTTATCTTAATTTTATTTATTCCTAACATCTATACTTCTTGCCTAATGTCTGCTTGTCACATATATTACATGTGAACTGATTTGTGCTTAGAATTTAATACCATGTAAAATGTCTCCACAAAATAAATACTTGTTTTATTTGTGCATAGTGGCAATTGTAAACAATGACCTGTTTGTATTTAAATGTGTTTTGTCATGAGTATCATAAATGTGTCTACTGGAACTTTTCTTCCTAGACCTCTGTTGAAAATGCAATTTATCTAGTTGGACTTTAATGGTAAGCAAAGACAAATAAATAAATTATTTTAAAAATAAATATTCAATTCTTGATATTTATTTCTACTGCTATAATTATAACTGATATTCATTTTTTTTCCAATTCTGCTGCATTGTTTGTTAACTTATTTGTTTTTATCTATGTAAATGTGTTAATACAACTAAGAGAAGTTGAATAAGCTAAAAGGTGGTATTACATTTCTGTTTTTTTTTTCTTATCTATGATGCCATGAGTTTTTTATTACTCTATCCAAAATCCAAATGTGGTTTTATTCATTTTAGTTTTCATCTTGATCTCACTTTTCATATAAATGGTGCATGTTTTGTGTTGTGTTTTGATATGCACTCATCTCTGTTCTTTTCTAATTTATTCCACAACACTCTTATACTACTTTTTATGCCTGTTTTAGTTTTGCTGTATTTTGAATAAATAATTTGATTTTTATGTTTGCTAATCTTCTCTGTCTTGCTCTCACTCTTACTTTTTTGATGCTCATTAATTTCCTAAACTGGAATTTATTTTGTTACTTGAATCAACCTTTGGCTCGGGTCATATAAAAAATTGTATTAAGGCTAGTCTGACTGCCTGGCTGACCAAATTAATTACTGAGAAACTAAACAGATGTACTGTGTTTGTGGTGCATGTGTGTGTGTGTGTGTGTGTGTGTGTGTGTGTGTGTGTGTGTGTGTGTGTGTGTGTGTGTATGTGTGTGTCTGTGCATGTGTGTGTGGTCGCACATGTGTGTTTGTGTGTATGGGAGAAAGAGAGAGATAGAAAGAGTAATAAATGATAGACAGATAGACATATAGGCAGATAAACATTGACAGATAAATGAAATGCATGCTCTATGTATTTGATGCTAGTCTTACACAGCTGGCATTTTTCTTTTCTCAATTTAAGATTATTTTGTTTCAGCCTTTTCGGTGATTTCTAATCGTGTCACATTTTGTTTTTGCTCCAAACCAGTGCATTGTCAATGACGTTCATCACACCTGCCAGTCCTGCACTGATCTGCAAAACAGCTTTTTAAACACTTTAGGTGCTAAAAAATTAGCAAATAGAGTCATCACAAAAATGCATATTTATATTCCCAATAAAAACACAAAGCTCTGAATTGCTTAGATTACATTTTATTTGTGAAAAACTCTGGTTACCATCAGTTATTGTGAAATAAACTTACAGAGTTCTGGACAAAATGAATTTAACAGTCTTACATGGATAATGCTTGCTTAAATTTGCTTTGTTTAGATATTTATAATTTATGAAAATTCTGATCTTACCTGGTATATAACTAGAGTAAACATATTCCTTTAGCATTGTGTATGCATGCTCTGTTTGTCTCACCATCCTATCAATTTGTTTCATAAATTTTAATTCCATTTCCATTCTTTGCATTAGTGGAACAGGCTCTCTTATTGGTTCATGCACAACTGATGATTCTTCTCTTGACCCTCAGTGCACACAGCTTGGCAAAACTTTCACAGGTATCATTGATGTATTCTGGTGTTTGTATCTGGAAGTAATGTGACTTTGTTATCATTAGCATCATTTCATTGTTAATCACACTAAATTACTTTGCAATTACTCAATTGAATTTTGAAAGCTGTCTGTTTTATAGAGTATGCTCGGCAGAATATGTGAATGTTGCCATTCTCAAGCATCTGAACAGACACCTTTGAAAAGAGGTGAATCACACTGCATTATTGTGGGAATATTTCACCTTATAAATATGTAAATTATTGCCTTCACTGACTGTGTACTCTAGTGACACAAAGTGACTGCCTTTGTGCACCATGTATTTGCATACACTTAATAATGACTGACTGTTTAAAAATAGTTTTTAACAATATGCTGGTTGCTGCAGCAAGAAAATGTGATAGAAAAGGATACAATCTCTGGATCTGCAAATATAGTGTAGATATGTTTCGCCCTCAGGATGCTAGCCTGTGGCTTGAATATGTTAGTAATATAGCTTTTGAGACATTATCCTTGTCCTGCAAACCTAAATCTCGCAATTCTCTTTCTGTCATAACAATAGCTAGACATATAATATTATGTCAGTAGGGATTGTGCCCTATTCCCACAGTGATACACTAAACTATCAATAAACAACTCAAGGAAAATGTGCTTGTCCCAACACACATTTTTCCTTTTTTCCAAAACTATTATTATAAGTTTAATAATAAGCTATAAACAAAACAGCTAGCATGTATCTGTTGCTTTTCTATAAAACAGACTTTATTATACTACTGACAGCTGTACATATATTTTCTTTACACAAAAAAAAAAAAAAAAAACACTTGTGCTATTCTTCAGAAATAAAATAAAAGTGTTTCCTATGCTATTTAAGGGGTGGGGGGCAAGACTATCTTGCTTACATTCCAGTTAGACAAAATTAAGGAGTTCAGACCTTATTTTTTATTGAAAACATTTCAAAAACAATTCAAAATGTTTCTTCCTGTCTCGTGAAGATTTGGGGTTGTGACCTGCCTTCATAGGTGAGGGTCCAAGAATTTCTGTCCTTGTTACTTTGCTATTTCAACTATACAACAATCTTCATAAAAAACCTTACACCTTGGATATGTAATAGGGAACCAGCTTATAAAATTCACTCCCTTGCCACTCTCCTTATAGTAATTTGGAAAACAAAAACAATTTTTGCAGCTATCCTTGCTGATCTTTCCTCAGACAATACATGTACTCTAGTGCAGGCAAAAGATGATCAACATAATTATAGCAACATTATATTGTCCAGTGCAGATGGCCCTCTTTTCCTGGAAGACAATAATATGGAATATTTGTTCTCAGATCCTTTTAGGGAGGGATTTGACTTTTCCATATGTTTAAACTACAGCTTTGGTGCCAGTATCTATGCTCCTGCAATCAGTGTCGTGTGGAAAAAACAAATCGTGTACTTTTGGATAAAGAACAGACATCTCCACAGCAAATAGACCTTTAATCATTAATACATTTATAAATAAATGACATATAATCACTTTAGTCTAACAGCTCCAATCAATCCTATGGCATTATTTTGCAAAAAATAAAAAAACTGTATAGAGCAATAGAAATTGCTTGTAAACCTTGATAGAGCTAATCTAAAGTTATTTACACTTGCAGCTGAGCAATCAAACTATTACAACTTATCCATACTATTAAATTAAAAGAGCAGAACTAGTAGAAAATACAAAACTACTGAGAAAACATTTCACACCAAAGTGTAATATTTAGGTAACATATTCAATATAGAATTACTGCAAAAAACCTGTGAACTATGACTTCTTTACAAATTCATGCCTTTCCTTATAAATCTTATACAGAAGACCACATCTCATACTTACCTTCTACTAAATCTCCACTATGCTCTATCATTATTTACTATCTTATTGTCTTACCAGCTTGTCTGACTAGAGCAAAGTCATAATAAATCGCCAAGCTTGTGATGAAAACACCCAACAGAACACACCACTAGCAAAATCTTAAATGCCTTAATTGGCTACAACTATACATAAATGCTAAATACTAAAAATGTTAGGTGTCAAGATTTAATTCAAAAGGACATAGATGATTTAGACCAGCAGGTTAAGGAAGACCTAATATTTCTATAATGGAGGAGAAAGAAAAGTATTTTGGCATTAGAGATGATATAGATAATAAATGCGAAGATTTGGTATATAGTAAAATAAAAAAGTTGGAGAGGGATATTAGGGATTATGACAGTAATAATAGTTACCCTAAACCTCCACAGAAATATTTTAAGCAAACCTTTGATAATAATGATAATGAACCTATGGTGGAAAATGAAAGGAATGAAGGGCATTTTTTTGGAGAAGATCAGGAATACGATGAAGCTTTTCCCCCTCTTTGTAGATCTGAGAGGCTGATGAATAAACAGGGCCCACAGCAAACAAATTTTCAGAAGGGGGGGAGAAGGTGGGGGGAGATTCTAAGGAATACCCACCCAACCCATCCCACTATATTCCCCAATGATATCCTGGTGGAAGGAGTTAGGAATATTTATAATAATTATTCTATATATAATTTTAGTAATTTAGAAATAGAAAAGGATCATTTTGGACTATTCTCAAAGGGGTTGAAATTCATCCCTTATAAAAAGGGTGATATTACTAAAAGTTTATTAGATATAAAAATGTTTTTGAGAAAAGTTAATTTAAATATTTTTTAAAGCGAATAATGTTAATAATAATATAGAATTAAAACGTAAAAGTACTTTCAACCCACCTTTACACCCCCAGTTAAAGAATCTGGAAAGGGTGTTGGAAAAAGAGGTAAGAAAGGAACAGATCAAGGGGGGATACAGGGGAAACTTAAGCAGGAAAGAAAGAGAATTAATGTACGGAATTAAAGACAACAAAAATATTAGGGTAATGAAACCAGATAAAGGGGGTGGGGTGGTCCTTATGGACAACATAATATATGAAAGCAAGATGAGTACAATATTATGGGATAAAACAAGGTATTGTAATGTCTCATTAAATGAGATAAATATAGCTTACAATAAAATTGATATGAGTATAAATGATATGTTGTATGAGGACTTGATTGACTACAACACTTTTAAGTATTTTGAAAGTAGACAAACCAAAAACACCCACAATATTTGGTATACCCAAAATACATAAAAGTGAAAGTGACCTACCCCCCATAGGCCAATTGTATCTGCAGAAGGATTGAAGACCTATGCTTTGGCCAAATACATGGATAAGAAATTAAAGAATTTGTGGTTAAGTGGGAAAACTATATTAAGGGATTCTTGGGACCTCTTAAGAGAAATTTCTGATAAGTTATATCATGACAACCTTCTCTTTGTCACTATAGACATTATTGATTTATTTCCTTCCATACCTTACAAGGAGGGATGGACATGTTAGAGGAGATTGTCTATGAGGATAAAATATTAACACAAAATGAGAAATTAGTGAATATTTGGTTGATGGACTTAATTTTAAAGAATAATTTTGTATATTTTAATGGAGAATTTTATTAACAGATTCAGGGGGTAGCAATTTGAGCTGCCTGTGCTCCTACATATGCTAATCTGGTCCTTGCTAGATGGGAGGAGAAATATATACTGAATACCAATTTAAAAACTGCTGGACAATATATTGTAAGTTTTTGGATGATATAGTAATTTTTTGGACAGCAGGAAAAGTAAAATTCGAGGAATTCATGGTGTATATGACTAATACAACCAATTTTTAAGGTTTACATACAAAATCTCCGACATCAGCTTGCAATATTTGAACATAGAAGTACACAAAATGGATAGAAATTTTGAAACTAAAATATTTAGAAAATCAACTTTTTGTAACTCCCTTTTACATTTTGAGAGCGCACGCCCTTTACATTGTAAGAAAAATATTGTTAAGGGGCAATTTGTAAGGGGTAGTCACATGACAAGTTCTGATTGTGTGTGAGTTACTACAAAAGATGTTTTTCGAGAGAGGCTACCCCCTGAATTTTATTACACAAATAAGGGAAGAAGTGGTAAATGGGAGAATAAGTAAATTTAAACCCATACAAAATTGTAAGGAACATAACAACATTTTCAATAAAGAAAATGATAGGGAAGAATATAAACAGGCTTTAGTATTAGAATACAATGTGTTAAATAGTAATGTTAAAATGATTTTTTTAAAGGAATGGCAGAGATTTGTCTCCCTTACAGATATAGAGAACTTGGCCAATATTCCACAAAAGGTGATTTACAAGAATTCGCAATATATCAGAAATATTTTAGAAAATAAACAGATAGGTAGTTCTAACAGGGGAAGGAGGGGCACATACAAATGTGGCCATTGTACCCAATGTACGTATATTTTAAATACAGAGAAGTATCATTTGGAAAGTAGGAACAAGTGGATTAACAGCTCTGTATATTACAATTATGAAACCAAGGGAATAATTTATTTGGCTATTTGTAAGACATGAGGGTCCTTCTATGTCAGAAAGACAGAGAGGAGGTTAAAAAGACGGATCTATGAACATATCTATGAAATTGCAGTGGGGAAAGAAACCAATGCTCTTTTTAAGCATACTAAGACATGTTCAGATGCTAGTTTTGGCTTTATGGTTTTAGAACAAATTAAAAATGATATTGGGGGGGGGTCCTTGGGAAGGTAAGATAGAATATAGAGAGTTATGGTGGCAAGTAACTCTGGAAGCTGACAAACCCCCTGGCTTAAATGATTATATTTCTATTAAACCATTATCAAAACTAAGGTCTGCTAAACTTTGAAGAAATATGAACTGTGAAATAAAAAGCAGCCACTAGATGGCATAGGTTCCTATCAATACGTATTCTTTGCATTTACCAAGCATTTTAAAATGTTTTTAACATTATTAAAATGATATTTATTGGATTTTAGATACATATATAAAAATTTTTAATATATCAATGCACAATTCTAATTAAATCAAAGAATAAAGCAATTTTAAAGTTTAGTTAGTATAGCACTAGGAATTGCTTTGATAAATGGTTCTAGATTGAAGCTTTGGAATAATTGGTGGTTTTAAAAGCATCTATTAACAACCCAATAGGCTAGTACTAAGCTAACTGCCCTTGTAAGCCATTTTAAGCCTAGCCAATTATCCCTTGTGAGACTCAAACCCTGCACCCTGTGCTTGCAAAGCAAACACTTATGCCATCCTCCCAACCCAAACGTAATCATAGGTTAGTACTAAGCTAACTGCCCTTGTAAGCCATTTTAAGCTTAGCTAGTTATCCCTTGTGAGACTCAAGCCCTGCACCTTGTGTTTGGAAGGCAAACACCTTAACCATTTGGCCACCCTCTCAACCCGCACAGATTATCTAATTATTTAATTTTTTTGAATTGTTTGTATTTAAATACTGGTCCTTCTTGGATAAGCTGGTCATCTGATGAAGTCCATGTAAAGAGACGAAAATGCTCATTTGAACATTTAAGGCATTTATGGTGGGTTTTTTTGTGGTATTTGGTGTCCGTATCCATTTGTACCCGTTTGTTGGTGGATAAATAAGGTGTTATCTGTGGACTGGTTCCTCCTCTCGGATTCTGCACTATTTTTGGAGCTACAACTATACATCCTGATTGCTTACTGTTTGTTACCTTACAACTTCCCACAACATCCTTTATAACTGAGCAAATATTAAATGGTGGCTATGACGCAGAGACCTCTGTTCAAAAAAACATGTTGACTGTCTGCTCGCTGTATATATTTCTGCAATGTTGCGTGTCCATGCACTGTATACGCTGCTGAATTATGGAACTCAGTCACAGAAGATACATGAAAAGTTTAATCTCTGCTAGCAGTAAATAAAAAAATAAGATGCCCTATTTTACCAAACACCACCACTATATACAACACTTATTTACCTTTTAACTCAAAACAAATCAGAAACTAACACATTGTAGTCATATAATGCCCTGGATTTACATCTCAAATGGGTAATCAACTGCTTGTATACAATATGTACAAGCTTGCATTGCTGTTTTTGAACAAATCATCATCATCTTATTTCGGCTGTTCCCATTAGGGGTCACCACAGTGGATCACCTGTTTCCATTTCTTCCTGTCCTCTGCATCTTGCTCTGTCACACCAATCACATGCATGTCCTTTCTCACCACATCCATAAACCTTATCTTAGGCCTTCCTCTTTTCCTGTTACCTGGTAGCTTCATCCTTAGAACCTTTTTCCCAATATGCTCTGCATCCCTTCTCAGCACATGCCCAAACTAATGTAATCTTGCCTCTCTGGCTTTGTCTTCAAACCTTCCAATCTGGGCTGACCCTCTAATATACTTATTCCTAATACTGTCCACCATCATCACACCCAGTGCAAATCTTAACATCTTTAACTCTGCCACATCCAGCTCAAACTCCTGCCTTTTTGTCAATGCCACTGTCTCCAACCCATATAACATAGCTGGTCTCACTACCCTCTTGTAGACCTTCCCTTTCACTCTTACAGGTACTCGTCTGTCACAAATCACTCTTGACACTCTTCTACACCCACTCCATCCTGCCCGTACTCTCTTCTTCACCTCTCTTCCACACTCACCGTTACTCTGAACTACTGACCCCAAGTATTTAAAATCATCCACCTTTGCCACCTCTACTCCTTGCATCCTCACCATTCCTCTATCCTCCCTCTCATCCACACACATATATTCTGTCTTAGTCCTGCTGGCCTTCATTCCTCTTCTCTCCATAGCATATCTCCATCTCTCCATGGTCTCTTCCACCTGTTCCCTACTCTCACTATAGATCACAATGTCATCTGCAAACATCATAGTCCATGGGGACTCCTGTCTGATCTCGTCTGTCAACCTGTCCATCACCATTGCAAATAAGAAAGGGCTCAGAGCTGATCCTTGATGTAACCCCACCTCCACCTTAAACGCATCCGTCACTCCCACCGCAGACATCACCGCTGTCACACTACCCTCATACATATCCTGTACCGCTCTTACATACTTCTCTGACACACCTGACTTCCTCATACAATACCACAACTCCTCTCTAGGCACCCTGTCATATGCTTTCTCCAAGTCTACAAAAATGCAATACAACTCCTTCTGACATTCTCTGTACTTCTCCATCAACACTCTCAGAGCAAACATCGCATCTGTAGTGCTCTTTCCCAGCACAAAACCATACTGCTGTTCACTAATCATCACATCCCTTCTTAAACTAGCTTCCACTACTCTTTCCCATAACTTCATGCTGTGACTGATCAAGTTAATCCCTCTGTAGTTACTACAGCTCTGCACATCACCCTTATTCTTAAAAATTGGTACCAAAACACTTTTTCTCCATTCATCAGGCATCCTCTCACTTTCCAAGATTTCATTAAACAATCTGGTTAAAAAATCCACTGCCATTTAGCCTAAACACCTCCATGCTTCCACAGGTATGTCATCTGGGCCAACAGCCTTTCCATTCTTCATTCTCTTCATAGCTATCCTTACTTCCTCCTTGCTAATCCATTGTACTTCATGATTCACTATCCCTACATCATCCAACCTTCTCTCCCTCTCATTCTCTTCATTCATCAACCTCTCAAAGTACTCTTCCCATCTCCTCAACACACTTTCCTCACTTGTGAGTATGTTTCCCTCCTTATCCTTTATCACCTTTACCTGCTGCACATCTTTCCTAGCTTGGTCCCTCTGTCTAGCCAATCGGTACAGGTCCTTTTCTCCCTCCTTAGTGTCCAACCTTTCATACAACTCTTCATATGCCTTATCCTTAGCCTTCGCCACCTCTCTCTTTGCCGTGCACCTCATCTCCTTATACTCCTGTCTACTTTCTTCATCTCTCTGACAATCCCACTTCTTCTTTGCCAACCTCTTTGCCTGTATACTCTTCTGTACTTCCTCATTCCACCACCATGTCTCATTGTCATCCTTCCTCTGTCCCGATGTGATACCAAACACCTTTCTAGCCGTCTCCCTTACTAGCTCTGCTGTAGTTACCCAGCTATTCAGTAACTCTTCACTGCCGCCCAGTGCCTGTCTTAACTCATCCCTGAACTCCCCCTCACAATTACCCTTTTTCAATTTCCACCATTTGATTCTTGGTGCTGCCCTCACACTCCTCCTCTTATTGATCACCAACGTCATCATACAACCCACCATCCTATGCTGCCTAACTACACGTTCTCCGGCCACCACTTTACAGTCTCCAATCTCTTTCAAACTGGCCCTCCTACATAAGATATAATCCACCTGTGTGCATCTTCCTCCACTCTTGTATGTCACCCTATGCACCTCCCTCTTGTTAAAATACATATTCACCACAGCCATATCCAGCCTTTTCACAAAATCCACTACCATCTGACCTTCTGCATTCCTTTGTTTAACACCATACCTACCCATCACTTCCTCATACCCACTATTCCCTTCACCAACATGCACATTTATATCTGCTCCAATCACCACTCTCTCACCCTTGGGTACAGTCATCACCACTTCATCCAATTCACTCCAAAATTTTTCTTTCTCATCCATTGCACAGCCAACTTGTGGAGCATATGCACTAACAACATTAATCATTACATCATCAATTTCCAGCTTCATAAACATCACTCTATCCAACACCCTTTTCACCTCCAAAACACTCTTTGCATACTGTTCCTTCAGAATAGCTCCTACACCATTTCTCCTCCCATCCACACCATGATAAAACAATTTGAAACCACCTCCGATACATCTAGCCTTACACCCCTTCCATCTGGTCTCTTGCACACACAATATACCAACCTTCCTTCTGTCCATCATATCAGCTAGCTCTCTCCCTATACCAGTCATACTGCCAACATTCAAAGTTCCGACCCTCACTACCACAGTCTTAGCCTTTCTCCTCTCTTCCTGCCTTCAGCCATGCCTTCCGCCTCTTCTCCTCCTTCGGCCAACAGTAGCCCAGTTTCTGCCAGCACCCTGTTGGCTAACAGTATTGGTGGTGGTCATTGTTAACCCAGGCCTCGACCGATCCGGTATGGAAATATTAACTGGTGACTGCATGAAAAAATTTGGCGAAGTTTTACGCCAGATGCCCTTCATGACGCAATCCTCCCTATTTATCCGGGCTTGGAATTATTTATTATTGGTCTTAAATTCTTTTCAATATATTTAGATATAGGTACTAGAGACCCACCTTTTAGACCAATAGTTTCTTGTCAAGATTGGGTTACATATTCATTATCTAAATACACTGAAAAGCATTTAAGACCAATAATAAATAATTCACCATTTGTTTTAAAAGATACTAGGCAGCTTTTATTTGATTTAAATCGGACTGTGCGTGATTCCACTATGAGGTTATGTGAATGGTTTTTAGTGTCCATGGATGTGAATTCGCTATTCACAGTGATACCCCATACTTATGGGTTAGAAGCAGGAAAAGCATATCTGGGCCTGCACAGCACATATGATAGAAAGAAAATAGATTTCTTGTGTATGTTGTTAGAGCTGATACTGGAAAACAACATCTTTTTGTTTAATCATAAATTCTATCTCCAACTATATGGCGTAGCTATGGGCACACCTTGTGCCAATAGCTACTCCAATATGGTTCTTGCATATTGGGAAGAGAGTTGTGTCCTGTCTCATGAGAGGTTTACTAGCAATATCTTCTTTTATATGAGGTTTGTAGATGACCTCATGTTCATTTGGAAAGCTTCAAGGGAAGAGTTGGATGAATTTTTTATGTTTTTAGATACCTCCACAAATTTTTTGAGGTTCACTCATTTAGTTTCCCATATAGAACTTTCATTTCTGGATGTCACTATATTGAAGGATACTGGTGGGGTAATTACCACACAATTGTATAGAAATGAATGTCGGAGAAATAATGTTCTAACTAGAGATAGTATGCACCCCACTTGTGTCTATAAGAATATTATATATGGACAGGCCATGTGTATATCCGGTTGGATATGGACCAAGGCCAATTTGATGAGGACATGGAAACATTTGGTAATGAGTTGCTACAAAAGAAGTATAAAGAAGATGAGATAGATGCAGGCCTTAACCAAATTAGGTTGTTGAGAGGGGACAGAGCTAGACCGTATATGTTTGGGGATAATCATGGTCCGTTTCAGAATTATAAGGGTAGATACAACAAAGAAGCTGTACCTATTCTGCTTGAGTTTGCTGGGAATATTAAGAAGGTACATGAGATTATCCTTAGTAATTTGTCTATATTACAGTCAGATTCTGAGATAGCTAGGATAGTAAGTACTAAACCTAGTTTCTGTTATAAGAATAAGAAGAACTTTAAAAGGTTATTATGTCAGCCCAAAAATGCCAGAAACACGGAGTATGGTATGAATAGGTGTGGACAGTGTAGTGTTTGTGGGGTGTTGAGTAATGATAGGGTGTTCATACATCCAATGACAAAGAAAAGGTATGAGTTTAAAGTTAAAGCTGATTGTAAGATGATGAATTTAGTTTATTTGGCTGTCTGTTTAACTTGTCCATCTTTCTATGTTGGAGATGACAACATGCTCACTTAGAGAGAGGGTCAGAGAACATTTGGCAGCCATTAGAAATAAAGAACCTTAGAGGAGTGCCCTAGCAAAACATATTATGTGTAAAGACACAACACATCAATTTTTGTTTAAGGGAGTTGAATGTATCCATCAGCACTTAAGACTGTTGGATATGAAAAGTAAGCTTGAGCTGAGTGAATTGAGATGGAGAATTGAGCTGCAGACTGAGAAGGAACCAGGGTTGAATGACAGAACATCAATTAAGCCATATTTGAAAATGAGACGTTTATGATGAACTATATAAATACATATATTGTATATTTTTAATATATTTTTTATATTAATTTTAGTTTGAATTAAGTTATTTGTATAGATTGTACATATTTTGATAGTATTGATGAGAGATAGTATGTGCAAAGGTGTTTTTATCAGTGATTGGACTAATTAATTAAATACATTGTTTTTTTGATTGATTGTATAATTGATAGTTAAAGGGTATATAAGTGAGTTAGATAGAATGGGTTTCATGGTCTGAGGAAGCATCTGTGATGTGAAAGCGCTAACCGTTTATTAAAAAGTTTTATTCCTGCCATGCATCTCCACTTTGTTTTCAACTGAATTGTTTATAAACAATGCTTGGCTTGCATCTGACCCAGACACTGTGTTATCTGCATTTATATTCATATCAGTTACTTGTAAAATATTTTCCTGACATTTTCCCTCTGTTTTGTACATTTTCCAGCTTGATTCAATAAACACTTTCTGTATGTTTTATTCATTTTTTGACAAGCGTTGCTCTCAAGTCTTAAACATACATTGAAGAACATAGTGCTTGTTCACCTGTTAACTCTCTTTATCTTCAGCTGTACAAGCATGGCTTGGCTTCCTTTTATAACGTATCACCAGCATGCTATTTATTCATTTGTTCACTGCTTCACACTATTGCAAATATGAAATATATCTTTTAACTTAATTTTAACTTTCATTTTCTGCACAAGTTTGATAATGCACATATTCATTTCCCCTGCAAGTTCTCTCCTAGATGTATTTGTTAACGTGTTTGCTCTGCAAACATTAACTACCTTACTTAACATTAAGCATTTTAGTCAAATGCTTGGTACATAGTTTATTATTTTTATTTATCAATGATGCTTGTAAGTAAGATATGCAGTTCACCAGATTCCCTTTCCTTGGCTTTATCTCTTAACTCAGTTACTTATTCAGCATTATATAACTACCCCCCATTAATATTCCAAAACCTGCATACGCCCCATTAATATTCCAAAAGTCGCCCGGACTTTTTCTATTAGTATAAGTCTTTTTTTACAGCAACAGAGAACGCAAGATCTCCATTGCTGTTTAGACACTGTCTCACTATGTTAAAGGAGTTTAACATAGCGAGACAGCTTTAAAAAAAGTAACGGAGATCTTCCTTTCTCCGTTGCTTTTTTTAAAGCTGTCGCTATGTTAAACTCCTTTAACATAGTGAGCCAGTTTGTAAAAAGCAATGGAGATCTTGCTTTCTCAGTTGCTTCCACCCACAGCTCTGATCAACTGCGTAGGCATATGCATGCGCAGTACATCAGAATTGCCGCAGACTTCCAGACAGCTGTGGAAGGGCATCAAGGAGGCATTATACAATGCCATTATTTAAGAAAAGTAAGTATTTTTTTTCTTAAATAATGTCATTGTATAATAGCAATAACCCACTTCTGGGTGTGAGTAATGCTGGATTTACCCACGGTTATCTTTACTTGGCCACTCAGGCTTCACTCTTGTGACCAAACCACACCAACCGTGGGTAAATCCAGCATTACCCACACCCAGGCGTGGGTTATTGCTATATTATTTCCTTGTCACCTTTGGTTTCTGTTAAAAAATAAATGACAAATACATTGCAGTTTTCTCTTATGGTCACACTACTGTCAGAATCTGCATTTGATAACTGATGAACCAGTTGACTGGTTGTTAGCAAGACAAACTGTATTAAATGCCTCCATTGTGAAATTTAAAGCTATCTGAAAAAATACTTTGCTGCTGGCATCATGTTGCGTTTCTTTACTAATCTGCTCAATTCATAAATATTCAATGACCAATGAGTCTTATGACTGTTCTCCTCTTACGGGGGATAGACTTACCATTCCTGAAGAAACTTTGTGGATATTCATCAAATCATCTAATTTATATATAAAAGGTGATAATGAGTCACACAGCTTAACAAACAAATTTTTTTTTATTTATTTATTTTACATTTTTTGACTGTGTTTGTGCGACTGAGCTGATAGCCCCTTTTTCAGCAGAGGCCCGGGGAGAAAAGCTCCACTTTTATATAATATAATAGTAGAAGAGGTAATACATCAATAATTGAAAAGGTAATAGGTTCATAGGTTCATAGGTAGGTACTAGGCTATCTGCCCGAGGGCATTTTTAAGCCTAGCCAGAGTGTGTCAGCTTTCGCCGCCCCATTGATTAATTAACTGAGCCTCTGTCAAGCAGAGCCAATGAAGTGATCCCAGGGGTGTATTTTCTGTTACCCCATCTACTCGTCAAAGCTTCTCTTGAAGAGTGTTAGTGAGGGGCTCTGCCTAATGTAGTTAGGAATTTTGTTCCAAAGCATGGGGAGTCTCTGTGACAGGAATCTATCCCTCCAGCATGTTCTAGTTATTGTTGCGGCGAGGTTTAGCTCACCAGAGTGCGTGGCTCACAGTGACTTCGATTTCTTTTGGTGGAGCATGTCCATCAATTCTGAGTTGGACATGGCTTTGTAAGTCAGGCAGAGATCACCTCTGAGTAAGCGATATGCCACTGAGTACAGCTGGAGTTTTTTCAGTCGGGCTGCATAGGACATGTGTTTGAGGCCAGTAATCCTCTTGGTAAGGTGCTTTTGTGGTCTTTCCAGCTGTTGGAAGTGTCTTGGGAGGTCCATCCCAAATGGGGCATTGTACTCTATGATGGGTCTGTCGAGTGACGAGTAGAGGGGCATTATAACCTCTTTATTTCTAGATGCAAACCCCTTAGTAATTAGATGGGCCACATAGAAGGATTTCCTAACTACTTTGGCAATATGATTGTCAAAGGACAGATTACTATCTACCTGGGTCCCCAGATCTCTTATTACCTCTTCTGTATTAAGGGGGCTGCCACCTATGTGGTAATTCATGGGTGTTTTGTTTTTCCCAAATGGTATGACTATGCATTTTTTGGCATTTAGCTTGAGGCCATGACTTTGACACTAGGTGTCTGTCTCAGTAAGGCCTTTTTGAAGGATGTCCGTGTCAGCTGGAGAGTCAATTATGGCTCCCAGTTTGCAGTCATCGGCGAACTTGGTTAGCCGTAGTCCTCCTGTGTTTGCCTGTACTTCTGCAAAATATATGCTGAACAGTAGGGGTCCCAAAACCGAGCCACACCAGTTGTGACTGGTTTAGAGTCGGACCTGGAGCCCACTATTCTTACCGTGTGAGTTCTGTCTGTAAGCCAGTTGGCAATCCATCTTGTGATGTAGGGGTTTATGTTCAGGCTTTTGAGTTTTTCTATAATACCTGAGTGAGGAATGGTGTTGAATGCCTTGGCAAGATCAAGGTAGGTTGTGTGAACCACCTTTCCCTCGCCTATGGCTTTGGTGACTGTCTTGAAGAAGTCAACCAGGTTTAGTAGGCATGATCTGCCCTTAACAAAGCCGAACTGGGCCGGGTCAACTGTTTGGAGGTTCCTAATATCATTGTTAATGAGTTCCATGATGATGCGCTCCATAGCCTTGCAGACTAGGCTAGTCAGGCTTATGGGGCAATAGTTACCAGGGTCAGTTGGAGCTCATCCTTTGTGGAGCTGAATAACCGTTGCTGTGCACCATTCTATGGGCATGTAGCCTGTGGAGAGGCTGAGGTTGAACAGCGTGTTTAGGTGGGGGGTTAGTTCATTCTGTAGTTCGTGCAAGACGCAGCCTGGGACACCATCTGGCTCCATTAATGCTGTGTTTTTGGCTTTTGAAAGGGCTGTTTTCACCTGTGCTTCTGTGATTTTTGGGACACTACACTTTTCCGGTATTGTTGTGGGCCCTTTTGAAGATGAGAGGGAGGTGAAGTTTGCACTGAATCTATCTGGCAGGATGTTGGCAGAATCAGTAGGTTCAGTGTATTTTGTGCTATTTTGCACTAGCTCAGAGCATATCTGCAAGTTGCCCCTTAGATTCTTGACATAGCTAAAGAAGACTTTGTGGTTATGTTTCGAATCCTTGGCTATTTTTCTTTCGAAGTTAGCCTTGGATGATTTTCTGAAGGACCTTAGTTTCTTACTGATACTGATCAGGGATGTCTTTCCTTCATGGGATTTGTTTTTTTTTCTGAACTAGTTTCCTCCTTCTGTTGTATAACCTGTTTATGACAGGGGTCCACCAGACTGGTTTCCTTCCCTTAGGAGAGTGAGTCTTGGTCTTGCTAGGGATGGCATGATCCACGCATCCTTGTAGGTGCTCATAGAGTGCAATTGTAAAGGATTCTGCATCTTGGGCAGTGTTATCCTTTAGCGTGGGGACTGTGAAACTTACCACCTCTGCCTTAAGTAAGGTGAAGTTTGCTTCAGAAAAGTTTTTCACTGTGGTTTCTTTGGTTGGGGGTTGTTGTGGGGTGTGAACATCCAGGGTGATTAGTTTATGGTCTGATCTAACCAGTGATGGGTTGACCTCTGGTACGGACCACCTGTAGCCCATGTTGGTGATGACCAGGTCCAATATGTTGTGGCCTCTGGTAGGGGAGTATACCAACTGATCCAGGGCATTTGAGTTGATAAATTCCAGGAAGCGCAGAGCCTGGGAGTTTGTACTCAAGTAGTTTTCCCAGTTAATGGTAGGGTAATTGAAATCACCCAATATCAGGGTGTTCGGTAGGACCTTCTTGTTTTTCAGTGTCTCCAGAAAGGCGGAGTGGTGGTCCTGGGTCATGGAGGGTGATCTGCAGCAGGCCACAATTTGCATTGCAGATTTGCCCGATGTTAGTTGCACATGAATGATCTCAGAGGTATCATGCTGCACCACTAACCTGGAGGTGTGAGTATCCTTGATGAATATGGATACACCCCCTCCTTTTGTGTTTCGTTCTGTGTTCTGTGGCCAAAATGTGTGGTATGAGTTGTAGCCCAGTAGTGATGGAGTGCTCTCTGGAGCCTTGAACCAAGTTTCAGTTACTGCACAGATGTCGACGTTCTCCATACTTAGGAGTGCTATGAATGCATGCATTTTGAGATTTAAACTCCTGGCGTTGGGTAGCATAACCCTCATTTTTTTACTTGTGCTGTTTACAGTGGTGGGTTTGAATTTTGAGCCTTGCCTAAAAAGGGCACTATGGGGCAGCAAGAGCCTTGGCCGGTGTTCGAAAGCCAAGGGGTGACAGGTGCAAGCCGTCTCTTGCGAAGCAATGTGGCTTGTTGAGCATGTCATCTCAGGCTGACAGACACTGGATCCCCTTTGAATGACACCAGAAGCTTAGCCAATTGTTGAAATTGATATTTTTTTCTTTATACTGAGGTATCATTCTTGTGAGGGCAGGATGCTACTCAGGGTCAGGGTCATACCCGCCTGGGCTACATGATCAGAGAGCTCTTCCATGTCTCTTTTTATGTAGTCCAGGGAGGTACATTTCAGGTCATTCATGCCAACATGAACAATGACAGAGTCATATTTGTACTTGTTCTGGAGTGACCTGAGTGCTTGTGTTATGTGGCTGATTCTGGCCCTGATAGGCAGCTAACAGTAACCTTCTCCTTGTCCAGCCTAGTGAGTAGGGCATCAGTGTGCCTGACTATTGAGTCACCTATTACTAGTGTGTTAGGTTTGTTATTTCGCCTTAAGGGCTGTGATTGTGCAGCACATTGATTTTGTGTTTTATGTGTTCTCTGGTTTGTGACGGGAGGTGCAGGTTTTGTGGGTGTCTGCTTTGGAGCTCACTGATGCTTTTCAGGTTTTTATTTTGAGCCTCCGAGTATGATTTTGTGTATTTATGTGTATTTTTTGCCAGTGCTAGTTTAGTAGGTCTGTGTGAGGCTGGAGGTGTGGTGCAAGTGTTAACCTTCTCCTCATGACTGTCTGTTCCAGTCTTGGGTGGAGAGACCTTAGCCTCCAGTTTGGCTGTATAATTGCATCTCTCGCATATGTTAGTATTTTGTGGTAGGAGGAGAGGGCTGTCTGTGTACATGAGGCAGTTGTAACATTGCCTCAGCATACCCAGATTCACCAGCTGGACTGGAGAGTACACCTGAAGTTGCCCTTTGGTCATGCCTGAATAGTAGGGTGAGCTGCTTAGTTGCTTGGTTGGTGAGGGGTGGATAAAGAGCCTTGCCCTGCTGGGCAGTCAAGTGTCAGGGTATATTAGTGCTTGCTATTAGGTCTGAGCAAGTGCTGGACTGTAGGATGCTTTTTGAGTGCTTAGGTTGAGAGTTAGACTAGTTTCAAGTGAAAAACTGAAAAGAAGACTTAGTGGAGCTGGGAATAATTTAACCCTAGCTAACCAGTGCTGCCCGGTGCACAAACCGTACAAACACGTTTTTTAAATATTAACTTCTGGGCTGGAACCAGTCCTCCAGGGACAGATGGCTGCTCAAAGTTCCCCTCTCTCACAGGTGAACAGAGAAACTTCCCCCTATCCAAGTAAGGTATGGGCAACTCAGTAACTTGTAACACAGCCCTGACATCAGCACTAGCCTAAAAACTGGACTAAACTAGCTTAGAAAGGCAGGAAACAAGATATTTTTTTTTTTAAAAGATAAGGCAAAAACAGTAAAAAGTACACTTAAAACAGCTTTAAATGACTACAAGCGATCAAAAAAGGCTATCACACTTTAGTGTGTAGCCTACAACAGTTAAACAATTTATTTAAACAAAAAACAACTTTTTAAAAGTGCAGGCAGTCAAATAAGTACAATATGTAAAAAAACAAACAAGCTTTTAAATCACAATAAGTGCTGGAAAAATCAGCATTTAGGCGGAAAACAGTTAAGTACATGAGAGAAAATACAGAAAACTGATAATCACTCCAAAGTCTCTCTTTTAAGCTAGAAGGCTTGTATCAGTTTAAGGCTTTCTAGTGCTTTCCAGTAGGTTAGTTACAGGAAAGATGGGAAACAAGCGCAGATGTGATCTTTTAAAGCTGAATGTTGAAAGAGATGGGCATCTTCCCAAATGATCAATAAACTGCAATTCCTGGGCCAAGAACCACTTCTCTTGTGGTAGACAGGCTACCTAGTACTTATCAATCCCACTGATAAGCTAGAAGGCTGCACTCCAACACAAAGGCTTGGGGGGCTCAGAAGCTTACCAACAGTCCTGGATACAGCAACTCTGCATCTGGACTAGACTAGTAACAGGAAAGGTGGGAAACAGCGCAAGTGTGGCTTTTAAACCAGAAATTTGAAAGAGATGGGGAAAAACTGCCCAAACGGCCAGTAGCTACAAATTCTGGGCAAGGAACCACTCCTCTTGTGGTAGATAGGCTGCCTAATGCTTACCACTCCCACTGATAAGCTAGAAGGCTTCCCTCCAAGACAGAAATGCTTGGGGGGTTCAGAAGCTTACAAAGAGTCCTGGATACAGCAAATCTGTACCTGGACTAGACTAGTTACAAGAAAGGTGGGGAACATGTGCAAATGCAGTCTTTTAAGCCAGCAAGTTGAAAGAGATGGAAAACTGCCTAAACGGCCAATAAACTACAATTTATGGGCCAAAACCCTCTCTTCCCATGGTAGATAGGCTACCTGATGCTTACCTCTCCCACTGATAAGCTGGAAGGCTTCCCTCCAACACAGAAAGGCTCAGGGGGGCTCAGAAGCTTACAAAGAGTCCTGGATACAGCAAATCTGTTCCTGGACTAGACTAGTAACAGGAAAGGCAGTACAGGTAATACATCAATAATTTGGAGAAAAGCTCCAGGTAACATTAGTTAGCAACATATTAATAATGTTCAAAAATAGAAATTAATTGAGTACAGACTAGTTTAAATGAATTTCCAATAACAAACAGTAATAAATACAGACAGGTTAAGATACAGACTAGACAATGCAGGTTTACTTAGGCTCATAAATAGCAAACTAATTATAAGACTTTGGTTTAGAGATGGGGTTGTGGAGGAAATGCAGCATGATTAGGAAGTTTTGCTTGAAGGATTTACGGTAAAAAAAAATAGTAGATTGGGGTGATAAGAGAGTAGAAATGTGTTTTGGTTGAGAATGGAAAGTGAGATTTTGTAGATAGGATAGAAGTTGAGTAGAGGTTTAAGGCAGGCAAGTGTGCTGCAATAGGAGAAATGGGAAGGAGAAAATAGATAAGGGAGGCTGAGTACTTGAGAATAAGTTAAGGAGGTTGAGAACAATTGCAGGACCATTGACTGTTCAGATATTCTTTTAAGGGTTATTTGAATTCCTTAGCATTATTGCGAGTCTTGATTTCTTGGGGAAGTTTGTTCCTTGATTTGACAGGCTTGTAGCTGTAAAAGTTACAGTCAGTTTTATTCTTTGGTTGATGGGTTTGTAGTAGGTCTTGGTCTGAGCTTTGGAGAGTCCTAGAAGGAGTGTAGAAGGAGATGAGGGGGGATAGGTTGAAACAGGTCTCGGCTGATATAAAATGGAATGGATGACCATAAGCTGTGAGATGGGGAAATTCAAGCCAGTGTAAGTTTTTTAGAGAGAGACAGTGATGTGATTTATAATTTAATTTTGCGATGAATCTGGTAGTTTTGTTATAGGTCGATTCAGATTTAGGAAGGAGTGATAAGTTAAGTTTAGTTAAGATTTCGGAGCTGTGCATAAGACTTGGTAATACATAAGCATGTGACAGTGATATCCTTGTTTTTTTAGTGAAGAACTTGTTATTTCTGTATAAGAGCCCCAGTTTTTGCTGTGTTGCACTGGTACAGCTGTTAACATGTAGATCAAATTTTAGTTGGTCATCAATTAAGACACCTAAGAGTTTAGTGGAGGATTCAACAGTGATTGGTGTGTTGTTTATGGAGAGTATGGAGAAGGAAGATTTAAGATTGTTAAGGCTTTTGGGGAAAGAGTGAGAGTTTGGTTTTGTTAGGATTCAGTATAAGCTGGTTGTTGGATAGCCAGGTTTCAGCTGAGTTAAAAGAAGACTACGTGAGAGAAGTTCAGTAGGGATGTTGGAGATATAGATAACTGTGGAGTCATCAGCATATTGGATAAGTGATGACTGACTCAATGACTGAAAGAACGTTATTGCACAGGCTTTACAAGTCTGTGTTATATACCTGTCCTTCCATCTTGTGTTTTATCTGTTGGTGAAGATTTATGTCACCAATTTGAGTACTGGTGGAGATACTGGACTTGCAAAGAAACAAGAGGTCTACAGCAATCGGGTCTCCAATGGTGATCTCATCTCAAAACCATATAAGATACTGAATAAAGGGATAGAGCTTCCAGCCCTAGGTAATTTAGGATTGTGGACTTTTTGGTTGGAAACCTTTGCAATGTTTCTAAATGTTTGGTATGTTTTACAAGATACATCCCAAGGTTGGGTGTTGCACTCGATAATTTGCTAGATCAATGCTGAATGTACAGGACTGATTACCTCTCCAGACCTTTATGATATTCCTTTGGCAATTATCTGGAGTAAACAAAAAGATGTCCTGACAACCAATGTTATATAATGGTCAAAAGAGAGAAAGATATCAATCCAAGTATGTAGGTTACCTAACAAAAGTAATGATTCTTCATGTTTTACCATTTAGTTTAATCTCTTTTTTAGTTGATCCTATTTTAGTACACCAGGAATTTACTAGGCTGCATTGATTCTGGGAAGCTTGGATGCCATAGGCTGACTTAACAACAGCTGTCAGTTTATAATTATCTGCAAACTTTTTTATCAAAAGGTGTTTTCTCTCTGCTTGGAGATCTTAGAAGCAAATACCAAAAAGGAGAGGTCAGAGTATGAAGTCTTGAGGTACATTGCTGGTGACTTCATAAATGTGGATGAGGCTCCTGCAACTCTCACTGTGTGGGTTTTGATTTTCACCTGATTTGCCATCCATCTTATCACATATGGGTTGAGTTTTATACCATTTAGCTTTTGTGTAATATGTCTTATAGGGCTGATATGATTATATGTATCTGTTGGATGTAAGGCAACTAGTATGGAGTGCTACGAACACTGCTGTTTGTGAAGAAAATGAAAACAGTGTCATCTGTGTTAGCACGTCTGGCAGGATATTTGTGTATATTCTCAGATTAACTCCAGCACATCTACTTGTAAAAATGTAAACTGGATTTTAAAATGTTGAGTATCTCTCTATTTATACAGAATGTTTAAAGACTATGTCAGTGTTTTGATACACTTCTAATTCTGCATGTTTTAGAGGGAGGTTCTGAAGAGTAAACTGTGGAGAATCAGCTGAACAGGGGTTGATGTCATTAGAATGTCCCTGGTTGCTAGGTTGTTATTTGAACAGCTGATCGACAGGAAAAATAACTTTTTCAAACAGCTGACTGTTATTTTTAAAATAAGACAGTTGAAACTGTTAAGCTGTGCAGTTAGTCAAGTACTGGACAGTTTGTAAAGAGCAGCTGTTAGTGAAAAGTTGCAGTTAGTGGACACCCATGAAAGAGAACTCACCAAAAACTGTAAGCCTGCTTTTGACTTGCTGTGTGTTAGATTAGATCAGAGATAGTATTCTCCAGTTAGATTTGGAAAGTTTTGTTATTTAGACAGAGTTTTTCTAGAATGACGGACATGTATCCTACAGTCTAATTTTATATTTCCAGTGATTGAATTCAGGTGTTTATTAAAAGCTATTGAGATTTACATTCTTGGAATCATTTTACTTATTAAATGTTTTTTATTGCTTTACATTGTGTCTGGAAATCAGTGTTTTTCTTTAGAGATTAGAGAGTGTATATACCAGTTTGATACTCCATAGGTCCCCTTAAAAGCCTGGCTGTTCTAGTCATAGCTATAATTTATTTTGATATTAATTCTTCATAATTAGACACCCCTTTAGAAGGGGATGAAGACACTCTGATTGGTGCAACAATACCATATTATTTTGGGGAAGGGATACAGCTGGAAATCTGTGTGGCTTTCCCAGAAGTGTTTGGATGTGAGAGATTTAAATTTACATTGAGTGTGAGTGTATCAGAGGTCTTAAACTGGGACACATTGCTTTGAAGTGTATAATAAGGAGTTACATTAGGGGTGGACAGAAGTACGCCGTCCAGTCCCAGGAAAATTTAACATGTTCCTGTTGTGCTCTTAGGGAAAAATTGCAAAATATTACTCTTGTTTAAGTGACAGTCTGACAGGGTCTATATTAGAACTGCAAAAGCCTGTTTATGCGAATACATAAAAGTCAACACATATTGCGCGAACCGCGAGTACACCGAACGCCGGAAACCATGAAATTCAAAATCTCAAATTGGCATAGTTGGCCCTTTTGTGGTATAGCTCCGGAAGGTAAGTGTGCGATAGTTACGGACCTTAGGGTTAGGGTGCGGGTTAAGGTAAGTGCATAGATAGTAATGTATGTAATGTTTAGTGTAGAGTTAGAAGTAGGGTTTCAGTTAGTGTATGTATGTGGTTTATTTATTTTGTTTGGGTGGGTAGTATGTAGCAAGTGGTGTGGTTGGCCAACTATGTCAGTTCGAGATTTTGAATTTTGCGGTTTCGGGCGTTTGATGTACTTGCGGTTCACGCAATACGACTTATATATTCACTTAAACAGGCTTTTGCAGTTCTAATATAGACCCTTCTGACATTGGAGTCAGTAGTGAGGATTGAACTCCTTAGTTACTGACCCAGGGTAGTAAGGGACCTCACATTAATTACTGGTAGTCTGGTAGGGCATTGGCCATATGTCACACTGTGCACCACTCACCATGAACAAAACCAGTAGCTAAACTTAAGCTGAACACTTTGAGGAGAGTATTTCCAAGGGCAGTTTAACACTATTAGTTAAGTAACCAGTTATATTGTCAGGTCCCATTGAGGATGTATGTATGGTCTTGGTTAGCACTTTAAGTAAATAATCTTTAGAGATTATTGGAGGAGAAAGGATTCACATATTTCAGGGATTTGAGCATACATCTCGGGGGTGAAGCTGGCACTAAATTTATTCCCATGGATAGTGGCAATTTTAAGTTGGGATAGAATAGGATGCCTTATTGTGAGTAAGTTCTGGACAAAGTAGGGTATTTATTTATTTATTTTAAGTTTTGCAACGTAGTTAAAGGAGGATTTATTATTGCCTTTGGCTTCATAAACCATCCTAGGCTTATAGGCTCCATTAGTGAAAATGAGGGGGTTCTTCATTTCTTTTTTCTTTTTTGTAATGCTTTTATGTTCTTATCCTTCAGAAAATTGGCTTTGGTGCTAATAAATAATTGAAGGAGTTTCTTTCCTTTGTTGTGTAGTTTATTCATAGTGGTGTACCATCAGAATGGTTTGTTTTAGAATATTCTGTGATACTTGGTTCTGTTATGGACTGTTAGCTCTAATGAATTTTTCTAAATGGAAATAAAACTCCCTGGGGAAGCTTGCTGCTGTATTTTTATAGCTTAATTAAATTATTAATTAAGACATGGATACACATTCATTATAAGAAAAGAAAACAGATTATTAACATTTTCATATTGATGCATTATACATTACATGCAAGTTTTCTTTCATTGTAACAATTATTCACTCAAGCATTACAAAATTGCTCAGTTTCTGCCTTCTTTTAAATCTTACTCCTCCTCCTCATGAACATTATTCTACTGGTATTGTTGCCATACATTCCGTTTTTTTTGTATGTAACTTGCTCTTGCCATTTCTATCTGGCTCAGATCTGGTTATTTATCTCTTTTACAATATCCAGTACATCAATTACAGTTGGTTTAGATTTTGATTACCATTTCTAGTAATTGCTTTTTTTAGCAGCCAATTGCATTAAATTTATTAAAGTCTTACTGCCTATAGGCCAATTATGATCTTATGTCCCAACTCAAAAATAATAATTTCCTTTGTGAAAGCCATCTGTTACCCAACATTTCCGAGGGGATATGTTGTAGGTAACTTTTAAAATCTATCATATTGTTGCACTCCCAAAAAAAACCTTTTTCACATTTACTGTTCTCTCTTGCATCACAGCTCCATCATTTGCAATATTTCTGAAGAAAAAATACCTAGAGTTTATATGGGATATAAAAATACCTACACAAACTCTTGCAGGAAAATATCCTAATCTTTCTGGATTTCGTCACATAGTTGGTAGCCATAGAGATGCTCTCCCATTGTTCCTTTGCAAATTGTCTTTCCAGTCTCCATTCCCCATCTATTCTAACCCCCTCTGATTGATCCTTACAGTTATCCTGCAATATTTTATATGCCCTTCTAATTAACTATCAGAGCTGGTCTTTCACTTTTCACTCCCCTATCCCTTTCTCTGTGTCTGTAGTCAAATATCAATCTCTGGTAGAGAAGGCAATCTGTAACCTGCAGTACAAACATCTGCTTGGCCTCATCCAAATCTTTTGCCATTCCCTCTGTAATTATTTGCTCATAATATCTTGCTTGAATCGGCAATTTTCTCCAATAAATTCCAGCCCCCTACTTGCAGTCATCCCTGCTGGCAAAATCTCCATTCTCCATTCCCACATTGGCTTAGTTCTTAAAATAATTTCTGTAACTTTATGAATATAATATTAATAATACAAATAGTTAATAATAAAAATTAATATTCTGTATGGCTGCTGTTATTCTCCTTAAGGATCATAGGATCATAGAAGGTTACTAGACTAATGGCCTTAGGACCCTTGCAAGCCTAGCCAAGTTCAACACTTGTTCCCATGAGTGTCTGCCTGAGGCAGTCATTGATATCAGCACCTATCACACCTGTCCAAGAGGGGCACAGGCGGAATCACTGGGGTGAATTTCAGGTTACCTATCCAATCTTCCAATTTACATTTAAATAGGGCCAGTGAGGGGCTCTGTTTAACATGAATTGGGAACTTGTTCCAAAGGTGAGGTGAGCTCGAGGAGACAAATCTGTCCCTCCAGCAGGTACTGTTGATGTTGCATACCAGGTTAAGGTGCTTAGACCAAATGACCCTTGTGCCATTTGACTTGTGAATGTGCAGAATTTCCATTATGGCAGGGCCAGCAATAGCTTTATTTGTGAGGCACAGGTCTCCTCTGAGAAGTCTGTACGACACTGAGTATAGCTGCAATTATTTCAGTCTTTCCACATATAACAGATCCTGAAGACCCTGAATTTTCTTTGTAAGGAACCTGTGTGGTTTCTCCAGTTGTTGCAGGTGCTTGGACAGGTACATACCAAAATGGAGCATTATACTGTATTACTGGTCTGATGAGGGAGGAGTACAGGGAAGTTATAAACTCCTATTTTCTGGAGGTAATACCCATACTTATGAGATGGGTGATATAAAATGCCCTTCTTACCACAATGGAGACAGGATTATCAAAAGCAAGGCTGCTGTCAACATGGGTGCCCAGGTCCCTCACCACAGACTGTGTACTTAGGGTGTTATTGTTGTTGTGCTAGTTTGTAGGCATGCTACCCTTGCCAAATGAGATAATAATGCATTTTATTTTGCATTACATTTTAGACCTTGACTTTGGCACAAAACATTAATCTGTGTAAGTCCCTCTTGTGGGATGTTCACTTCATTTGCATCAAAAATCCATCTCTCTCATTATTTCTCGAATACCCCATTTCATATTCCACTTTCACTTTGATGTATAGCCTTCTGCTTGAGTTATTTATATGAGTCTTCATTTCATAGCCCATGTATCTAGTCAAATCAGGTAATGTTAAATCACCTTGTCCTATATGAAGAATCAACCTATCCCACTAACTCTTGTCTTCTTCTTCTCCAAAATAAATGAATTCAACTCTTTAATAATTAGTGTCAACAACTTTATTTGATAAAAATATACCTGTACATAAAACTAAAGGGATGAAAAACATTTTCATTGCTTGGATCTTATCAATAACCAAGAGCCTCCAGTTTCTCAGTTTTGTATTAACTTTTTGTCTTCTTATCTCATATCCCTGGGTATCATAACACAATCCTTTTTAATCCATACACATAAATACTTCATCTTATTATGTCCCCATAATTATGGATATTGATGAACTCATTTTTGTCTGGGTTTTATCTTCATTAGTTTTATATCACAAAAGGACTTGAAATTATCTCTAAATGTCCTTTTCTGATTTAGGTCTTGGAAGGTGCAGTCATAAGTGAATTTTGATATTTTATGACATAGTAGATTGAGGTTGGAAGGTTTTAGTCCTTAAAAGCAGTCAAATTTTCTGTAGGCATTTGTGGCAGTTTAAAAGAGCCGGTTATGGTCAGACATCACTGGGGAAGGTGATACAGAGGAGTAGTGTAAAAGGTGATTATATTTGTGAGAATTAGATCAAGAATGCCATGCCCTCTAGAAAGTTTATTTACCAGCAACTCAAGGGAGTTAGCTTTTGTTTATTAACTATTGGAATTTTTGGACATATGTTACATTAGAAGTATAGATGTCCCAGTTTAGTGACCGGTAGATAAAGTCAACCAAAATAAAGGAGCATTTTCTAATATAGATATCATTTACAAAACTGTGTAATCTTGCATGGTCATCAGGGGACAAAGAATATCTTCTATAACAAGATATTAGTTGATAATTAATTCTTAGTAGAGTGATGTGCAGTTCAATGAATTCAGTTTCTGCATCCCTATTTATCTGCCTGAAGATAATATGTTTATTTAACACAGTTGCTATTTGGATGGAAATCATAAAAAGCAGAACACCTAAGCCAAGTTTCAATAACTATGTGGCTAGGGATGCTCTCCAAATGCAGAAGTGCCACAAAATCAGACAATTTAATCTTTTGATTTCTGGCATTAAGGAGAGCCACATTAAAGCAATCCAGTTTGGGGACTGATATGTTAATTACATTGGAAGGTCCATTTACTGGACTCTGCCTAAGAAAGCATTAAAGGGATCAGAGAATGCTTTAGCCAGTATGCAAAAGTCTTGAAATGAGAAGTTCAGGTCATTCTTTGTGAAGCACGCTGGACTCTTGAGAATCTCATCCCATGTTGACACATACTAGATACCCCTGGAATGACATGAGCTATTTAATTAAGTTTAATACCAATTTTCTTTTCTTTTCTTTTCTTTTTATCTAGGCATAATTCCAGGTGAAGGAAGGATCTCACCCAGGGTTTGTTTCTGTCATACCAGGAAATTTCTGTCTTTCTGGATATTTTAGTTAAGTGTTTACACCTCTCACATATGGAATTATTAATGTTGAGTATGGGTTCAATAGCTGTAAGGGTAAGGCAGTTTGCATAGTGTTTTGGAAGGTCTAGATTCAAAGATTCTAGATTCAAAGTAAACGTTATTGTCATTTAGGACTACACATGTGTAAACCTAAATAAAAGTATGAGTACAGAAGAAGCATAGGATACAGCAAATACAACATTAATACATATCAAGTAAAGTAATTAGAGACTAATGACTATGCCACAAGAACATAAGAAAAAAGCTAACCCCCTATGTAGTCATATAAATACTGTATAGTGGCAGCATGAGAGATAAGGTTGGTTATTACACATTAACTGAAATTGGCACTCTTTATGTATTATTACATAAAGCAAGTAACAGGCAAATTGCACTTGAATGTAAATATATAGCTAAGTAAATAAATAAATATTGCACATTCCAAACAAAAACACTGTTATTAAGTTAGTTTGTGGTAGAGTCACTAGGGCTGGTGTCCGAGTTAATAAGTCTCATCACTGTTGGGTAGAAGCTGTTAATGAATCTGAAGGTGCTACAGTGAATACTGTGGTCCCTCCTGTCAGATGACAGTTGAATAATCCAGGTGTGTGCATGGTGCGAGCAGTCATTAAGTATTTTGTGGGCTCTTCTAAGGCTTCTTGCTGTAAATAGCTCTTGGACTGATGGTAGACTGGTGTCCATGATTTTCTCAACAACTCTCACCACTCTTTGTAGCTTCTTTCTTTCAGCTACCGTACAGTTTCCAAACCAAACAGTAAAGTTACAGGGAAGAATGCTCTCAATAGCTTCTGTGTAGAAAGTGGAGAGAACAGTAAGTGGGAGCTTTTCTGTTCTGAACCTTCTCAGAAAATGGAGACGTTGATGGGCCTTTTTGACTAACTGACTGGTATTCACAGTCTAAGACAGATCCTTTGAAATGTGTACTCCTATAAATGTTGTAGTTTTAACCCTTTCCACCTCTTCACCATTAATCTTGAGTGATGAGTGGGCAGTTGATCTTTTCCTGAAGTCACTAATGATTTCCTTTGTTTTACTGATGTTCAGGTCTAGGTTGTTTCTCACACACCAGTCAATCAGAGAGTTGAACTCATCAGTGTATGCTCTTTCATCCTCTCCTTGGATGAGGTCCACAACCATGGTGTCATTTGCAAACTTGATGATATGATTGGAGCTGTGTTTTGCAGAACAGTCATGGGTAAGGATGGATAAAATCAACAGGCTGAGTACACATCCCTGAGGAACACCAGTGTTGAGAATTATGCACCCCGAGATGTTATTTCCTACACATGTCCTGTGTGGTCTGTTGATCAAGAAGTCTAAGATCCATTTACAAAGGTGCTTGTTAATTCCAAGGTTGAGTAGCTTATCGATAAGTTGCATTGGAACCACAGTACTAAATGCCGAACTGAAGTCTATGAACATCAGTCTGACATAGTTGTTCTTTCCATGTAGATGGTCAAGTGAGACGTGCAATGCCATTGATATGGCATCAGCAGTGGACCTTTTTGCCCAATAAACAAACTGCAGAGGATCAAAGTTTGATGGTAGAATTGCTGACAGGTGCTTTTTAGCAATCATCTATAATCATTTCATGACATTAGAAGTTAAACCAGACAGTCTGTAGTCATCTAGTGATAAAAGGTTGGCAACAGAGGAGAAGCAAACCTTTCATCATGTCCAGTGCTAGGTGTTTATAGAAAATGGAATAAAATGAGAAGAACTTACCAATTTCATCCTCTAGTGGTCACTAGAATTAACATATAATAAGAGACCAGGAGAAGCTACCAAAGGCAAATGTAATTATGACAGGCAACTGAACAGCCACCAAGTTTAAAAAAGCAACATAGTTTGGATTGTTGGGCACATTGGATTCTGGATTTAAGGAATACAGCTGGAGGGCAAATGTCTTTACATTTCTTAAACTGAAAGTCTTCACAAAATGTTGTTGATGTGCTTACTTACAACAGCCAATACAGAAGAAGACAGAGGGAATTATATGGACAACAGATACACTAGGTTTAAGAACACAAATAATACAGGGTGAACATTTTCATAAGATGCTTAGCTCTGTAAATCATTGGTCTGGAACTGCTTTAAAGCAAACAAGTCCTGAACTAGCCTATAACTCACACATAAGAAAGAAACTAGGGTTTAATGCCAACAATTAGACCACTTAACAGGAATTACTAATTTAGGCTTAAAAATATTATACAAATAATAAAAAAAAAAAACTCACAGTAGTGCAGACAAGGTTCCTTGTAGAGGTTCCTTGTAGTGACTCTTGTCTGCACTACTAAGAGTTTTTATGTGTATAGCTTTGTTTCCTGCCTCCATTTTTCATGTAGGTATATATTTAACTTTTTAATAAAGCTGCTAGTTTGTTTATGCCATATGTGGTTGAAACGTTCATGAACAAACAAAGACAAATGTGATGTGTAAGCAAGTAGACAACAGAAGAAATAAAAAATTATTGAAAAAAACAGAAAAATAGTCCCTTGGATTGAATTCTGACAGTATGAGTCATAATGGGTTTATCTCATCCGCACAAGGTACAGGGTTTGATTCTTACCTTTGGTATGGGAAATTTTGATAGGTGTAAAATGGCCCACAAGGACAGATAGCCTAGTACTTACCTATGAACGTACACCCACACACATGACTCTTGTTACTGCACAAAACAAACCATGTTAGGTATATATCCAATTCACGTGGTAATCATCAATAAAGGAAGTGCCTGACTGAAAATTAGCTTCATTTTAGTTATGTCACACGTTGTATGAAAACCCAGTGTTGTTGTTGTCTTTCGGCTTTTCCCAGTTAGGGGTCACCTATGATTGGCAGTAGATTTTCATGAATGCCAAGGTGCCAGCTCGACGTTCAACCTTCAACAAAGGCACGCCCATTTACACATGTCTTTCGAACGCCTACCCAACCGCGGGGAGGGCATGCAGACTCCACACAGAAGGCACTCCCCGCACTCCAGCCGAAAATCGAAAGGGAGAACCTCTTGCTGTGAGGCAACAACACTACCACTGCACCACTGCAGTTTTATGAAAACCCAGTAATAATCCTAAATCTCAAATGCAATAACTGTTTGTATACTGCATTACATATACCTATCCTAATTTATGATAACCTTCAGCTGCTTAAACACCAAAGGGAGAAGATAGGTTTCTAAGCCCTACACAGGATAATACTTTGAGAAGCACAATTTTATATTCTGCAAATTTGCAGTAATTGTGATTATCTCAAAATACTGTAATGGAGGCCTCAGGAAGCCTATTAAGAATACAGAATACAGTTAAGGCTCCATTTTTGATAAAATTTTCTCCTTGTTTCATCTAATCAAAAAACAGGCTTTCAGAGTATTAAGCAACATATGCTGAATACTTAGCCCTGGCCCCTGACTATACCTCTCAACTGTCTAAATTTTTGCAGACTCTCCAGATTTTCACCTCATAAAATTTGAGCTTTTTGGCAAATCAAGGAGACTGAAGTCATTGCATAATGACATGCTTTTATGTGTTTCAGATTTCAGTTCCTTTAGAAAATACCCACTAATACATGTCCTGCTATTCTATCAGTTTTCTATGTTTAAACATTAGAAAAGTAATATTTAAAACCTATTCATACTTTTGGGCCTTTGACCCTATTATTTTATGCTTTTTCAAGATATTGTGCTAGGTGGTTGAGAGGTATTCCCCCTGAAACTGCTTTCATGAGAGACAGAGGCAGACATATTTTACTTTTTTCAGTGACAAAGAAAAGACTAGTCATATAAATTTAGAGGGTGTGAGTAGCTCACTCCAACATTAGCAATGCAGGGGAGCCTTCCCCTATCCTTGCAAAAGCATTTAAATTTTAGTGAGTCTCATCATCAAGTGGTTTAAGCTTGTAAGAAAGGATTTACTACATCCATGTTTTAAAAATCAAGAAAATATACATTAAAATTATGTGGTGCATTGCTTGCTTTATTTCTCTGAATGTCCTGGCAATCCCTTCAGTAGTTTGTCCATGTATGCACAAACACTCAAATGACAACAAAATGAACCATTTACCTCAAAAATCTGTTCAGCAGTTTATTCAAGTTTGCAGAAGAAGTCAAATGACATAAAGATGAATAATTTCCCCAAAGATCCCTTCAGTAGTTTGCACATCTATGTACAAGCAGCTCACTGACACCAAAATGAAACACTGTCCCCCAAGAAATCCCTTCAGTAGTTTGTCTATGTATGCACAAGCACCACATGACAACAAAATCAGACTTTTCCCCCAAAGATCCCTACAGCCATTTGCCCATGTATGCACAAGCACCAAAATGAAACTTTTCCCTCAAAGATCTCTTCAGCAGTTTGCCCATGTATGTGCAAGCACCAACATGAAATATTCCCCCTAGGATCCCTTCAGAAGTCTGTCCAAGTATGCTCAAGCACCAAACTGAAACATTTCCACCAACGATCCCTTCAGTAGTCTGGCCATATATGCACAAGCACCAAAATGAAATATTTCCTCAAACATCCTCTTCAGCAGTCTGTCCAATTACAACCACCAAATAAAACATGTCCCCCAATGACCTCTTAAACATTCTACTCAAGTTTGCACATGCAGCAAAACTAAATATTTCCCCCACAACCCCTTCAGCAGTCTGTGCACATTTGAACAAGCACCAAAAGGAAACATTTCCCCCAGCAACTCCTTTAGCAATCTGTCCAGGTTTGCACATGCACCAAAATAAAATGCCCCCCAAATCCTTACTTCATCCATTTGTCCAAGTATGCACAAGAAGCACACTAATAAGTAATCATACTTACTTGAGAAACTTGGTCATTTTTTTCTCCTAGTATTTCTTCCCACACACCAAATGTGCCCACATCAAACAATTTAGGTTTTGAAAAACAGTACTGCCCTCAGCTTGTTGTGGCCACCAATGACTTCACCCAAGACACTGTTGTTCTTGACCTCAGCACCACCTGCAAAATCTACAAGCCAGTTACAAGCTGTTTGGGGGTAGTGCCCAAGCAAGATGATGTAAGCAGGATGTGAGGCAGACAGGAGTGTCTTGAAAGTCTGTTTAGGATGTACACATTGTCATTTTCCCTTAAAGGAGAAAACAGTATTTGAAAAAAAAACTTTATATATATATATATATATATATATATATATATATATATATATATATTTTTTTTTTTTTTTTCATGTCAATGAATTGGACCATGGACAATACAGCACCTGGGGTGATTGCCCTTTTCACCTCACCCTTGTTGCACTATTGCACACAGTGAATCACTGATGGTGCTCAAACTCCTAAAGATGTGCACAGAACGTGATATTGGGCATAAACAAGGTATAAATGATGACTAAACTGCCTTTTAATGACTAGTAAACTGTAAATAACATCAGCAGTGATTAGCTGTACCTTAATACTGTGTTTAGTGGAATGTTATTCAGTGAAATGCAATTTCCATGATATGCACTTTCAATGAATTTCATTCAACAATTTGCAAATCAATGAAAAGTGTATTAAATTCTAGTTGTAGTGGATTATGTGACCATCTAGTGTGCATCTATGCACATAGCCTCTACAAAGAAGACAGCAAAATGTCTGTAATGGTCTCTCTGGAAAGTTTTCAGAAGAGTTTTGTTTTCTAACAATATAATGAAAGAGCTACTAGCTTCATGGCTGATCAACTAAGAAGCTTCTCAAGAACTATAGAACTGAACAGCTGAAAACAAATTCCTGTCCTTCCTCAACAGATGGACTAAAGAAATGACTTTTGCACCCATATCACGCATGTTGCATGCCCTTAGTTGTTTGAAGAATGAGTGGGAAAGGTACTTGATTCATCTTCTTATAGATTATAACACCAACATGACCAGTTCTCAATGTTCAAAACATCGTATGATTGTAAGTTGGTAAAACTCTGAACATGACTCCTTACAGAGGAAAGTGCAGCATGATTTTTTCATTTAGGGAATATGAAACAGTTCGCAGTCAGCCTCATGGCTCATGAAATTCATTTAGTTACAGAAACATCAGTTGATAGTGGATCAGAAGTGGAAGAGAAATGTAATATTGGAAACTGGCAAGGTTATAGCCAGTCATTCATGTAAGACCCATAGCTGTGTATCTATACAGTATCTAAACTGGACAGAACATGTACAACAGATTACCAACTCCCATGCTAACTGCTTCATACTAGAAAAATATCATTCAACTTTACTCTCCAAATCATCCATTATAGCCAGGTGTTAACTTGCCCTTTGACATGACTATGTGAAATAACTTTGCCAGGGATTTTCTGTATTCTAACTATGAGGTAAAACTCGAGAATTCCATTCCTCTAGGCTTTAGATCAAGTGACAACCTTCAGTACTTTAAAGGTCATCCTAAAACAATATCTACTGAATACCTGGCTCTGTACCTGCTCACCACAGACTAAATAAAAAATCTACCCTATCTACCTCACAATGCCATACTGCAGTTATATAGCTTATCTCCTTTCTCCAAAATAGGTTTCTCTCCAAATAGCCCTCCTCACCTTCAATTCACTCTACTTTTTTATTCTCACCATAGTTTATCCTCAGCTGTAGCACCTTTATGAGGTAAATTCCAAATTTTGGTACTTCATATTATTTTTATTATCTACTTTTATTCACTGCATTCCTTGAAATGCCTGTATATATAAATATAGATTTATAGTTTACTATCAAATATCTGAAACTTATCTTATAGTCAGTCATATGGTTGAGGGTATAGGTGCAAACGTTTAAAATGCCGAGTTGAATTTACATCACCTCTGTGAAGTCCAGATGCAGCTTGCAGTCATGGTTTTGAGCATCACCATTTACAATTGGATTGCACTACAGTGAGGATTAGGAAAATTCCAATAGTCATGTAGAAAGTAGTGTTGTAGTGTTTCTAAATGTGGGTTTGTCTTTTTACATTTTTATGGGAAGTATCTAAAGTAATTTGGTGAATGTTTTGTGCATTCCCAGCAGTAGTGGAAATGTGTAGAGTACTGTAAGGCAAGTTAAAGGTATATGCCCTTTTCCCCACTGTAGTACGATCCTGGAGTTATATAATTGTGGGGGCATAGCCCCCCTACCTAGTTTGGTTGTACATTGTCTTGTTTCTGTTAAGATGGTAAGTAAGTAGTTTTTAAGTTCTGGAAAGGGTTAGTTATTTGTGTTCTAAGTGTGCTTGTCTATGGTTTAAGATTTAGTATGTTGAAATTCAGCATTGTAAGTTTTCAGTGAAATGGGAGTCAGTCAAATGAGTTTTAGGTCAAGTGAAGTAGATCCATATATATATGAGTTGTTACATTTTTAGTACTTTGTATTTTCTTATCCCGTATGTATTTTTGAATAATATTGCAGATTTATGCAATTTTTCTCTGCAGGCCACTCCTGAAAAAAAGGCTATGATGTCAGCCATTTTTGACCTTCTCAATAAAGAAAAGCACTTAAAAAATAAATATGAAAGAAACTATGATTTACACTACTACATATCAGATAGTGTACAAACCTGCTCAAAATAATGCAATAAACATCATTTTGGAAGCACAATAAATACATCATGATAACTTAGGTAATTGATATCAAATACATGTTGAAACTACCAGGACAAAACTAAAACATCAACTGTGACATGCAAGTATTCCCCAATCTTATGACATCACATAAAGCTTTGTGCTTTATATATTCATTAACTCTGTGGTGGATACTGAGTTGGAATCTTTGTTAGACAATCTAAATCAATATCATTTTGGAATTCATAAGGCCAAATTGTCACCTTTTTTTCATATTTTGGTTCCCTAACCAATAGCCTTTCTTCCCTGAGGCCTACATCTTGACTCTCCCAGCTACACTGATTACCTCTCGAATTTTCTCCAATTCTGCTGAAGCTAGTCATGGAACTTAAGTGTACCTGGGGGTCTTGGCCATTAACATTCCCCTATTTTTTTTTTTTTTTTTAGTTATGACCTACCCATGATTCCCCACTTTCCTGCCATCTGTATTCTCCCATTGGACTATACCTCTTCTTCACCTGTCTCCAGCCTCCACCAGGGATCAACAGGGGAACTCGTTACAGACTGCTGACATTGAAGATAGCAATGCCTGTTCTTCCATTGCCACTCCATTAGTGGCCCAGTATATTATTTGAACCCTGGTTGGCTGGACCATAGTTTAGGCTTTTTCCTTCTATACCACCAGAGTAGCTAAGTGACCAAATGTTGTTGGTACACAGATATTAATTTCAGAGAAACAATGAATTCAGAGCAAAGAAAGCAGACACAGCTCTACTGGCTAGCTAGGGAAAGCACATCTAATAGAAATGTAGACACTGATACCCAAAACTCACTAAAGAGGACATCAAACAGATTGATTAAAAATACTGTTAGGAATAAACTACAGGATGTATTCTTTAAACTTAGGGTAATATATGACTGCAGCAGTTTCTTTATAAGAGCAACATCTAAAAAAAGAGTGTAGAAGTCCTTTCTGCATGAACCAACTTATCTAATAGAACAGACATCTGTGTGGGGCAGGTAAGTGTCATGATTTATTTTCTACATACTGTTTCTTATATTATTTCTTCTTTTACTGCAGTATTTATTTTAGTGAAGTGTGATAAATTGTTATTATTTGCATATAAAGGGGAAAAACATTCCAAGGTTTTTAAAAGAAAATTGACTGCAACGGCTTCATCCATAGAATAGACTGTTGTGTGGAAAACATTTTTTCACTCTCCCTCCCTTTTCTTGATGTGTTCTTAAATCAAGTGATTTTCATTTTTCCCATATTTTAATATAACCACACAATTCCATCACACTCTTCCTTAGTTGGCTCTTGTAAAAATCTTTTTGTGAAGACACCCCCCCCCCCAAAACTGGTTAATCTGTTTAACTTTCTATTGTGTTCCATAGATGCAGAATGATGATTAACCACAATTTCAAGCAATTATCCTCAGTGAAAATCTCACACAGAAATGTATCCCCCTTACTATTGTAACTATGCTGGTTACACACCACGTGCCCTATTTTTTTCACTGATTCTAGATCTTTACTCTGATGATTCTATTAGATGTTATATGTACAATTAATACCACCTCACACAAAAAAAAGGGAGTCCAGCCTCCTTTATCCTTATCCTTAGCTGGCTTAATATCATTCAGTTTTCTGAGGCAATATAACAAATGTTTCATGTTTACTGATAACCAACTTCTTCTAACACACCTATTTATCTGAATTGGAAGAACGTCTCTCCATCTCAGCCATGGTCAGTAAAAAGAACAAAAAAAACATTATTTTACCACAGCACCAAACTATTACTCCAACATATGCTAAGATAATAAAACAATCCTTGCCCAAGCTTTCTAGGATTATAAGACATACTACTAGCTTTTCCTAGCAGAATAGCACAAATATTAACACCACACCCACTTATACCAACTGCTAATGGGAGACAGTTTTGGTGTAAATATGCATCTGTATGGTCCAATAAGCCTACATCACATTCCAGTAATGTCTTAGTCATTGGTGATTCCATTATCAACTTATCAGACTGAAAAAGGACAAAGTGACAGACAGCTGCCTCTCTGGTTCAAGGGTTATGGACATCTCTAAGGTCCTTATGTCCCTTTACAGCCCCAGATACAGTCAGGATCTTGTTATTTTCCATGTGGTAGTGAATGATTTTTGGCATTCCATCTTGGGTGAGATACAACAAGACATCATTGAGCTCTCTGTTCATATCTTCAAAGAAGAAAAAACCCTTGCATTTGAGCAAAATCCTGCCATCTCAAGAATGTTGCCTACATTTAAGGATAAAACAACTGGCTTCATCAATTAGCTAGTAAACTGGTGTTATATAGGGGATCCAGTACATGACTGCACATAAGGAAATGATCAACAGACCACCTGCTTTAGCAGGGATGACCAGTATCTTTCACTCCTTTGTTTTCTTAAATTGGCTAAAATGCTTGCAACAGCAACAGTGATATTTTTAGGCAGAGTTCACCTGCGTGACATCCCAAACACAGCAAACTCTAATCCGCACAATATCAAGGTAGCGCACATGAATCTAAGGTACCTAAATAGCAAAGTCTTTGAACTTTAGGCCTTCCTTATTCTAAAAGACATCAACATTCGTGTAATTATAGAAGCCAGTGATAACATTCTCTGCATCCCAGTGTACAATCCATAATGCATTTGCAATCCAATGGCATATATATTTATCAATTATTCCATTGTTTTTCATCAGATATTAGATGATACAAATCTGGAACTGAGTGAAATTCTAGTTGCACTAAAAAAATTATCATATTATAGCTAAGTATAGATCTTCATATAGGACACCTTCACATCATACAGAATACCTCAAACAGTTAAAAAAGTTAACAGTCCAACCAAAAACTTTCCCTAAGAGTGACTTTAACTCTCTACACATAAACTTGTAGACATTTGCTACTAATAACAATTATATCCAGAGATTTCTCGGCTTTGTAAATGGAAGTACACTTGACCAAACTGTCCCCTTACTGACCAGTGATGTTAACTTTCTTGATGTTGCTCTCAAACTTTCTCTCAGTTGCACCACATCATCTATTTGAAATGATGTTACCCCCACCTTGGTCAAACATGACCATGCTGGTGTAGAGTTCTCTATGAAAACTTGCTTTTTGGGACCTAATGATGCTTCTACATTAAGGGATCACTACAAAACCAATTATTTACTATTTATTGATGTTACTGATAATGAGAAATCGTACAGCACTCCAGCACATCTTGCAAATGAGGCTTCTGCCAACTGCTCTGAATGTAATGCCTTCTTAAATAGATGCATTGGGGTATGTGCATCAATCCAGCACAGGGATAATGTCAAGTTAAGAACTAAACCCATATAGTGGAAATACCAATACTGCATAAACAAACCGTATAATAAAAAGAAAAAGTTCCTGGCCATAACAAAAAATATCTAAGCCATCATTGTGACAATGATATAAAACTGGTAAGTCCCCTAATTTTACCATTTATTAATGTAAGGCCAGCTATTAGCTCAGGATTGCAACTAATTCAAAAGACAACCACAGGGACTCTTCAACTAAATTAGGAATTGTAGAAGTAACCTAAAGTTCTGTACTGAACTTATCTCTAAGAATACCTTTTCTCTGACCCCAGAGACATAGCTAATATTCTTGCAGTCAAATTATCTTCCAACTTCATTCCACCCACCATCCACTCTGTCTCAGTATCTATCCACAAACCTAAATCTATCCCTATCCTTAAACCAGATTCCATGCCCTATTCTTAAGTTTAACAAAATATAAAATTTCAGCTTAATCATTGATATATGTAAATACTACATAACAGCATGCATCAAATCTGGCTTTCATCCACTACATTATCTGCATAAGAACTTTAATAAAATCCTTTGCTAAGTTGTTCAGATTTAAGCCAAGGACACTCTGACACAGCTTCTAAATATATTTGTTTTTTTCTTTCTTTCTAGGTCAGTTTTCTATGATTCTCAGACACTACCTTTACTTTTATTTGAACACCTCCATTAATATAGTTTAATTTACAACTGAAAACTTATTTTTCATGTTTGTCATATAAAACATGTTCTTTTAAGACGTTTTATCCAATATATTTATATTCAAAAAGATCAAGCAGCAATCATTCTAACTAAATTGAACAGCTTTAAAGAAAAATCGTACAAGTATTTCATAGGTTCATAGGTACATGCTAGGCTATTGATCTGAAAGGATCTTTAGAAGCCTAGCCATATATTTCCATGTTTTTAGCCCTTATGTTTTAAGAACAAATAACCTAGAAACAGGCAGAATATTTACATGTTGCCCATATCAATGAGGATAAAGGTGATAAACCAGGGGTGAATTTGTGGATACGCATCCATTCATCCAGACTTCATCTGAATAGTGTAAGAGAAGTACTTTACTTTATGTGGAGAGAAAGATGATTCCAAATAAGTGGTATTCTCTGTATCACATATCTATCCCTCCAACATATTCTATTTATGTTGCAAAAGAGCTTTAGATATCTTGAGTGAGTGCTTATGCCCCTTGGACTTGTGAATGTGCAGTAGGCGACAGGATAGGGCTGCTGAGGCACTGTAAGTGAGGCAGAGATTGCCACTCTGTAGCCTGTATGGACAAAGCCTTGAGATGGTCCAGATAGATTTTATGATTTAGGCCTTCTATTTTCTTAGTAAGAAAGCACTGTGGGCATTCAAGAGGTGTCAAATGTTTGGATAGGTACACACTAAAGAGAACATTATACTCAATCATTTGCTGTAGAGTGCTGAATACAGTTGAGTGATCACATCCATGGACTTGGGTATCATACCCTTAATAATAAACTAAGCAATGAAAAAGCACTTTCTTACAACAGTGTATATGTGACGATCAAAGGAGAGTATATTGTCTATATAGGTTCTCAGTTTCCTAACTACTGGATCAGTTTTCAAGAGTGTGTTGTCAAAGTGACAGTTATAAGGTAATTCCTGATTGCTAGAAGATACTAGTCTACATTTCTTGGTATTTAGTTTTAGTCTATGGTTTTGTCACAACTTCAAAAAATAAAACCAAGTCAAACCAAATAAAATCCAAGTGTACAGTGTGTAATAGCCATAGTGTCAAAAGATTAGAAAACAGGAAGCCTATAATTAATTAATTTAAACAAAACAAATACATTGTTGTCATCATGTCATCAGTGTGCAGTTTGTTTGTTTTTTTATCCCATATATCATAATACGTGACAGAACATTTGACAATTTGATTGACCTAAACTTGTAAACTGTAACACCAATGGTATTGTTTATTGTGTTTATATATATGTTTTTATGGGAATTTATGTATTACGTAGGAATGACCACTAGAAAGGAAAGACGTGCAAAAATAAAAACTAAGCAAAAGCACAAATACGCATATATATATATAAGCATTCTTCTTTTTTGTTTTTTTATTTTTTTTATTTTCTTTCTTCCATAGTATGTTCCATTGATATGTTTTTAGGGTTTTTAAAATTTTTAGAGCAAAGAGAAACTTGATGAAATCAGATTGAAATCAGATAAGATAATGAATTTATTAAAGTGTTCTTGAAACATTAATCTAGTATGTTAACACCAACAGTTATTGTTGAACAAGCTCCTTTTACATAATGTCTTTCTTTTTGTAATGTGTTTTTCATTGATTTAAACCCATTAACTTAAACCTAAGTTTAATTGTTTTATTGTTGTTTGTTTTTAAGTGTGATATACTTATTGTTTTATTGTTGAGAATTTTTATTGTTGAATCATTCTGAAAGAAAGATCTGATGAATTCTGGTATGGAATTTGCTTTTATACGTTTTCTATTTTGTACCCCTTTACACTTTCTTATTTGTCACAACTTATTGGTTAGTTAACAGTGCAAGTCCAATCAATAGGCACCCAACTCCCTTCTTCTTACTCAGAACATCATCAACATAAATTTCTGGTATGTAGGAACATTTTTTGTATTCTATTTTGTGTGTAAAACTTTTTATGCAGACACAACCATGCAAAAATTCTGAACCTACTCATGTATTTCTATTTATTTTTTGACATCCCAGTCAATGATTTTACTCAGCTTCACTGAATCATAGATAAACAACATGACCATTGAGGTTCCATGCTGCTATCTAGTAACTTTTATTAGTGCCATTCAAAGTCATACATTATCTATCACTCTTTTCTCTCACACCAGCTGCAGAAGGAGACAAAAGCTGACTGCTAAAGGTCAAATTTCTACCACAAAAAGATAAAATGTAATTATACACAATGCATTTGAATACCTATGCAATCATATAAAAAATACCCACCATATCTCGGTTAGTAGACTTTGACGCAATGTAAGCACAGTAAAAGTGTTAATAAAAAAAAAATTCACTGGAAGGCAGCAGAAACACCACAAGTAAAATAACTCTTATTTATTCACAAAAATGTAACGCTTTCATCCAAAGACTTCATCAGAATAAAAAGTGCAGTAAAAAACACATTTAAATACACCAGTAAAAAATCAGCATTTAAATATTTAACTAATCAACTAATAGTTCCAATTCAATCTATAGAACACATTTAATGACAATTTTGTATGTAAACCAGACAGTATTAACAAATGTACTATTCTAAAAAATGCTTCATACAGATACTTTCATTAAAAAGAAACTTGTTTTGCAACAGTTAAGTTAACTAAAAAGTGCTGCATCATATGTATACTTCTGCAATTTCCAGTTCTCCTACACCCCAATCTGAAGAATATCCTCTCACTAAGATTGCACAGGTTTTGGCAAACATGCAAAGTCCATTTTTATCTCTACATGTTTCTTGTTTTTTATCTGAGTTACAGCAATCCTGAAGTCAGACGATTTCAGACTGAAGATAGTGTGGAGGAGGGGGTTGTCGGTTACATGTGGAACAAAGAAAATCTAGCTCTCCTTCAAAAACATGTTTATTCACTATCTTAGTTTGCACTACAAATGGAGTACATTAGTGTTTTTATTAATTTAAATGGCACTTTTGAAGTGTTCTTTCTGTAAAGTAAAACATTTGTTTAACTGAATATTGTAGTACTTTGACATTTATGATTATAGGAACTCAGGGGGCAAGAAACTTTTGTTTATGCTTTCCATTAGATGTATTTGCTTTAAGACTTATCAGTACGAGGGCAGTTGGTAAATTGCTGTGGTATTTCAATTGACCTGGGCTTGAAGGCAAAATGTAGGGTCAAGTGTGGCTTGTGAAGTGAATGTGATTGAGCTACAATTGCAAAATGCAATAAAACAGAGGAGATCTGCTACTCCTTGAAGGGGGACTATTATCCAGAGGCACTGATCTTGACATATAGTTACTGTAGCAGTCCATGGGAGGATGGCCTGTCTATTAAAGAAAAGCTAGAATGGGTTCTATATCATTATCAGTCAAAGCTCACTTTGTTACCATTGATGAGGTCTGCATTACTTAAGTTCAGATAATATGCTGGCGTACAATAATAGATATGGGTTTGTTGTACTTGCATCTTTAAGATGAATCTAAGCAGACAAAGCCTATATAAAATGTAATAAAACAATAACAGAGATGAATTCTGAGCACAATAATCTAAACCTGATTTTGAAAAGTTAAAATCTACAGCCACAGCATCTTTTTGCTGCTTAATCCCGACTTCTGGTTTTGGTAACTCTAGCAGTTATGGCTGTCATGGAATGTTTCTCGACTCTGAAGGACTCCAATACCCAAAGAGCTATTGAAGAATTTTTAATTAGAACCGCTACTAGTCTCTGACAGATTTGTGAGATGCTGAAGAAGAGACAATAGTCCTATTTATTTATATTACTGTGCTGACACTTAGATAAATGTTTCTTGTATCAGAACTACAATAATAAACATTATTTCAGGCACATAAAAGAGCCTGGTTACTCTAAATGGATGACAAAGTCAGTTTATATTTAGCAAACAAACTGGCACAGTAAAACATGAAAAAAGCACTGAGAGCATAATGCATTGTTAGTAAACTGCTTGAGACTTAGAAACAAAGAATGAAGACAAAGGAGAAAACTTACAGCCAGTAAAAGCTGGAGTTTTGCATAGAAAAATGTTTTCTTAAGATATTATGAATATTCCAAAGCAAACCATTTCTAAACTATTGAAAATGTAGACGTGTAGTTTATATGGCAAACAAGGAAGAAATTTCACAGAACCCAGTACATACAAGTCTGAATAGAAATTTTAAAATCACTACAAAAACAGGACTATTTGTATACTGTCTTCCAATTTGTCATGACCAGTGTTTTTCTAGACAGTTCATAGACAGGTAATTATTTAACTGTGAGCCTAATGAAAGAAAATGTATTACAAGCGTCTGTGACCTCCTAGTGCGACATTAACAGTCTGCATAACATATGCCTTAAGTGTTTTCATGCAAGAATCAGAACAGCATAATCTGAGGAGGCTAAACTTCATAATGCACATCTCCAGCTTTTTAACACAAGAACAAGTTCAATACAATCTGTGACAGTTCAAACAAGATAAGGATAACGTAAGTGCAGAGCATTTGGAAAGATGATGGCTTTATAGAATCAAATGTTTACATGTCGCATTTTATGTATCCTGCACTTACACTTCAAAGAAGCACAAAAATCATGATAATACAATCCCAAAACTGAAAATAAACAAACACAATAACTTGAATAGAAAATCATTAATGAGTGAAATACCTCGTTACCACTATTATAAACCTATAAGTGAAGATTCTGCAGAAGAACAAGTTACCTGTATATCTCATGGGAGCTGTGTTTAAGTACGTACTTATTCTTACTATAAGGTCATGCTTTGCATTTCTGCATGCTATTGCAATACCTACTTTAAGTTAAGCTCCAGTATTGAGCTAATCTCCTACACTATGGGACTTTGGAGTAAGAATGAATAAGTAGTGATGTGTGCTAAACCCCAAAATATGGAATACAGGGATTCCACCTGCTGTACATACACTGTTCTATAAACTGCATTCTTCAGTACATTTACAACTACAGATGTATACATCTGTGTGTGTGTTTACATATATATATATATATATATATATATATATATATATATATATTTCACTTAAGACTTCCACAAAAGAGCTTCCTACCACCTTTGTCAATCCTGCCTTTGTTTTTGAGTCTCAGCTATTCATGTAGTTATTTATTTATTTTGGATGTAGTAGGAGGGCAAGGACATACCTATGCAACAATGAGTGACCACGCATGCATACTGAGCTTAAAAAGTTAGGATGGTTTAAGTGAGTAGTCTGCCATAAAAGTGCAACTCTATGGCTTCTTCCTTCACTGTGAATGAAGCACTGTGGAAACAAGTATTCATCTGCTTTTAATAAATATCTTCACTACCATTAGAAAGAAGATGTTAGTTTATTGTGTGAAATGTATAAATTTGAATAAGCACACCTCCATAGTTTTTCTACCACCCTTCATTCCCATGATCTTGTGGTTGTGATTACTCCTCTGGACTTAACTGTGGCATACATTTTATAATATTTTCTTTGTCATGCCCAACAATCATATCCACTTATGTTTCATGTTGTTGTAACAATTTCACCTTTTTATGCCTGGGGTCTGTGCTGTGGTTCATCTACCTTACTTGTCCCTTAACTCTTGTCATGTAAAAAGAAAGTACCCCCTCCTTAAAATAGGTACCAGTTTCTTATGGGTACAATCATAGTCATCCTTTTGTTTTTTTTTTTTTTTCGTTTTTTTGAGGACCAGGCAGCTGTATTTAACTTTTTTTTCAAACCAGTACACTATGGCTGTCAAGCTACCATAGTTAAAGACATTTTTACCAAACAGATATACATTTTCTATATAAAGCCCACAAGTTTCCAAGTATTATGTTGTATCTTCATATTTTATGAATGAATTTCTGCATTTAACTGCACATCTGTATAGTCTTCTACCTAGAGCTTTTGCAGTCTCTTCATTATGTACCATCTATCATTGCTTGTGTCACATTCCTCTTGGTGTAATCACAGACGAAATAATGCACCATATGTGAAACATGATTGAAATAAGTTTATAATGTACTAGTAACCAGTGTCATAGTCACACACTTGCCATGTTGGTCTTTTAGTTCTTACCAGATGAGGACACAATTCAGCATTAAGATGTGTCTTCTGCCAGTCAAACATAAAATGGAGAAGCTTATCTTAATTCTCTAAGAAGGAATTATACTTTGACAAATGAAACAAAAAGATGAGGAATATAAGTCCCAAATATGGCAGAGGAAATGATTTGTTTCACATCAGGTGTGATAACTAGGCATCATTATCTTGTGGCAAGGATGAAACATTCTGTGTTCTTTGAGATCCAAGCTGGACCACAGCAATCCCAAATGAATAAATAATAGGAAGTCTTTGGGGGAATTTTATACGAGACAGATGAGAACTTCTAGAGGGCAATCAACTGCTTTGGTGCAGAAGAAATGGAAGTGCCATGTTGCAAAAAACAACATTTGTGTGCTCAGGATCCATGAAAGGGATAATCCAGCACTCATTTTCTTCCATATCCAACTACCCAATGAAGCATTTCTTGAGAAAAATCAAGGCACTAAAATCAGTATCATTGAGGGCTTTATTAGTCTAAAGGTCTCTTTCAGTGAAAGTTCATTTGGAGGCTACAGACAAGGAAGTACACATTATCTTTATGCATGTACTAAGAATGTGTTGTTTTTTGATCTGAAATACCCATTCCCTGTGCATGAAAAATCCTCCATGTAATATTCTACTAAGTGTAGCTTTACATCAGGTGGACTCAGGATATCTTGTCATGTCTTGATCTGGCTACTCTGTCTCATAGACCCATGCTAGATGATTTATGCCTTGCCAGCATTGTTGTTAAAGTGAAAGCCATTCCTGATTTCCATCACCTATACAGAGCAAATGGCTTTCAAAACACTCAAACTAAAGATTTAAGTCTCCATAAAAAATAAATAAGACACAGTGGAGGGACATATTTATTAATCAATACTTCTCCCATCTTTGGAGTAACCTTTCATTACATATAAAACAAATGTACACCTTTACTTGCCTTACGGAAAACCTTGATGACTAGATAGGTTCCCATAAATTCATCCTGGGCCTAACTTGCTTTACTCTTCTTGTGTCAGGAGGTGTCCTATTGCAGATGGTACTGGTAAGGTGAATTTGGTCCATTAACTGTCTCTGCCTTATAATCTCTATGAGTCTATAAATGCAATGGATGTATTTTGTGATGGCTGATTGCTGCAAACAAGTAATGGGACATCACTACTCATGAGATAAGCCTGCTAAATATAGCTCAAAGGCTAAAAATGTCTTTTTGTGTCTCTAATTGTCATGCTTCCTGTGGATTTTCTCCATTACCTGGTACTGCAGGTCCCACCAGGCCTTGAATTTGTGGTTGACTGCCATGTATGTGACTGTTCCATAATTCCTTCTGCTATAGTAAAACTCAGTGAATCCCCTTTATTCTGAGCCATTTAGTCTTATTTTCTCTAAAACGAGACCCATAGGTGATCTGATAAGAAAACACCATGAACTTGAGTGCTACCATTCATGTGTCAGTAGGCTCAAAAAAGACCTTCAAAGCTTATAACTAGTTATGATAAGCTGCAAAATCTTGACAATGTGATCTCAAAATGGTTGACCAGGATGTAGAAATTCTACAATCCTCTAGAGTGTATAAAAGCATGAGAATTTTTCTTATTCAATTGAGGGAGAGCCAACCACACATGAGAGCTGCATTTGCCTTTTACCTCTGGATTTAACTATAAGGCAACAAGACAATATCTTCCCTTTATATATTTTGTCTTATTGATTTACTGTTATACCAGTCAGAGACTTAGCAAGAAGCCTGCAATCTGGTTTCTATACTACATATACTCTACAGTTGTCATTTTGTGAGATGCAATTTTGCTTACTGTGTTTTTCTATATTGGTTCCGAAGTATCTGGGTTGAAGTGTTACACTTATGGTAATGCTGATATCATACTCAAGATACAGTTGCACACAGCCTAAGAAAATTGTACAGCAGTTTCTTTGAGTATAATTTATAGATACAAAAAAAAAAAAAAACATTTTAGCTCTTTATAAAAATGAAGCCAAGGTATCTAAAGAAGTCAGTATTCAAAGTATAAATTTCTGGAAACTGATCAGTAATAAATCTGCGTAATCTACAATCAAGTAGGTAGAGTAAATGCATTGAAGAATCTATATGGATGCATGTTTCACTGTAATGTTTACAAAATTTACATCATAGCTTAAGACCTTATATGATCTCTTCTTCAGCAAACTGCATGAAGACAAACTCTAAAATACATATAGCCATACAATGAGTTCAACTTATATTTAAAACATTCTAAACTTTTTTCTTGACTAATTTCAGGAGGGAACCTATTCCATCTTTTTGATGCCCTTACCTGGAATAAGTTCCTGTCTAATTTTTTGACATCCATTCAAGTTCTACCAAAGCAAAACTATTCTAAGTATCAATTATGTGTCTTGTATAGACAATTCTTAGATTGCATTCCAGTTCTTCAACTTTTAAGCTTTTATACACCCACAAAAGTTCACTAATTAACAACCTGTAATAAAATTAAAATAATTTTAAGTTCATTAGTCTTTCTTTATAGTACATATTTTTAAAATCCTTAGCCATTTTAGAAAAGTACTTCTTACTTGGTCTTACATAAGTGTATCGGATCGGACAAGCATACAAAAGTCTCTTTTATATTCAGTAATAGATCTGACAATACTCATAAATCTCAGCAACATCAATGTCTCATCTGTAGATGTTATTGCTCTTAATATGGTTAATAAAGTAGTTAATACAGTTTTAACTGTTGAGTAATATTTCTGCAAAACTTTTCAATATATCCATCATTCCTAAATTATCAAATTCCATCCATGTTTTAATATGTGAGTTGGCTAATCTATTTCAGTACATTGGATTACTAATACTAACTAAAACCTCATTAGTTGTAACCAGTTTGTTCAAGCAATCAAGATAGGCCTTTCTGCAAATTGAATTGGTCCTTAGCTGAGTATCCATCCTTGCCACTTGCATATCATCTCCAAACTTTGCAGACCACCATCTACTTGCTTCTGGGATGGAGGACATGCATACATAAAACAGGAATGGTCCCAAGTCTGAGCCCTGGAGCATTCATCTTTTGATGTCACATTTCTTACAGTTTATTCCCTCCAGTCAGATCCTAGATTTTCTATTTTTCAACCAGTTAACAATCAATCTGATAATATACAATCAAATCTCAGTTCATCTAAATATAACATAACATGGAATAGAGTCAAGAGCTTTTCAAGGCCAAGACATATCACATCACCTGGCACATTACTATTCAGTCCCCATACTACATTTGAATAAAAGTAATTATGATTTGTTATAGCTGAATGCCTCCTCAAAAATCCATGTTAAGTGTGCACATACTTATTCTCAACAGACTTTCCTCACTTTCTCAGCAACACTCTCATAACACTTTCCAATAGTTCTAGTAAGACCTTCAAAATGTTGCCTTATTGTGATCCTCTACCTTTAAGAATTAGAAATGTATTTTCATTTTCCACTGCATTAGCACACATTAAAGAATTACCAAGAAAGATAGGTCAATGGGCAATACATATTTCCTTTTTTTAATTACTAAAGGGAAACCATTTAAATCTCTTGCTCCAGAGAATGTGAACTGTTATATTCTATTAACAACTTCTACAAACCAATCCTTTCTAATTATTGGACAAGAAAATTCTCAATTTGATAGGTAAAATGCAAAAATGAAACAAGCATTGTCCAGATCATTCTTCTTGAAGATGTTATAGAGCTGCTGACATTTATTATTCCTTTGTTACCATGGTCTGATCTTCAATTTTTTTTGTTGAACATAATTATAAAACGTTTTGCTTATGTTTTCTTTTCTCCCCCCAATAATTGATTTTGCTTTTGTAACACTTTCTTTATACACACTTATAATCAATACAGTTCCTCATTATTATACATAATTTCCTAATTTTAAATAAATATATATGTTTTTGATGTTAGTATGTATCCAATGACAGCAGGTCATAAGTAATTTATTTCTATTTCCTTTGTTGGTACAAATAAGTTAATTAAAGGTCCAGTTTTGTCATAAAATAGAGCCCACATATTTTCAGCTTCACTTCCCTCAATCTTTACTAATGATCATACTGTCCCCTCAAATAAGTAAATACACACATACATAATAAATTATTGTTTCTTTTAATGCTCACTTCAACCTTGAAGGAAATAACTGAGTGATCAGAATTACAAGTGAATGGCCAGGACAGTGGGTTCGTTTTCATTATTATATTCCTAACTTATGTTAATTAAGGTCAGTATATCTATCGTCCATACAAATCTATACCTCCATACAAACTATCATATATGCAACACAAATAGCTAAGGATGTATAGTGGGTTGAGTTTCATTAAACATGTCTCTTTGTAACTAATCAGTATAAAGGGGTAATCTACAATATTACAATCGAGTAAATGAAATCTATATGTCATGCATGACTCTCCCACATACAACTACATCATACTTTCTCACACAATCTGCTGAAATATTTGATAACAGCATACAATGATGTTTGATAGTTAAACAACTCACACCTACATCTATTTGATGTGTGGTTCTAGAGTACCATAAAATGTTTGAGATCAGCCAACCAGAACAGATGTTGGCGATCATGTATGGTCTTTGAAATAGATGTCGACCTATATATTATTTTACTGAATGGTTTAAGGGGTAAGTCTCTAAAGTCACTATCACAAACTTTGAGATTCACTCAATATTTGTATCACCATATTTGCATTTTCAGTGACAAGATAGAACAGAATATATGATTTCATTTATGCAACTTACAGTGTGTTATTTGTTTCAGACGTAGATTTAAGGGTATGTGCTTTCACCTGCAAGATGATGAAATATAAAAAAGGTACAGCAAACACAAAATATGGAATCATTTATGCACCCTAAAGTAATTTAAGACATGGAATTGTATTTGCATTTGACCATTCTTTGTTAGCACCTACATTGATGAAAATGTTAGCATTTCAATAAGAAGTGCACTTTTGGACCCCTTCCTACATTACATTTTGGGGTGCATAAATATACCCTATGTTGTTGAATTGTTTTAAAATGAATATTTTAATCTCAGTTTGTTAATAAATGAAAACAAAATGACATTTTATGACTCTTTGCTCAACAAAAACATGGAATATTTTTTTCCAAAAAACAATGTTCATTTTGTACAACTTAGATATCAAAGAATGTTTACACAAAAGGGCTGATACCACAAAGCTTTATATCTGTCATAGCACACTACTGCATGTGCTCAGACCACTCTTAGAAGTGCTCCTGTGTCCCTCAAGCCATGTAGTTTAATAAGAGAACCCCATAAAGCTATTCTGTAGAGAAAGAGGCTGTGAGCCATGTTATTCCCAACAGAGAACAGGACTTACTACATTTGGGAACATAGACATTTTCTATGGGAATTGTGTTAAACTTCTAAGAAACAACTGTAGCTTACAGAAGTCATCTTTAGATGGTATACAGCCTAAAATTCTGTAGAAGATGTTCCCATAAAAAGAGTCAGCTGTACTGTAATCAAGAAAATCTGGCAGTAGGGTAGCCAAGGCATGACTGCAGAAGCAGTAGCACTAATTCATCTGTATCTGAATTGGCAGAATATAAATGGAGTAACTATTTTAGAGCTGACTCACCACCAGGGTTGAGTACTATGCGTAGTATAAAACTTATTTTAAAATATAAGTAGAGATTTGTTTGAGTCACAATTCAGGTTGTATATCCCATATTACAACATTGTATACTAACTAATAATTATATCTCTTTTTAAACCTTTGGCAAATGTACTAATTATACAAAGCCATAACATATCAAAGCTAGTCAAAGATACCTTACTCTAAATATTCCTTCAAAACAATATATTCACAGTCAACTCAGCTGCAGTACTTTGAATTCTCAAAATTTGACTCCTTCTTACTACACTGTTATAACCAAAACTGAATAATCCTCCAACAGTTCTGCTCTTCATATGAGAAAGAATACAAGCTTTGACACTAGTTAATTAGTAGCTGAATACTGTGACTAAGTTACTACTGAACCCAAGAGATGAACTATAGAAAAGTTATTACAGCTAAATTACACTGAAGTAAAGATATTCCTTAAACAGACAACTCTAGATGTCCCTGTCTCCAGCACTGCCACTGCTCTATCCAATTAGCTTTTGTATATCACTTAATCCTACATAACTAATAACCCCTCCTCTTCCATAACACTCAATTACATACTCGTACACAAGATAGCTACTGATTAATTCCACAGCCTCATAACAGTACCAGATTAAGCAAAAGTAGTTACCACCTACATCCACCACTAGTCTACACTTCAACAATATGCTCCTGATAGAAATTGCTGCTCTAGCAATACTGTCATCAATTGCCCAACTTACCTCATATCATGTTGACCTAACAGAACCTACTCCCTTCTATGCTACATCTCTCACTTATCCTCAAAATACCATTTCCAACAGGTTCCTCATCTCCTCATCTCTCTTTAATCCATCTCCCACTCAATCTGCTCCCTTCATTCTTCTATCTCACCACCAGCCCACCAGAAATTTCCTGCGGTATGATAAATATATGGAAAAAATGATAAAAACAATAATCTTCATAGCATCTAAACTTTCTCTCAGTGGAGATATCCCTCCCAATCCCAGGCCATCAAATAGTCCAATCACGCCACCCACCCAATATCCCAATCACTACCATACCATTCTACACTTCCTGATGAGAGCAGCTTATCTGTTATAACTAAATATAAATATCAGAGGCATTACTAATGAAAGTCAAGATCTACATGCATGCCAGTCTTTCCCTATACTCACCAGATATTGTGCTACTTACTGAAACATGGCTAAAACCAGACATTCGTAATAATGAAATACTGGCTCCAGGATACAACATCCTATGAAAGGACAGAAAAGCCAAAAGGGGAGATGGCATATCAATCTTATTTAAAAATCAGCTAAAAGTTGAGACTATGGATTTAATCACCCCCAACTTTGAAAATGCTGAAGTATCCCTTACCAAATTAAAAATGAACTCTAAAGAACTACCGAATATAATTGGATGCTACATCTCACCAGAAACAATATTTCCACTTTGGAAAACTTACTGCACTGGACCTCCAATGCACTCCCACAGGAAACTATAATCATGGGTGATTTTATCATTGATTGACTTACCTGCAACTCTCAAAACCCCACACATTATATCAACCTCCATGGATTTGCCCAAATCATCCAATCTCCTACAAAAACAGACAAGTCATCCAGGAGGCAATCAATCTTTGACTGGATTTTGATAAATAGACCAGCTCACAACAACTCTTATTCTGACTGCCTCCCAGAGGGCCTGACTGACCATCTACCAACCTTTCTACTAAGGCATCATATGCATCATACAAAACCCACTGCCTACCATCTAATAAGAAAAAAAAAGAAACATTAACCCAATCAACTTCATATCTGCCCTAAAAAGCTGCAGCTGGGCACCAATCAAGCTACTCAACCTAGAAGAAGCTGTTAAATACTCCATCCCCACCTTTTTAGATATCTTGAACTTGCATGTTCCTCCCAGAACAATCAGAATCAAACCTTCCATTGCTAACTGGCTAAATAAAGAAACCTGGTAGTTACTTAAAACTAGGGAAATGCCTGGGACCAATGGCATAATCCTATGCCCCAAGCCTCAAGACAAGCCTGCCTAGAGCTCAGAAATAAAGCAAAGAAAGCATTTAAACTGGACAAGATTAATTAGTACCACAACATACAAATTAAGCATCAAAACAACCTTCAAAATTTCTTGGCAGCCATTAACAACATACTCCTTCCAGGTAAATATAGTACACACTCCCCAACTACTACAAACACCACAGACAGCATAGCAACTCAATTCAATAAATACTTCACTGTGGCCATTCTAGAACTATTTAATCCCCAGGACCCCTCTCCCTTCACAGAAGCACCCAAGTTATATAACAATAACACCTTTACATTTCAGCCTGTCTCAATATGTACAATAAAATCAATTGCTCAACAGTCTAAAGCCAACAACCATAGGCCCCAGATAACCTACAAGCCAACTTTCTGCAAATTGCTGTCAAAGTAATAGTCTACACAGTAACCATTCTTATTAACAGATCCATGTCTGAAACTCTAACTTCTATAATTTGGAAAACTTCCCATATTATTCTACTACACAAAGGGAGTACCTCTACAGAACTGAACAATTACCGCCCAATCGTTATTCTATCCAATCTATCCAAAATCCAACAGAGATGGACTATTTACATACTCGTAAACTTTTGCCAAACACTCAATACGGCTTCCACCCCTCCCACAGCACTAGCACTACTCTAATGTCTTTCAGCAATTCAATAAACCACCACAGAAACAATGGAAAATTTATATCTGCTATCTTTCTTGACCTTTCTAAGGCCTTTGACATGGTCTCACATAATAAGCTTATTAAAATTCTTTCTGATCTAAATCTCAGTCAGTCCTCTATTGCCTGGTTCCAAAGCTATTTATCCGGACATCAGCAGGCAGTTCAGTGGCAGCAGGACCTATCCCCTCTTCTTTCAGTTAGTCTAGGAGTTCCCCAAGGTTCCATCTTAGGAACCCTACTGTTTTTGCTTTTTACTAACACTCTCGATACTTCTATTCTATATGCTTCTTTCATCCAATATGCTGATGATTCCACATTTATATGTACTGCTTCTTTCTTGCAGGAGCTCCATACACTAACACAAAACTCCTTTCTTTCTGTTGAAACATGGCTTACTAATTTCCAACTAATTCTGAATCCTAATAAAACTAAACTCTTGCTTTTCTACCCTACAAGATCTACTGCACCTAACCCCTCATTTAATAGTATGTCCAGGAATAAAACCATTATCTCTCCTATAACTCGCACCAAACATTTTGGCGTAAAGATTCATAGTAATTTGAAATTTTATATTCATGTCTCTCAGACCATAAAGAAAGTGCACAAAAAACTGGGTGTTCTACATAGAAATAAGCAGTTTCTCACTAAAACAATAGGTCCACTACTGCAGGCACACATCTCTCAACACTTCTCTATGCTTCTCCAATTCTTATTAATCTTAGAAAGGCTGACTTAGCCAAAACTGAGTCGTGTTACAGCAAAATAGCCATGTTTGCCACTGACTCTCCTTAAAGGTCACATCACTCTACAGCTCTAAAGAAACTTAACTGGTTGAAATTTCCTCAGCACATGCTCTACAATCAACTGACCTTGGACAATAAAATTCTGCATCAGCCAGAGAAAACCTCTGCACTCCAAAACCCACTACATCCTTACTCCAGTAATAGAATTCATCGCTCCAGTAATAAGTTCCTACTAGATATAACAGAAGCCAGTAATACAGCTGGTGAATCCCTCTTCTCTAACCTTATACCTAAAATATGAAATTCACTGCCTACCTATATATCAAACAACTCTAACTTAGTACAGTTTTAAAAAAATTCTAAAGACTCACCCAGTTAATACATGGCTCTGCTCCTATACCAATCCTGGCAGTTCTTACCTCTAACTTCTTAACTAAGCAGCCCTCAATTTCAGCAACTCTACAGCTAACTTAGTGGTATTTGAATTTGTAGCACTGATTCTTTCCTCATTGGTCTCTGTCACCTTAGACTAATTTGCACTATTATTCCTTGTCTGAATGACCATTATTTTATAAGATGTCCTATTCTTTCTCTAACATAATACTTCTTACATGTAACCTTCTAAACCACAAAGACCCCCTAGACAAAGTACACATAAAAAATACCCTCAGCAGCCCCAAATGCACTCTTTCAAAATAACATCCACATCAACACATAGAGCGACATCTCATGGAGGCTCTACCTCTAAGCCCGTAAGGCAAGTCACCACACAATCCAACATTCTAGTCATTGGAGACTCCATCGTGAGACACAGTGATGTCCCTCTCACCAAGCTAAGTAAGGAGAAAGGTACAGTCAGTTGCTTATCAGGGGCTAGAATCTGCCACATTATGCATGCACTCAGATCATTGGACCACAATTACCAGTATGACTCAGTCATAGTCCATGTGGGAGTAAATGATCTGAGACGTACCTTCTTAGACTATATGAAGACAGACGTCACAGAGATCTCGGAATATGTGTCTCAGGCTGGTATGAGCCTCCTAGCACTGAGCAGCATTTTACCTTCTTCAAGGATGATGCCTCAATATGAATAAAAGATGATTGACTTTAATAATTGGCTTAGTTTATGTTGTCATTCTAAGAGGTGCAATATTTGTCAGTATGGAAAGAGATGGTCAACAGACCATGCTGCTTTCCCAAGGATGGTCTGCACCTCTACTCTGTAGGCTTTCGAATATTATCTAAAACATTGTCTTCCCCCATAATGCCTTTTTTAGGCCATGCCAAACTGAAAGTACTTCAGACATAGTAAATCAAAAACAAGAAAATCTAAAGGTATTACTGCTAAATGCTAGGAGTCTAAATAAAAACTCCACTCCCCAGAAGCTCTCTTTACCCTAGAGAATGCTGAAGTCTATGCATTCCCTGAGATGTGGTTTAAAGCTGCAGAGAGCACACCAGCAGTGCAAGGTTGTATTACCTTCCACACATTTAGACCAGCTACTTCACAGGCAGGGATTAAAGGTGGAGGTGTCTCTATGTACATCAAAAATAACTATACTTCAAGGCTGGTCAAACACGAAAATGCCCTTGAGCTGCTCCATGTTCAAATCATCATAGGTAAAAGCCAATACCACTTCCTTGCAAGTTATATGTCCCCCTCTATGACCCAGGAAACCCATAGTAGGCATTTAAACTTATTAGAAACGCTATCCATCCAAACTAATACCATATTCATGAGTGAGTTTAATTACTCCTCTGTTAACTGGCAATTCTATATGACATCAAACATACATGCACAGAGATTCCTGGATTTTGTAAACACAAACTTCCTGGACCAGATAGTCAATGCACCAACTAGGGGTGCAACCATACTAGATCTGGTCCTCACTAATATGGGACACTGCTGCACACCCCCTACTGTAATGCCTTCCCTAGTAAGGTCAGACCACACAATGGTCTCCTTTGAAGTAAAAATAAAACCTGGACTCCCAGCTAAACTGTGAATATTCAGGAGCTATTCTAAAGCTAACCTCCTGCTATTAAGTGAGAACCTGGCAAAATTTCAAGCCCCCATAAACCCTAAGAACACTTCTGCCTACGAAGAGCTATTCATAGAAATCCTGTACAAGCATGTTAATAGCTGCTTACAGGCAGCTGTACCCACCAGGAAGAGGTACAGAACTAACTCAAAAAATGAGCCACTCAGGTGGAATCACAAAATCAATCCGATGTATAACAGGAGGAAGAAAATCACAGCAAAAATTAGGAGGTGCAGCACCTAGCAAGATAAAAGCACTCTCATCAAACTGATAAATCTACATGAACACCAAGTAACAAAAAGCACAGCAGAATGAACAGGATACCAAACAGAATAAAATTTATTTAGCGTTTTCATCAAATATTACAATTGACTTCTTCAAAAAAACTGACAGTCTACAAAACCATCCTTTATATACACATCAAACAATTACTTCACCAATTAATCAATCAATGAGACACTAATAAATATTTAAAGAAATAGACTCCCTTGCCTTTTAAAATTATTTCCTTCCACATTAAAATAATCAGTTCATATTTGCACTACAGGAATGCATTTTTTAAATATAAAACCTGAGCTCAGGTAATGAAAAAATCCCTGATAAAATAAAAAAATCAGCCTTTAGTTTTAAATAACTAGTGAGGGACACCATATCATTCAAGCCAGGACTGGTGGTGACATTAACTCTAAGTTGCCACATTAGTTCTTTATATTCAAAAAAACAGTCAGTGGGTCCCCCCTCTCATCCATTATCACCCTTTCCAGTACAGTAAACTTGAAACTATGACTAGGAAAAGTGTTGACGTGCTTTGCCAAAGCATTTTTTATGTTACCTTTGGTTATGTCATAAATATGCTGATAGACACGTGTCCTGAATGCATTTTTAGTCTTGCCAATATAAAACCCGGGACACATCTGGCATATGGCTGCATATACCACCTGTTTGCTACCACAACTACAATTCTGGTTGAATCTCACCCATCCAAAACCTTCAATAAAAACCCTGTCACTCTCAAGTATGTATTTGCATTGGGTGCAGTGCCCACATTTGGTCATTTTTCCAATACCAGGTTTTATATTCTTACTCTTGGACTCTAAAAGGTTCTTGAAACTGGAATCTTTTTTGTATACTATAACAGGGGTGTCACCCAGCTTCCCCCCTATGGTCTCATCACTCCTGAGAATAAACCAATTTCTGACCAATATGTCTCGCATCAATGGGAATTGTGGATTGTAGGTGAGAATAAGACCATGTTTGAATGGTGCAGTTGTCAGAACCTTACTATGTATAGGTGCACAAAGTCTGGAGATGTCCAAGCCTAACAAAGGATAGAAGTAACCCTCCACTCTCTTTTTGGTTACTTCTTCAAGTAGTGGTTTCACAAAGTCTTCAGAGTACCCTCTGTTGACCAACATACTCAATAAAACCTCCCTTTCCTTATAAAAATCATCCATTCTACTGATCATGCAGGCCAATCTTACCCCTTGTCCTTTAATTAATGATCTTTTTTGATAAAGGGGATGCCCGCTCTCGAAATGGAGAAGAGTGTTTGAGTATGTTGGTTTCCTGAAAATATTAGAGTAAAACTGGTTATTCACCAAATCTTTAGAAATCTGTATATCCAAATAACTAATGGATTCAGTGTGGGTCACCATGGTAAACTTCAAGAAGGTAGTGCTGGAGTTAAGAAACAGCAAGAATTCAGACAACTGCTCCTGATCCCCCCTCCAGAAAATAAGGATGTCGTCCAGGTACCGCCCATAAAAAGAACAGTAGGACATCCATTCAGATGTAAATACTTGTGACAATTCCCATTGGGTCAGGACAATATTGGCAAAAATTGGTGCACAGGCTGCCCCCATTGCTATACCAGATTTTTGTTTAAAAAGATGCCCCTCAAAAATCAGGAAACTGTTTTCCAGGACTAGTTCCATTAGAGTCCTAAGTGTAAGAATCATGGTATGAAAACATGTTGTGTGTTGACACAAAAAAATCATAAAACAATTCAATGCTTTCCAAATGCAGAATGACATTGAATAAATCTTTTATATCCATAGTTGTAAAGATGATGTTACTACTAAAGAGTTCTTGCTTGATTTTTTAAGACAGTCTCATAAGTCTTTAATAATGTGAATAAATGGACTTAAACAATTTTTTTACTTGTGGTCCAAGAATTTAGCTATGCTAATAGTCTTTGACCCTTTGGCATCTACTATGGGCCTAAGTGGAGGATGGGAGATGTCTTTATGAACTAATATAGTTGGGATCCAGGGATGTTTCTGAGTACAAAAATACAAATCTTCCTCGGAAGACCATATCCACATGACTGTACGCAATATTTAGTTCATTGCATAATATTTGTGCATATCCATCTCCAAGAAGATGTTCTAACATACAGTCAATGTACCTCTCGTGGTCCATGACAACCAAACCACCCCCTTGTCTGGTTTCATAACTCTAATCTGCCTGTTGTTAGAGATACTTTCAAGAAGGGTGGTCTCATCCTCAGTTAAATTAGACAGTCTAATAGTGTCTTTTTTCCTATTTAAATCCCTGATATCCTTCATACAGATACCCTGAAATAACTGTAAGGTGGGGTGCAATGGAGAATTGTATATACTTGATTTTTTACATCCAGTAAATAAAGTTACCAGTGATATAACTGTTTCCAGTTTCACTCATATTAACACTCAAATTCAGTTTTCTAGTATAGAGCATAATACCTAAAAGGGTTTGTTCCGTGTTGAATTTCTTGTAAGGCACGCAATTCAACCCTTTCTGAAACAGGTTCACCCATTCTTTTGTAACCTCCACATTACTTAGATTATAAATTTTTAAATCCTGGTGGTCATTAAGTATAATAGAAATCCCACTGTTGCCACTGTTTAAAACTTGCCTTATCTGATCTGTTGCCAGTTCACCCGTCTCCCCCTCCCCCTCCTGGAATAGTTCTGGGGTGGATGATGTTGGTCCCCCTGGTAACCTACACTGGATTGTCTCCTGTGGTTGTACCTTTGTTTATGGATCCTCCAATCTCCTTAAGGGCTGACCTAAAGGGATGGGACCCGAGTGGTTGTCATCACTAAGTGGCAAGTCATCAGTTAGTTCATCAAAAACGTCATTGTTAACATTGGAATGTGTCTGTGCATTGTTCTTATTAACATTAGAGGATAAAGGATAGGCAACACCTACTTCATAGTCTTTAGTGTCTCTATCTAGTTTTTTACTCTTTTTTTATCTTAATTTTATCAACAATCTTATCAATGTTGAAAAACACAGCATTATACTCTTTATACATATTGCAAAAATCCGTATCCTTTTTTAAAAAAGCATCTAGTTTGTTTACAGAATTTTGTATTTCTTCAAACTTTTTGTCATTGTCCCTTATCAACACCTGCAGCAACTCACAGCCTTGTCGGTTAAATAAGGTGACCAAGTCCTTATACAATTCAGAACCATTCAAAGTTCCATTTGGAAAATGCCAGTACCTTAGTCCTTTAGGGACTTGTTCTCTTCTCAAACATTCCCTAAGGTACTGGTTTTCTATCTGTAATTTTTTTTCATTTTTAAACTATCCTTTTCAAGATTTTGTAACATAGAGCTTACAGTACCTTGTTTGGGGTTTCTAGTTTCCATGTGGTGAAACCTGGTCATATCTCTGTTAATCCACTCGGTTAAATTGAATCCGTTACTTGTACTTAACCGAAAATCAGCATTGTCCTGGTTCTGGCTCTGTGATAATGTAGTTCCATCAAAAACGGAAGTTCCACGTGTTGCAGCATCACAAGTGTTCATAATGCCACTATTTTCTTGTCGTTTTGGGCTGCCTTGGCCGGGTGGTATATTAAAAAGGGAGTCCTGGAATGTAGTAGTCAATGTCAATGAACAGCGATTAAAATCACCGGTTAAGCCGTCCAGCTTATTTCCAAAGCCCACAATTTGGTTGTTAAAAACACCAATAAGTTCAGCAAGCTTGTTGATAGCCGAGATTAATTCCTCGTGCATATCTTTAGTACCCACTCCACTCTGTGTGCTGGAATCCATACTGATAAATCCGCAAGAACACCAAGTAACAAAAAGCACAGCAGAATGAACAGGATACCAAACAGAATGAGATTTATTTAGTGCTTTTGTCAAATATTACAATTGACTTCTTCAGAAAACCTGACAGTCTTTAAAACCATCCTTTATATACACATCAAACAATTACTTCACCAATTAATCAATCAATGAGACACTAATAAATATTTAAAGAAATAGACTCCCTTGCCTTCTAAAATTATTTCCTTCCACATTAAAATAACCAGTTCATATTTGTACTACAGGAATGCATGCCTATGTAGAACTGTTCACAGAAACCCTGTACAAGCATGTTAATAGCTGCTTACAGGCAGCTGTACCCACCAGGAAGAGGTACAGAACTAACTCAAAAAACGAGCCACTCAGGTGGAATCACAAAATCAATCCGATGTATAACAGGAGGAAGAAAATCACAGCAAAAATTAGGAGGTGCAGCACCTAGCAAGATAAAGGCACTCTCATCAACTAAACAAACAGCAGGACAAATTAAGTCTACCAAAGTGAAATTTGAGGTAAGTTTGGCCTCCCAGGGCAAGGACACCCACAAAGCATTCTTTAGCTATGTCTGCAACCTCAAAGGCAGTACACAGTTGTTTGCACAGCACATTGTAAGTGGAGCCACCTATACTGAGCCAGAAGATATAGCAATCCTCCTAACTGATATATTCAGCTCCAACTTTACTCCTCTCTCCCCCTCAACCTTCCCTCAGGAAATATCATCAAATCAACTCCTGCTACTATCACTAGGGAACAGGTCCTTAATGCTCTCCTAAGACCCAGAACACTGCATCAATGGGCTCTGACAATATCCCAGGATGCCTTCTAGATAGCATGAAACATAACCTATCAAGTCCTCTGGAATTGTTATTTAATTGTAGCCTCCAAACAGGCTTCATGCCTTATGAATGGAGAAAGTCAGCAGTCATCCCTCTGCACAAAGTTGGGCCATCTACATACCCTGAAAAATACAGACCCGTAAATCTCACTAGTCTTATATGTAAAGCCATGGAAAGAATTATCGTGGAGATGATCAGTAAAGATATAGTAAACCTTAAGACAGTGGACCCAACCCAGTTTGGTTTCATCAAGGGCAGATCATGCCTACACAACCTGATGGACTTCTTTGAGAAGGACATCAAAGCAATGTATGAGGGCAAAATCATTCACACTGCCTAGCTTGACCTAGTCAAGGCATTTGACACAATACCTGACTTGGGCATTGTTGACAAACTCAAAATGTTAGGTACAAACCCGTATGTCACCAGTGGATAGCCAACCGGCTCACAGACAGGACCCAGGAAGTTAGAATTGGGGAGTCCACCTCTACAAAGAGGCCAGTCACAAGTGGAGTCCCTCTGGGATCAGTCCTTGGACCACTACTTTTTGGAATTTACTTCTCAGAAGTCAAGGCTAATGTCAGTGGTCTCTGGCTGACTAAATTTGCAGATGATTGCAAATTAGGTGCTATTATTGAATCTCACACTGACCCAAATGTTCTCCAGGAGGGGCTGACACAGACAAACAACTGGTGTCAGAGCCATGGAATAAAACTCAATGCCAAGAAATGCATAACAGTATCTTTTGGGAAGTCTTCCATCTCTGGTAACTACCATATTCACAACACACCCCTTAGAGTTGACCTAGTAATCATGGACTTAAGGACACAAATAGATAGTAATCTAGCCTTTGATCATCATGTGTCTACAGTGGTGAGGAAATCATTTTATGTTGCGCAACTTATAAACAAAGGTATGGCATCTAGGTCCAAGGAAGTCATTGTTCCACTGTATTTGGCATTCATCAGACCTATCATTGAGTACAGTGCCCCCTTTTTTTTTGTACCTAACCAGGCATATCCATCAACTGGAATGCCCACATAGGTTCCTCACTAAAAGAATACAGGGTGTAAGATATATGTCCTATGCAGACTGCCTCAAGGCCCTATCCCCATATTTGGCCTCCTACAGGCTTTTCAGGGGAGATCTATGCCTGGCATACAGGGCATTGTAAGACCCCACTCTGATGGGCCTCCTGCATATCTATAAAACAAACAGTACCAGAATTACCCATTCTATAGACTTAAACCTTGCCTGTGATATAAGTAGGACCTGCTGGAGAGATAGGTATGCATTCCAGAGATTACCCCATCTATGGAACAGACTCCCCATCCATGTGAAACAGAGTTCCTCCCTAACCCAATTCAAGTGCAACGTGGACAATTGGATGGGTAACTGGAAATTCATCCCTGGTTTGGCACCTATGTCTCTAATGCAAGCAGGTAACCTGTAAATGGTTCATCTCCCAGGCTCATGCTTACACTTATCAAAGGTATCAGAACTTGTCAGAGATTTGGGATGCATGGCTAGGCTTAAAGAGGCCCTGGTGGTCATTAGCCTAGTAAACATCTATGAACCTATGAATAGTCTCTATATGTATTCTCAATCATATGTATTCTAGTGATTTATTTTATGTGTTTATTTTATGTTTCCTAATACAAAATTAATCTGTTAATACAATGTTTGTTCTCTTTATCTAATTGTATACTGCTGATTTATTTGTATTTTATATAGTTTTGTTCATGTGGAACTTTTCTCCCCGGACCTCCTCCGAAGTCCAGTCGGACATTACTGGTAACCAAATGTAAAATAAATAAATAAATACATTTTGCATGTGTGTATATATTATATATGTGTCTATATTAGAACATCGAAGTTTCAGAACTTTGAATTTTCTAATATCCACACCTAGTAACCGAAAACCGATAAAACCGAAAATTTAGAACACCAAATTTTTTTCCTAGGGAAAATATTTGCTGTTCCAAAACATATATATACACAGCACAAACACACCAAACAAACAGCAATCCACACACATACACCTAAAATCTTACATCTAAACCTACACTAAACTGTACATACACCACTATCTACCCACTTACTTTAACCCAAACCCTAACCCTAAGGTCCGTCACTATCGCAGACACACCTCACCCGCGCCCTAACCCTAACTCACCTATCCCACCCTAACCCTCACGTCCACATATTTACACACTTACCTGACCCGTGCCCTAACCCTAACTCACCTATCCCACCCTAACCCTCACGTCCACATATTTACACACTTACCTGACTAACCCTCACGTCCACACAATCGCACACCTACCTGAACCCAACCGTAACTTTCCACCACAGAGCTGAAAATAGTGAAGTGACAGGAACGGACAACCAAATTCTTTCCCAAGGAAAGAATTTGGTTATTTCAAACTTCGCTATTTTCAGCTTTCGGTTACTATGTGTTGATATTAGAACATTCGAAGTTCTGAAACTTCGATGTTCTAATATAGACCCTATATATGTGTATATGTGTGAGTGTGTGTGTGTGTGTGTGTGTGTGTGTGTGTGTGTGTGTGTGTGTGTGTGTGTGTGTGTGTGTGTATATATATATATATATATATATATATATATATATAAAATTTTTACATATTACATATTTTATATTTTATTTAGTGTGTTTTATATATATATATATATATATATATATATATATATATATATATATATATGTTTTTTTTTTTTTTTTATGACTGTCACTTTATGTCCTTTTAAAAGGTTATTTGATTATGTCATGTGATGTGGGGCAAGATGGGGTAGGCTGGCAACTGTATTTAAAATACTTATGGTTGCAATGATTTAATGAATTATTTTATGCATTGATAAAGAGTCTGTTGACTTGAAAGCTTTGCTACTGTGCCTTTGTACAATAAAGTATTTTTAGATAGTTGGATTTTTGGCTTTTTGTTTTTGGTATTATGTATTTTTGATGCTGGAATCCATTCAGCTGCCTGGTGAAGCTATTGTTGCTGTCATCTGTTACCTGCTCAGGAACCCTGGGAGAACTGTAATTTATAAATGATAGTGAATTCAGTTTGACCTTTGATAGTGAAGTACCACAACATGAATGCCTTGTCCCGTCAGGTATTCCTATGTACAGCAGCCATGTGCCTATGCGGGGAACATCCATATAAATGTAGAACTGGCAGTTATGCAGTAGAAGCTGTGGTCATTGTAATGTAAATAATCGATAATGATATTCATTTAATTAGTATATCATGGATTCACATTACCTGTTACTTGTTTAGCATGCCCACTATTGACTTTTTAGCACTGGTTTGGCATCTGATAATCAACAGAGTACTATAACCCACCTGTATGATGTCATATCAGCTTCCCTACACATCAGCAATGAGAAATTGCTCAAGTGTTAGTAGCTTGAAGAAAAAAAGATGAACGGTATAACTCTGAATGCTTTTTCCAATAAGAAATCATTGCCAGTGAAATTTCTAGTTGTGTGCCAGTGATGATTCACTTGTTTAGAGAGATTTCTCCCTTCTTCAAATTGGTGTGAACATAGAGTTCATATATATAAGTTTGGGTTGTGGAGGGGGCTTGTTGCCCCTTCAAAAAGTAAGAAAAAGGGAGTTTTACACCCTTTTGTATTTCAGGCATTTTTCCATTCATTTTGGAATGCTGACTTTCAGGATCCAAGGGGGTCATGGGGGGAAGGCTGCAAATCTAGGTACACAACAGCATTGCTGGATAGTGAAAACTCCAGAACACTACTGCAAATGTGTTTCAGTCTTACAGTCACAGCATAATTTAATCTTGTTTTGCTTTACAGTAGTTTTCCTTTGTTAAATGTGAAAAAATACATTACTTTCTGCTTTAATTTTTTTTTTCTCACTTTGCCTACTGGTAAATATAATTTATTAAAGAGAACATTCATTTTGTAATTTTTTGTGTGTATCTGTGTGTGTGTGTGTGTGTGTGTGTGTGTGTGTGTGTGTGTGTGTGTGTGTGTGAGAGAGAGACAGCACCTGAATAAAATTATATTTAAACTACATACAATTCTGCTTATTAGACATTGAATAGATATTTGCCATAAGAAATGAAAATATCTAAAGGTCCTCTGTACACACAGTGTGATGGTAGATAATTAATATATTTTTGACAATGTGGAACAGTTCTGATAAATTTTGTGATGATGTTGGTAGAGTGGTAATACATACCTTGTTCATCTACTATCCACCTAAGAAATGGCCAGAACCAATCTGCACTTTAAATTTGATAAATGAAAAAAAAAATGGAAGAACAATGAATAAATAAGATATGGATAGCAGCTAGTAAATAAAAAAAAAAACAGTATTAGTGTAAGATATAGCTGCACTAAATAATTATATGAATACTAACTAACCCAAAACATAGTTTAACTGTAAAGCTAACAGAGCCTATCACGGTCCTTACAACATGAATAATATAAGTAAAGTAACGAGAGAATGAATGATTTAAACTACTGAAAATACACAGTTTAGTTTGTATTTGTTTAATAAATGGAGTTTCTCATTGGTGATTTTTCTGCATTATCTAAGTGTGTGTGTGTGTGTGTGTGTGTGTGTGTGTGTGTGTGTGTGTGTGTGTGTGTGTGTGTGTGTGCGTGTGTGTGTGTGGAGGAGAATCAACCAGATGCGCATCTTTTATTAAGAAATCTGTCAGCTCCTCCAAAATATATAACAAGTCTATCTTAAAATTAAGACTACACTAACTGGTAAATTAAAAAGTGCTGAATTTCAAATGCAGCCTGCATATATGGTTACATGTAAATGTTCTGCTCTAAAATATAGTATATGTAGTAGCTTTCATAGATAAAATGCATACACAAAAATCTCTTTTACTTGCTTTAGTCTGTATATAAGAGGGATAGACAAAACATGCATGTTAGAATGCACCACTGTGATCTCTTATATGCAATATAACAATATGATAGAACTCTATGTACCACACCGTAATGCAGAATAACAGGTCATGACAAATGATAACAAGAGTCAGGCTAACACAGGTTAATGAATACCAGCATAAGAAGGGAAACTGCACTAAGATAGCTGATTCATAAAAAAATGAGCTATGGGTGGGGGGAGGGAGGCAGACTCCAATATCAGTACACAACAGCATTGCTGGATAGTGGAAAACAAGCCAATACAATATCTAAAGTTGTGTGCCCAGAACAACATTTAGATAGTGTACTATTGTCATTTGAATAAAGGAAGGTAAACTAGGGATATAAAATAAGAATGTGGTAGATTAAGTTTGCAAAGTTCTATGCTAATTTTAAAAAGTAATGAAGATAAGAGGGACTGTTAATAATAAAGAGAGAAGAAAAACTGGAGAGAGAGCATATGATATCAAAGTTAATAACTGCATACAGAAAAGAAATAGTAGCTTCTACAGATGAGATAATGTAAGATCATGACAAATTGGCTCAGCAAGAACACATCAAAGTTTGGCAAGCAGAATCCACATGATACTTTAAGGGAATGCAGTGCTAGATTTGAAAAGTAAGATGAACAAATGCATCATACCCACTAATATGCAATCTACAGAGTATAATTGCTAAAAAAAAACTTGCTTTGCTATATGATTTACAGTACTCAGAACTAGAAGTTCTGTCATTGGGGGGTGGGTTAACATTAATACATTCAGACTTTTAAATATAACTGCAATGCATTTTCAATTAGGTCAAGGGGCAATATCACCCTACAATACAGTGACAGAATACCTAAGTATAGTGATAAACTAATGAATGTTATGATAAAGAATGTTTTATTTTTGTGTGTCCGTGACTGTGTTTCCTCCAAGGAATAACTACAAGCAAGGAGGCTAAAATATATGACCAAAATCAGGACAGTTTCTGAGATATTCCAGATTGGCAGTATGGGATTTTCTATGTTATATTACCATAAAGAAAGAATATGTTTGCTAGAAAAATGATCATGGAGTTACAAAACAAGACAGGAATCAGGGATGCTATGTACTGTTTCTATGTTGGAGACCTTAGTGAGACTGGTAAACCTATGCTGCTATGGATGGGATCAGCTTTGTATATTTGTAGTGCAGCACAAGGATATAACAATTAGATGTTAAGAATATTTTTGAGGTTTACTGCATCACCAAAAAATAGGCATGTAGTATGACATGATTTTTAAATTATGCTATACCTAGTGAAACTCCAGCTTCACATTCAGTGGATGCAGTTCAGATCCATGGAAACCTCATAGAGGGTATGAGGCATTTGAACAATCTCCAAAACTTGAAAGAGTAGGTATGCTAGAAACTAATAGAAGTTGAAGAAAAAAAATAAGAACCATATTATGCTCTTTTTTCATTCTTTTTCTTTTCATTTGTTAAGAAAAACTGTATTAATTTAACATATTTACAACATATACACAAAAAGGAAGACATTTGACATCAAATACTGTTATGCAATGTTAATAATTCATTGGATCATTATGATAGTCTTATACAATTAACACAGTAAGAATCCTGATAATTCAATAGTAATATGTGAAGGCTATCCCAACTACTAAATTCTTAAGATGATTTATAGATCTTATTCTGAACACTTCTTTTTCAGTTTTACATAGTACTGCTGTTAACTTTAAAATACTTTAAACATAGGGATTCAATTTAATTTCTAATTTTTTATAATACCTTTTCTAGCAACTGCCAAAAGATTCCAAAATATTTTTTTTTTTGTTGTTTGGATTTTACAGATACACGAAGTGGAACATTCATCAGTATTATTGACAAAGTTAAAGAATAATTACCAAACCATAACCCCTTAAAAGAACATACATATCTCTTCCCAAAAACATTTAAATTTTCACAATCCATAATCATGTATGCCCAATCAGCTTTTATGTCTTTACTATAATTCTAATAAACTGAATAAGTCATTTTACTAAACTTAGAGATTTTAAAGGGAGTAACACAGATTTTATACATACAAACTTTTCCAGTATAAACTTGAAGAAGCTCGACTAACTGATTTAAGTAACACAGTTTTATTCTTACTATCTGTTGAGTCACTCAATCCACTACTATCTAACAAGTTCCATAATTTTACATCAAAATTATTATTATTTATAATTAACTTATATAACTTGGACAAGCTTCCTTTGTAGGTCAATTTACCTTCTATGATAGCTTTCATACATTCAAATAAATGTGGAAAAGTGTTCTCTTCCTCTCCACTCATATTATCTACACTTTCATTTAATTTCTTACTAATGGATAATATTAACTGGATAACAGATTCATCCAACTTATAATCTTTCATTAAGTATTCTGGTGACTTAGGTTTTCCTTTATTAAAGCAATCAGACCATAATACTAATCCATTCATTTTTAATAAATTCATTTTAACACTGTTTTGAATTTCCATAAATCTGGAGGTGTGTGCAATGAGAAACACAAACATTTCCATTTTGATATTAATGGAGTTAAAAAAAACATATTTCTTAACTGTTTTAATAATTGATTTCATATATGCAGAGTGTAAAGACTGAAATAAATTTCCGTCTGATGTAAATTTTATTAACCAGATGAAAGGATTGTTACATATTTATAATTTATCACATGTGAAAAACTTTAAAAAATAATATAATCTGCTCCTGAATGGATTTCCATTGACTAGTGCAAGTTGAGGCTATCCAGAGTATAACAGAGTTAAAAGTGGCAGTAATAGAATAAGATTCTACACCTGGGAAGCTAAAACCACCATGCTCCAATAATCTTATAGGATTTCTATAAGCAATTCTCGGCTGTTTAAGATACCATAAGAATGAAGTATACATTTTTCCATTTTCTTTCATTTTTTTACCAGGTATTAAAGCTATTGAATGCAATATATATAATATTGGGAAATACAATAATTTTCTTAACTACTGACCTATCCTTAAAAAAGAAAAAAAAAAACGTTAATTCCATTTTTTAATAAGAAGTAATACTTCTTCAATTATTTTTTCCAAAATCATTATTAGTAATCTTCCATCTTGATATCTTCCCAGTTATATGTATATTTATTTTAAAACTTGCTGTCTAATAATTGATTAAACTCTAAAGTTTCAGTTTTATTAATATTAAATTTCAGGAGCCATACTTCTTGTAACTTTCAATTTCCTCATCTATTTCTTCAATTGAGTAAATTAAATCTCCTAAAGATAGCTAATTGTTTGATAACTAATACAAATAGTAGCTGGAACAAGGTGATACTCTTGTTTGTACCTTTTTTAAAGTGAATCCTTTTGAAATGTAAGATCCAATTTTAACATATGGTTTGGTGTCTGTATACAGTGTTTTAATATTCCAATAAATTGTCCTAGAAATGCAAATGCTTCTGAAGTTTTAAATAAATAGTTCCAATCTACAGGAACAACATTTCTCTTGATATCTAAGCTAATTAGGTCCAACTTCTTGTTCATTCATATTTTGCTATATCTACAATACTAGTTGCTACACATTTCATATTATCATATGTTAATCCATTGACTATAAATCTTGTTTGATCTTTTTAAATTCATTTATCCACTATAGCTCTTAATCTTGTAGAGACAATGGAAGTAAATATGTGATACTCTATATTTAATAATGTAGTTCTATATGAGGAAACTAACTTATTATTATTTCCTTGTTTAAGTATAGGTGATATTATAGAAACTTTGAATGAGGGAAAATTTATTTTCTGACTCTGAAATATCTTGAAAGCATTAGTCACTAATTCTAAAATATCTAATAGAAGTAGACTGTATAATTCAATACTTAAACCTTCTAATCCTGGAGCTTTACCATTTTCCTTTTTAAAGCTTCTTTAACTTTTATTAGGGTCATAGGCTTATTTAACAGATATATTTCTTGTCCATTAAGTTTATTAGTAACATTTTTCTTGTAATCATCAGGATTATTGTTTTTATCTTAATACAACTTTCATGGATATTTTTAAATATTAAGCATTTCCTTCTATGTCTGAAGTAAACTTATTAATGTGATGATTTTGGATATTATTGATTTGCGCTTTTTTGCTTAACACCTTACTTTTATTAGCTAACCTATGTAGATTTTTAAAGTAATTGCATAGCTGAATAATTGTATTTTCTCTAAAGCTATCTCCATTTTATGCATTAAAACGTTTTGATATGTTGTCATTAATTTTTAAGGCTTTCAATACTATATAATTTATTTGTTTGTTGTTCCAACCTGGCTTTGTGTATTTCATATTGTATTTCTACTCAAACTCTTTATCCCATTCTTTTATTTCATTACTAGCCCATTTTTCATTCTATCTTTAATATGCATTTTTAAGGAGTCCCATAATAAGACTTTAAGTTAACTCTGAAATTGTTTTAATTTCATCATATATACTGGTTTTCTATAACTAATCTGAAATGTCATTAGATCCATTAATATATTAACACTAAGTGCATTATGATCAGATAAAGTACAAGGAATAGTTTTAAAATAATTCACTTTATTAAGTAAATCTGTAGAGGCTTAAATCCTATCAGTTCTAGTTTGTGTCCCATATACATAAAAATAATGACTGAAGAACAATAACTTATCGTCTGCTTTTACTATTAAATCAACTTAATTATTATTACTAATCCATCTGTTTAGTGCTTTAGCAGATGCCAGAATTTAATCTTTCTTCCGTTCACTCATATATCTTCTATACTAGATATGCAGATAAAATCCCCTGCTAAAATTAAACTATTCTTTCATTGATTTTGTTCTAAGGTTATATGATCCTTAGGCACCCTTGCACCTATTCCAGGAATCCAGAAAAAAATACCTAGTGTATAGAGTTTACCATTATCCCTTGGGATCATTAATAGATTACAAGAACTTAACCATTACAGTACATTTTCTCCAAACTATAGCAGTTTCTCTACTATTTTTATTAAAATAAGCAGATGATAACATCTCATAACTTAAGTTATTTAAATATTGTATATCTTTATCTATCAAGTAAGTCTCTTGCAAGAATATGTCTCCACTATTCAACTTTAGATATCTCATTAACAATTGAATTGTGTTGCCATTATTTTATCAACTGACATTATAAGGTAATAGATTAAAACTATCCATACTGTGTATTTAAACAATATTTCTACTAGAAGATAATATGACACATTTATCGGCCATATTAATTTAATTGTATTTTAAGACTTTAATGTATTCCTCCAACGCTGTCTTAACATTCCACAGTTTTTGAATTCTTCATTTCCACAAACTAAACTTCTAAAACTCATAAATAATAAAAAAGAAACAGGTCTACAACAGTATATTTTACTGATAAAACAAAAATTTCCATTGATACCAATGTTTCTAGATTACCTGTTGTTAGAGAAACTACTATACTATCTCTCTACATACCAATACCTAAAAAAAATTAAAACACTAGCCAAAAGTTACAATGACTTGCAAATAATTAATATAAAATCAATATATTATATAAGTTAAAAATAATAAGTCTGTTATATTAATGTAGCAATATATTTGCCATTTAGAACTATTCTCACATTACTACATAAAAGTTTAATAAACCACTTCTATTAATCATAAATATTATTTAATCCAACAAATAGTGTACCATATACCTAGTTATGCAATAGTACTATAAATTATACATTCAATATTCCTAAATTATTTACTCATTCAAGATTCAGGGTGGCCGCAGTGATGCAGCGGTTAGCATTGCTGCCTCACAGCAAGAGGTTCTCCGGTTCGATCCTCAGCTGGTGTGCTTTCTGTGCGGAGTCTGCATGTGCTCCCTGTGGTCACGTGGGTTTCCTCCAGGTGCTCCGGTTTCCTCCCACATCCCAAAGACATGCTGTAGGTGGATTGGATACTCTAAATTGGCCCTAGGCATGAGTGTGTGCGTGTGTGTGCCTTCTGTGGAAGGTTGGGTGCCGGGCTGGCAACTCGACACCGCAAACCTCCACTGCCAATCATGAGCAGACAGGTGATCCGCTGTGGTGACCCCTAACTGGGAAAAGCCGAAAGAAGAAGAAGATTCACTCATTCAAGATTACTGTATCCAAATCTCTAAATATATAAGTGGAAAAGAGTAGGACCTGAAGAGATAAAGATATCTATAAACTTACAGGTGATAGGTAATATTATCATGCTAAACTATTATACAAAATGCAAATCAATGTACATATATATTTATCATGCTAAAAGAGATGTACATATTTTACAGATATAACAAAATCTCTGAATTAATTTTAAAATTACAAGTGTCTATATCTTAAAATTATGTAACATTCTTAATATTATAAATGTCAAAATATTAAAAATGGTTTAGCTTATTAAAATAAGTCCTAAAAATATATTCATTGTTGAGGTCAAAGAGAATTTCTTGCTATTTCTATGGAGTCAAAAAAAAACAAAACAATTGCAGTTTATATTGTATTAAATAATACATACCCCATTCCTCCTTTCTGAGTTCAAACATATTGAAGAATCTGATTTAATTTCTATCAAAATGGATGCACTGATTCAGCAATAGAACACTCAAATTTCAGCTCTGACTTATAAAATGAGTTATTTCAGGTAATCTTAGTGAGTCTAATAGCATACAATAAGCAAAAAGCTTCAAAGGAGTGTTTCTTCCCGGGCCTCCGCTGAAAATCAGCTTTGTTCTAAGTCAAAGTCAGACTTTCCTGGTAAACAAATGTTAAATAAATAAATAATAAATAAAATAACATCAGTTCTCATGATATTTTCAAATAGTTTTATATGATTTTCTGCATACATTGTATGACATCTTGTACATTCACATTTATGCCATATACAGGTATATGTAGTACATATCTTTCTTATAACCAGTTTTCTATTTAAGTATATTTTGTCTTATTTGTCCACTAACATTGTACCTTATTATATGTAACTTTTATTTCTAAAATCCCCCGTCAAAGAGCTATTTAATCATCATCTCCCTAGTAGTGATTACAGTATATGTATATATTTCTTAAATTACTGAAACTGCTCCTTATTAATCTTACATAGTATATATTTCATGCCTTGTACATTTGCATATTATTCATAACACAGTTACTCTTCTTATTAATTCTAGTATTACAAGCTGTCTTGACTGTTTATAAAAGAATTACTTCTTGTTAATTTTAATGTGTTTTTAGTCATTGTGAACTGTTATTCTGATAAAAGCTTCACATACTGATATTAGAAAATGAATACACCATGTGAAAATGACAACTTACAGCACACAGCAGCTGCTGATTTCCTCTCTAAGTTTCTCATTCTTTTTAATTCTAACAAACATCTAACTTTACTTTCCATTAATATGTACAGTTAGAGTTAATAACACTACAACATTAGGTATTAACATTCAGCAAAACGTAAGCAAATTATATGTGAGCAACAGCTCAATATAAAACATGACCATAACTTTTGCTTTACCAATTATTCACTTCTAAATAAATGTATATATTAGAAAAAGATGTTATTCTGAGTAGATTTCTCACATATAAACTTGAAAAAAAAAAGAAAAAGAAAGCTTATTTCTGTTTTTACAAACATCAGTGATGAACTTTGACCTAGGTATTCTTCAAAACAGCTCAAGGGGAGAAGCAAGGCAAGAAAGAATCAAGCATTTTCACACAACTGGAATATTCTTTTGTTCTCAAGCATTTTTGAAGTGGGACTTACTTCATAAATGACTTGTGAAAGGAATTTGGTACACAGAAACAAAGAAAACAAAATCCACAGACCTTAACACATCTATTTAGCTTATTACTTAGATATGTCATCCAGTTAACCCAGAAATGCACATACTAAGCAAAGTTAAACAAATAAAATACAATTCTTAACTTACATAGTCTTAAAGGTGCCAGTTCTGTTGCTTATTATTTAATGACATTCTCTTAACAGGAAGTATTTAACATTTAGAAATGCATTTCTATGTATAGTTAAATAAAATAGAGTAACCCTGGGATTCAATAAACTCTGTGCATGAATAACACTATTCCTGCACAAAATGGTTTGTGTCCATATAGCACAGCAGCACTCCTTGCATATTCATGAAGGTGTGCTGCTGTTTAACCTACATGGACACAAACCATGAATGAGTGCAGGGGGTGTGTTCAAGTAGTGCATGGACATTGAACACGCCCCTTACACTCAGAAAGTGCCATACGGCACTTTGTAATAGGCTCTGGCATAATATTAGAGAATTACTCTAATATTATGCAAGTATATCAGTGTCCGCAGACACTGAATTGAAATAAATTATCATTTCAGTGTCTGGGGACACTGAAATACACATGTCAGCAGGAAAGCAATGCAGGGGGTGTGTGACAGGTTCTGTGACACACCCCCTGCATTGTAAAAGTGCCACATGATACCTCTGCAACCTGCTAAAGCAGGAAATGTGTAAAAATGCACAAAAAATGGGGGATAAATCCTGGAAAAGGGACAAAGCATACATATTGCCCTCATAAACTCAGAAAGTTGATAGAAAACAGGTCATGCATTAGCATGAATTATCGAAGGATAGAAGTCTGAAAGCAAATGTATGCCAATATTCCCTGACAGCAGTACATGTGGACAAATGCAAAAATAATGGGGGCAAAAACAATAAAAATAGGGACACTTATGAAAAATTGCCTTCACACGCTTAGAAAGTTGATAGAAAACAGCATATGTATTAGCAGGAGTCTCTGAAGGATAGAAGCCTGAAAGCCAAATGTATGCCATTATTTACTAATTGTAGTCCTCAATGACTTGTCAGAACACCACTATACTCTCTTATATAACATAATAATATAATAATAATATAATATTTTTTTCTTTTAGGCTAAGGAATGTTTAAGCATAACTAAGCGGGTATGCACATTATGGCCCTCCGCTTATCATAGCTTAAACATCCCATAGGAGATAAATACAAATATACAAGCAAAATGTCTAAGCTGAGTTAGTGTAGTGGTTAGAGTCCCACCTTTGCATGCAGGTGTTCACAGTTTGTGTATTAACACAGACAACTTGTTTTTATATGGGAACGTAGTGTGAAACTTATTTTTGTAAACTTAAATTATGTAGAAGCTGTTTTTTGGCAACCAGGGTAGTGTAGGTGGTGTACAATGTAAATGTGAGTGCATATAACATGTGAAACCACCCATGCACACACAAGTGCCTCACACAGTATAGTCACACCTCTTGCCAATGTAAGGATAGCACATAGAGGGATGTCATGTAAAGTACATCATATACACTTAATAAATGAAGTCAGTCCTCTGATATATTTAAAAAATTAAGAGTGAGCAATGGTTAGCAATGCTCAGCTATACTTATCAAGTGTAACCATTGCTAAGATGTGAATGCTAAGCAGCAGGTTGCTCAGGTTCATAGGTTCATAGGTAGGTACAAGGCTATTAGCCCTAGGGCCTATATAAGCCTAGCCAAAAAGGTACCCTGGCTTTCACCACCCAAGAAAATTATTTTCCTGTACCCCTGTCAAGCAGAGCTACAGAAGTGATCCCGGGGTGAATTTTCTATCTCCCATCCAATCATCAAGATTTTTCTTGAAGAGTACTAATGAGGAGTATTGTTTGATATAGATAGGTAGTTTTCTCCAGAGTATGGGAAGTCTCTGGGACAGGAATCTATCCCTCTGGCATGTTCTGTTTATTGTGGTGACAAGTTTTAGGTCCCTAGAGCATGTAGCTTGGAGGGATTGGGATTTCTTTAAGTTCTGGGTTTGACATAGCTTTGTATGTTAAGCAGAGATCAACTCTGAGTAAAGCTAAGTGGATTTGCACACTGTTAAACACTGCTCAACAACTTCCCCTTTAAGCAGTGTTAAAACTGGCTTAGAGGATTTGCGGACTGCTTAGTGGAGCTTAACCTTTTCAAAATGGTCCAATGACAGCAAAGGGTGGGAATATTGCACTATTTAAATGGTGCAGGCAGGAATACAGCCATGATCTGTTATAGTCCATCTGTGTAGATACAATGGCTAGTGTAGGAGAGGGAGTGTGCTTTTGGGCGCAACATTAGAGAATTTGGGAGTCCAGGGTCATGGTTGGCCTCCTAGTTAAAAACCATGAGGAAAGACTGTAGCAGGGCCAGTACCAGGGCTCCCAATGCAAAGTGGAGACCTGGGACCATCTCGTACGTGACCTCACCAGTGGTATTGGCATCTCCCAGACTGGTGAGCAGATACAGAACCACTATGCCAACCTAAAGCATAGGAAGAGGGTACTCTTGGACCAGTGAATCTAAGATGGATGGGCCCAGAATGCTTCAGTAGTGTGTAAGTATCACTATCAAGTAGATTGTAGCAAATACTAGCCTGAGAATGTGATAGACAGATATGCATAATGTGTGCTTTTCTCCACTACAGCTGCAGCAGAAAGGGCTGTGAATGTGGAAGTCCATGGTGACAGACTGCTGAGGCTGTGCTGGCAGGCTGGTGAGTACAAATCAAATTTTCAGTATTATGTTAAAATTGCTAAGAAAGAGTACATTGCTTACTGCTAGTAGGTATACTGTTACTGTGTGAACTGAATAAATAAAAAAGTATGACTGACGAATATTGAAGTACAATAAAGACCTTTAAAAAATTGTTGTATTTATTTTGCTATGTTGTTGTAGACATACATACAATGTATACAGTTTCTGCACAGCAAATATGGCTGTGACAGCATACATTAACCAAGGTGCATCTGTAAACAAGCTTTTAGGAGAAAACATAGATTGTGTAGCTGTGAAACATGAGATATAATGTGTCTACCATGCATCATTGTCTTGTATTAACCTTTGCTTTCCAGGATGTAGTAATCCAAAGGAGCAATGCTCAGTACAATAACTATCTGTCATGCATGCTTCACAGAATTACAAGTTCAGACCGTCTAACAAAGAGACTATTAGGGAGAAACCATTGAAAAAGGACACTGCAGTTCCCCAGTAGCTCAGTGTGATGTGAAATAACTTAGTTGTTAATTTTGCACACCCAGACATGGTTCGAATCCAGGGAGTGGTAATAAGATGTGTGCATATCTACACACAAGGAATCAGGAATAAATGTAAATACAGTCAGGTAGTGTTGACATGATATTTTCCCCACAGGTTTTACAGGTAAGTAAATGTTGCCAGTAGCTGTATGAAGAGTATATTAATAATCTGTGTACAACTGTCCAATTGTCCCACCACATGGCTGCAAATGACAACAGGGTAGGTACATACAATAATGCACTCTTCCCAAATCATACCTCTCAGCTGTACAGATATTCAATGAATGTACAGATATTTGTCTCATATTTATGGTCCATTTTACATAAAGTAGTGGTGTCATGGCAAATCAGTGGCAAACCATTATAGACTGAAGTTAGAAACTTATCATAAACATACAAGTGTTAGATATCATATCCATCAGAATAGCCGTGCAAATGCAAAACCTGTTATTTTATCAACTTTTTAAGTTTTTAAGAGCAATATCTAAAAATTGTCCATATTAATGGGCCTTTGTCCAGCTCTTATGTATGGCTTTGTCCAGATTTCATACTGTAAGAGGTTGGGAGGTATATTTCCAATACATGTCTCTCAAGTGTCCCGCTGTCATGGCTAGTGGTCACTGCTGCAAATAATCCTGGACACAGATAGGAAACCAGTTGGTGTATGCGAGTAGCACACTCCCATAACAGCAGTTCAGGGTACCCCACCTGTGCCAGATATGTAGCCCTGACATGTACGAGTCCCCTCTAGTCATGTACCCAGAGTTGTCACAGATTGCCGCATACCATTCCAAACTAACAGTTTAATAGGTATGTTTGTACTACAGAAGCTATGGCCATAGGTAGATGTAAAGTGAGGGCAGACCCATAGAGTATTGAGCAGTACTGTTGTGGAAAATAGAAGCATGAACATTTGTTAATGGATTTTCTGCCCCACCATCTGCATCAATAATTATTACTCATATACTACAGGTATGTTGTGCAGCAACCCTAATGTTGGAACTTGTGTTATATTATTATTAATATGTTTGATTGCTTGCATTTTAACATATCTTGTTCAAATACCATTGTTGGGGGTCTGTTGCTGTCAATGTTACTGGCATGCTGTTACAATGCATACTGTTGTTTCATTTATGCATGTGTTCTGTTTGCTATGCAACTGTTTCAAATCTGTTTTATGGGCTTAATTGGAAAACCCATGCATGCTGTTATAACTAATCTTGAAATGTGTTGTTCATGACTAACCAACATATTTTATAAAACCTCAACACCATAACGCGTTTGAGAAGGCAGATCACAGTGGATTCACCTGTCCCACCTCATCTGGCAGTGACACCAGGTCCCAGCATGTCTGGGACCCAACCCAGATCTCTCTCATCTGCTGGTACTGCACCACCTTTGGATGGAGCCACCACAGGGGAAAGGGCCCATCCCCCCCTGGAAGCAGGAGTGGATAGGAGGCTGTCACCCACAGTCAGGTCCAGGGTTTGGTGTGCAGCACTCTTCGATCCAAGGTTGGAGAGCAGCTGCACCAGATTGAGGGCCGCTTGGCACACCTCAAGGGGCAGGCTGCCCCTCCTGTCCAGCCCCCAGCACAGCCACCTTTGGGGCCATGAAGGTGCTATGCTGACTGCCATGGGTAGGGATCTCAGTCCCACTGTAACCATATGGGGGCCCATGGGCTTCGGATTCCCAACCACCCTCCCCGGCAAATGTGTTTACCCCCCTCATGTGTCATATACTGCCCTTGTCTGCTGTCTTGTCTGTCTCCCCACCCAATCTACCTCCCCAGACGTACCTGCATTCCTTCCCCAACATCCCACTCTCACCTTAAAAAAAAAAAAGAAAAGGGCATTTTTCCCAAATAAAATATCGCCCCATACATAGCTGTCCAATTCACACACACTGGACTGGACACATGTAATCTGGTCCAATTGGCTTGATAACACATTTCTGTTGTCCTCATCCCTCTCTCTCTGGGATTTGAGTGTCCAAATTCACCTCCAAATTCTGTACAAATGCACACCTGTTGTTGTATAAGCAATGGACAGCTATGGACCTTCCCTACACCTGTCCTGCACATCCCTAGCTATCTTTCACATTGTTTTTCTCTCTGTGTACCCATTTTTTACCACTTTCCTATCACCCCTTTTTCTTTTCTTTTAAAGAAATGAGCACGTGTAAGCAGGAGTAAATGGGAGTAAGCGAGTTTGCAGGATGCTAAGTGAAGCCAACACAGATTAAGCATCTGTGTGGTTAACCGTATGTTAGCATCGCTTAGCATCCGACAAACCCATTTAACAACTGCTTTAATCACTCTGTTTGCATCAGCCACTGTTCTGACTAGCAACAAAACAATCAGCACGGCCATGTCTGGAACCCAGGGCCCTGTACACCATAGTTAGAGAAATGTACTACTACACCACTTGAGCTCCAGGGATCACTGATGCTTTTTCAAACATATGCTGTAGAGTCATTCAACAATAGGGAAAAGGTTATGTAGAATCATCAGGTTTTCTATATATACTTATACACACATGTATATATGTATGGAGATACATATATATGGAAAAATATATACATAATATTTTTTTTTTTTTTATTTATTTTACATTTGTTGACCGGGAATGTCTGACTGAGCCAAAGCCCTTTTTCAGCAGAGACCTGGGGAGAAAAGCTCAAGTAAATAGATATAACATTTTGTCATTATTAACAGGTATTATACAGGTGGAATAAGGCAATGGACTAGCAGGCTGCAAAAGAATTTTTGAGAATATACAGATTACATTTTGTTATAAATACAAGCATAATATATAGAATAATGTAATGAAAAAAAAAACAGGTAGATAATAGTCAGAACACTTTTTTTGAAAGTAGTAGTTAGAATAGAAGAGCAACATAGGAGTTGAATGTTAGTTTTACAATTAAAACAATCAGGAAGAAATTAATGTTTTTAGAGAGAGGCTAGCCACTAAAATTGGTTCTAAATATAAAACGTGAAGTGGTTTCTAATAGGTCCACATTTTTTCTCCTATTTTAACATCAGACATTAAATCTGTGAGTACTACTACAAGGGATAAGTCTGATGTATTTGTTTTAAATACAACCCTTTGTGTACTCCTCTTATTGAAACAACCAAAAAATTGTGGCACGTTTGTTTCAATGAGTACACCAAGACAAAGTTGGGGGCCCAACCCATGGTGGTATTCAGTAGGGGGAAAAATATTAAAAACATCCTTGAGGACAAGAAATATAGATGGTATAAGTCTTTGATGGTCAAATGTGGGTCATGCAAATTCTGTCGCTACATTAACGATGGGCCATATGTGGCGATGCATGGGCATGATTATGCTTTATCATGCCCAGGGAGATGTAGTTGCAACACTATGATGTTGATTTATGTTGTCACATGTGTCAGTTGCCATGCTTTCTAAATAAGAAAAACTGTTCGAAAGCTAAAGGACAGGATTGGTGAACATCTTAGGGCCATTAGAAGGAAAGATGGTCACAACGCACTATTTATCCATAGTGTTGGTTGCCCCAATTTCAAAAAAATCATTTTCTTTGTTATTGATCGGGTGGTACCTAATTGTAGGGGTGGCGATGACAGACTTCTTGTTGAAAGCAAAGAAGCAAGGTGGCAACTGAGGTTAAATGCCATGCGACCACCAGGACTTAATGAAGGTATTTCCTTTATGGCTGTTTTAAAGCAGAGATTCAATATCATTTAGTTTAGTTTATTCAGTGAATTGTGTACAACGTTTATTTTGTATCCTGAACAGGTATACTATGGTGAAGTAATAGTGCTTGGAACAAGCTTGAAACCATAGTTTGGTATTGTTTTTGATTTTAAAGGCAAAAGCTATTAGCTTTTCAGCTTGACCAAGTTTATTAGCATTGCTTGCTGCTATGGTTGTCTACATATATATATATATATATTTTTTTTCTTTACATTAATGTTTTTAACCTTTAGTAAGCTTGTATAGCATTTACTATATGTTTATTTAAACTTTTTTAATCAATTGATTGTTTGTGGAACTTCGCAGAAATGTTTACATTTTGCTAAGTACTATATGCATTGTTAAATGGTTTCTTATTTGTTTTAGATGAAATGATTTGCACTAGGCACTTTTTTATGGGCGGTTCACCTTATGTTATGATAGGGCTGATGATATGCTGATTAATTAATTAATTGTTTGAAGTTTTTACTATTTATTCTGTTGTAGTAAGAGGTTTTCTTTGACTCTGATGAAGCCAATTACTGGCGAAAGCGCTTAGTCGAAGGAACGTATTGTTGTCAATAAAGTTGGTGTGTTCCAGGTCATTGTTGGGATTTTTTTTTCTTTATTTTCCAAGTTTTCTTTCCCTGTTGGGAATTTGTTTTGCTGTGAATTGTCAGAAATACACAGACCTCTCAACTGTTCAGAGTCACATAGAATGTCCAGGATTTGTCCTCATATATAAGGCCTCTTACACATAACATGTCTGGCATTCTGAGACATCACTGGGATGGTATCAGAAATGAAGGCACTAAATAATTATATACCCTACCTATCAACCTCTTACTGTATGTCATCTTGACAAACCCTGACATGCTTGGGGGAACAGAGACCCAAAAAGAAGGCATATGTGAAATATTGCTGTTATAAACTGAGACAGTTGCTGGTGTAACAGGATTTGTTGTAAGATATCTTTTCTGATTGATATGAAGTCAGAAACACAAATGGATGATACCATTTACTGACTGCAATCCCCACAGTATGCTACTGATTTTCCAAAAACAAAAAATGTCTGAGGAATACACCAAACATGAGAGTATAAACATTGGCCATTCTGTGGATAGCCCTACAGTTGAGAGTTATGTCAACCACATAACACTGTCAGACTTAAAATCACGCAGAAAAGGCCATGTCTACATGAACCCTGTTAAACTAGCATTAATTCAACTGTATAACAGCAATACTTACATTCTGTCCCTATGTCTGGATGATTCTCCCCCAGTTTGTTGGGGTATCTCCACAGTTTTTATTGTAAGAGGTATTTCCAACTACCCTCTGCGATGCTGTTGTTCAAAGACCTCCATGAAGTCCTCCTCACAGGCAAGGAAAAGGGGCAATGCCAGTGGCGGCTAGTAACTTCAAATCAAAGGGGGCTGCAGGTGACAGCTGAATTGGTGGTGCCAATGGGAAGGGTTGTGGCCCACTAGAAAGTGGTGGAGCTATGCTAAAAAACACAAAAACTGGGACTTTAATTAAATACGCCACCCTGGGTGCCAAATCATCATTATGAGAGTCCAGTCAAGACAAAATTAATTGTAGAAGAAAAAAATATTTAAATGCATTGGCTACATGACAGCTTACTTAATAAATCGATGAAAACAAAAACATTGTGAGGCATGAAAAAATAAATTACCTTTTAAATACATTACTGGAATGCCAGTCAAAATCAAGTATAAAATAACAAGCAGCACTCAACTCAAACCACTTCTCCTTGCCCTGCAGTTCTAATTATAATTTATATTCAGCTTTATAAAAGTACCAAGTAACATGCTGAAAGCAATTTCTGTGATACCCCCACTTGTAAAAATCTTTCTTATCCAAAAAAGACCTGCTGCCCGACTGACAACAACTATCTTCTTGTTTCATGGGGAAAACCTGATCAAAGTAAAAAATGAATAGCAAACAAGAAAGAAGCTCAAGATAAATTGCTTAAAGGATTATTGCACAGGTTATGGACCACACATGATATACTGACATTCTGTTTAGTTTACAGGTAAAGCCGGAAAAGATGACTGCCAGTCTCCAACAAATGTAATGAGTTTCTGAAAATACTGTAATCCTGTCCTTTATTAAAAATACTGTGATATGCATTTCAATACCTAAGGCTTATATGCTATCTAGTTATGTAAATATTCTCTGCATTGCAACAACAAAATGGCTTTCAATGTTGGTAATTCTTTAACAGTATGCTTATTAAAGCTTACTTGCATCTTATAGTCTCAGATAAGCTTACATGATGGTCATTAAAGGATTGTTGCTTAAACACAGAGCAATAGGCACTGCAACAACATGCATTTTCTGAATAAGAAGAAACATAAATCAACAGTATAAAAATATGACAGAAAACCAGAACATTCTGCAAAAATCAATACAGATGAAAAGTCACTGTAGTACTTGTGTCTACCTTGGATGGGGGGATACTGTGCGCACTTACTCTACATAACTGCTCCTTGCCTTGCTTGGACATCTCCAGAGTCACTATGTGGGGTGCAACAAGTATGTTACAATTTGAAATGTCTCTGACTGATGGTGATGGCCCTGAAAGATTTGTCATACCTCTCAGCCTCAGAGCAAGAAATCTGGACAAAGCCATAAACATAAGTGGGACAAAGACCCAAAAATAAGACAATTTTTAAATATTGCTATTATAAACTTAGAAAGATAATAGAAAAGTAGGTCTTGAATTAGTATGAATTTTCTGAAGGGCATGAAATCTGAAACTCAAATGTCTGTCATTATTTTCTAACTTCAATCTTTAATGATTTGCCATTAATTTTCCAGAAAACCACAATTTTATGAAAAATGGACCAAAAATGTGATGCAAAAATTTAAAATAGACACACAATACAGCTGGGAACCTGTCAAAGAAGGGATACATTTTAATATTAGTACTGTTAACTTGAGCAGCTGACAAAATAAGAGAATCTACATGCATTTCTGAAATTAAAAGTAATCTATAACTCTCCACATTTTCTTCCAAATTTGCCATTTTGCTGAGGGATTATTAGGGGGAGAGCAACATTTTGAGCCAGAATTGGGGACAGTTGAGAGTTTTGGATATACCGAATTCTATAAAGCAATTTATTTGCGCATACCTCTCAAACTCTTAACACAGGAAATCTGGGCAAGGCCAAATATATTGGGGGGCATACAAACAGTACTAAACAGTACTAAAAATTGCTCTTGTGTAAACTCAGACATTTGACAGAATAACAGGTCTTGCTTTAGCATGCAGTTTTCTGAAGAGCATGAAGTCTGAAACTTAATGTCTGTCATTATTTAATGACTTCATTCCTAAATGATTTTCCAGAAATTTTATGAGG